>NC_047569.1:13458500-13787750 GCF_011004845.1 Esox lucius | reverse complement strand
TACATTGGAATTACAATAAAAACATACCAGACTGTAAATATTGGTTGGCTTTTAAGAACGCAACACTGGTGTGTTTTTGATGGGTCAAACTGCCCACCCAACAGCTTCATAAGGTTGAGATCTGCTGACCATGCTTGCCACTCCATTATAGACAGAAGGCCAGCTGACTGTTTCTTCCTTAAATTGTTCTTGCATAGTTTAGAGCTGTGCTTTGGGTCATTGTCCTGTTGTAGGAGATAATTGGCTCCAATCAAGCCAGTGTCTGTGTTTTTTTGCCCATCTTAATCTTTTCCTTTGAAATCTGAGATGGCTTTTCTTTGCAACTCTCCGGAGAAGGCCAGCATCCCGGAGTAGCCTCTTTAATATTGACGTTAAGTCTGGTGTTTTGCAGGTACTATTTAATGAAGCTGCCAGTTGAGGACCTGTGAGGCATCCATTTCTCAAACAAGACACTCTAATGTATTTGTCCTCTTGCTCAGTTGTGCACCGGGGTCTCCCACTCCTCTTTCTATTCTGGTTAGAGACAGTTTGCACTGTTCTGTAAAGAGAGCAGGACACAGCGTTGTGCGAGATCTTCTGTTTCTTGGAAATTTCTCACATGGAACAGCCTTCCATTCTCAGAACAAGAATAGACTGACAACTTTCAGAAGAAAGTTTGTTGTTTCTGGGCATTTTGAACGTGTAATTGAACCCACAATTGCTGATGCTCTAGATACTCAACGACTATAAAGATGGCCAGTTTAATTGCTTCTTTAATCAGCACAACAGTTTTAAGCTATGCTTACATAATTGCAAAAGGGTTTTCTAATGATCAATTAGCCTTTTAAAATGATAAACTTTGATTAAGCAAACGCAACGTGCCACTGGAACACAGGACTGATTATGGGCCTCTGTATGCCTACTGTATGTATTCCAGAAGTTTCCAGCTTCAATAGTCATATACAACATTAACTGTGTCTACACTGTATTTCTGATAAATTTGACGTTAGGTAAATGGACAAAAAATGCTTTTCTTTCAAATACAAGGACATTTCTAAGTGACAGCAAACTTTTGAACAGTATTATATTAGGAGACGAGAACCAACACTTTTCTTAATGGAAGGGTCACTGACAATACTCTAATACAGTAGCTTGTTTCTGACTGGTGGGAATAGAGCCTACCTGTTTGATATTCTCTGCCAGGAACACAAAGTATGCACTGCAAAATCCAAGCTGTGTCAACACCAGAAAGAAGTTGACTAGGTGCCTAGAAGAGGACAGGACAGGGACACAAAAACATGGAACATGAGAAAAAAATAAAATAATCAACTCTGCACATCATGATGGATTTCACAACATCTGTTCTACATCATGATTCTACACTTGAACATTATATTTAGGAGCCTCTACACACCTAAAAGGTTATTTTTATAAAGCAGCAATGATAACTGAATCCGACTCCTGTCTCGGCTTTTCCACTTGCCTGTGGCTACAGATTTTTCACACTATAGAAGTTGATTAGCCAAACCAAAATTAATAAGCATATGATGCTTGAAAATCTGGCACGGGTACATGCTGCCAGGAATTTTAAAGACCCTCATGCAAAGGGAGATGTTAAATGTGTTTTTAAACTGATACAAAAAGTGAGTTTGAAACGTTGGCAGACGTGTCTTGGTGCTTTTCCGGCTGTGGCCTACAATAACGGCACCCTGGAGAGTAACACAGGCTGAAGCTTGTCTTCCTTTGAGATATTCAATGAATGACAAAAAACTATCTACAACAGGTCGTTTAAAGGCATTCTGTCATCCTCAAATCACCACTCAGACCTGGTCCGTTCAAACGCTACATTAACAGACATTACGCTCATCTAGTAGCAACCCGTTGGCATTCTGAGACACCGAAACAGATCTCTGGATGACAGATGATAGGGAGTGGAGTAGAGTTGACATGGGAAGAGGACTCCCGAGAATCCCGGACCGTTCTGCCAGGAATTGGAGTCAAATGATTCATGTGTTGGGACAGGTCCACAGGAATGGGCCGTACAGGAATAATTCCATTTGAATATAAATATATATTTTTTAATACATTAAATCCAAATTTTACCTAATCGTTTATTAGATGGCAATCTCCCCCTCGCCCTACACAAGCAGTTTTTACTATCTGCTTTACGGAACATGTGACTGGCAGAAGCTGTAGAACAAGGGTTTCAATTGGTTTACTGGCATTAGTACCAGACTACTAAATATCAAACCTTGAATACGTATGAGGACTATGACAAATGGACTCATTTCTAAAGGATTAAATGGGAATGTTTTTATGTTTTTTCTTCAAATCATAAATGAATGGAAGATTCAATTAAAATGGGAAGATCGTGCTACAGATTGGGACCTGTTATAGTTATGTAATAATAACTTTTTCCAGTAGGGATTTTTTCTTATATGTGATCACACTGTTTAGGTTCACATTCCCGAACACACATAAAAAAAAAATTACAAATGGAAATTGTCCCTTCCTGGCCTCATTAAGATCTTGGGCACGTGTTTCAGATTATTGCCCTTATCTGTGTTCCTGATCACAGTCCCTATTGAAGATCTTACTTTTCCAGTGTATCTTGTCGGTCTTTGATTGGCATAAGCCTTATGTTACGGTTGTTCCGTCTCGTCTAGTTGTGTAGTGTTTCTTTTGTTGTAATCCAGCGTTCATATACATTTTGCGTGAACACCCAGTACGGAAAAAATATTTAAAGGACAAGACACGATGAGAATAATAATTCACTCCCATGAGCTACTGAGGATGTGAATATAAGTGGGTTAGCCCCAATAAACAGAGAGTGCTTTTGGGTTGTCACTTTAGAGTCACTTCATTAATGCAATCCATGATGATACTGGAGGTGCATTGATTAGAGCGTCCTCTGTGTCAATCATGAACACTTAGCCCGGTAGACCTCAGTATTGTACTGACTGTAGAGATATGTATAGCAAGCCATCCATCTTTTCTATCAACTCCATTTAAAAAAATTAATGCTGTGATCCTGAATCGTTTATCTTACCATTAGGCCCTCATTGACCTTTGTCACAGATATGAGGGATTTTAATAGCTTCTAGGGCATAAGAGCCAAGGGACAGGGTGAGTAATCTACTTGAGGTTGGATCTTTGTCTAAATGTGCAGCACCTATTGTTCCTAAGAGGAGGTATGTGACTATTGAGGTAATAGGTTAACCTCCCAGAAGGGACAAACGTGTAGAGCCCTCTAGTGGCCAGACATTGACTTTGACAGCTTCACCCGTTTCAATGTCCAGTACTAAGCATCTGAAAGTCGAACTAAGGCCATATATTTGGGTAGTAAGGGTTTCAATAAAAAAAAATATATATACACTACTGTTAAAATGTTTGGGGACACTTGGAAATGCCATTAAAATAACATTGATCAGAAATACAGGGCAGACATGTTGAAAATTACTATTGTTGCTGGAAACGGCTGATTTTCATAGGCGTACAGAGGCCCAATATCAACAATCATCAGTCCTGTGTTCCAATGGAATGCATGTGTTTGTTAATCCAAGTTCATAATTTTAGAAGAGCAGCATCCCAGAGTCACCTGTTCACTTTTGATGTTGATCAAAATGGGCCTCTACGCCTATGTAGATATTCCATTAAAAATCGACCGTTTCCAGCTACAATAGTCATTTACAAGATTAACCATGTCTACACTGTATTTGTCATCAATTTGATGTCATCTTAATGGACAAAAGGACATTTCTAAACGACTTTAGTGCGACCTTCGCCTAACTCTTGAACAGTCCTGTTATCAAAATGATGGGACATGCAGCTTCATTGCACTTGGTTTTCTGATCCCTCTTAACTTGTTAAGAATTGCGACAGTATGATCGGATTCTCACCTTCCAAACCTGGCACTGTTCCTGAAGCACTGATAAGAGCTGTGCTCCATGGCGAAGGCCACTGTGTCGCTGTAACCCATGGGAGGCCTCTTCAACCTGGGAGGGGGACAAGAGGAGTATAACGTGTATGTGTCACATTGATATGGTGCATGTTTGCTTTAAGAGACAGGGTTACTAGGATATAAAGTGGCCTGCCGACGGCAGACCCCAAACACCTGAAGGAATAAAAGAGAGTTTCTCTTTGTCTATTAATCTGCTGTGCTATTCTGACAGAGAGAGAACAGAGGAAGGACACAATGGTAGACCGAAAAAAACGGGCAAGAAGCAGAGATAACGGAAGACATTAAGATTGAGATGTCTGTACACTCAGTCCCGGTTTGGGTGAGGTCAGGTTGATTACATTACAAAACAGTCCCTGTCTTACTGCACTGGATAGTCTCTCTCTCTCTCTCTTTCTGACGCTCTGTTGAAATAATCACAGTGATTAATACTGTGCGCCTGTCATTTCAGGCGACCCAGTTTTCCCCTCTGCAATGTCTTTGCATTTCAATTAAGACAAGGCAGAAATGGCCCCACAGGTCTCAAACAAATCATTCTACTGAAATGCGATCAAAATTGCAATTGCTCATTCTTTTAAAAACAGACGAAATTCCAATACCTCCAAAGAATAGAGCAAGGAAATTGTTGTAATAAAATACATGCGAGTTGTGCCCCAAGCAACCTGCAATTTCCTTGAATTTACATCACATTGGTCGAAAACAAAACTTTCCCTCTTCAATAGTGTGCACTGATATATCTTACTCAACTAAATTAAAAGTTTGCTTAGACAAACGCTTCCTCGCTGCACGTTCTATGATGTCCCCGAAGAGCCGAACAGGTGCTGTGAAAAAGACATGACTTGAGTTTCAACAAGGCAATAGTATACATATCAACCCAAGCAGATGATGCAGCCCCCCTCAGGACCAATTAAATTAGTGTGACTAATACATTTGAATTGATTATGATAACTCCCCCGATCATGGTCATGGTCAATCATGGTCATTTTGCAAATGCTGGCTCTCTACATCATATTTCAACCAAAGTGTCATCAAAACTGGGCCAGCAGTGTCTGATATATCTTGGGTCTAAATAACAAATGGAAACCTATTCAAAGTCTCCACTCAACTGCATCATAAGACACAATAATACAACAGGACTACACACACTCATTTAAAACACTTAAAACGCAAAAACAAACAACCACCTAATCAGCAATATTCCAGGAGTTGACTTCAAAGGGGCCAGAATGAGCTAATGGGTTAAAACTTGCTTAGTCAACAAACTCGGCATGAAGTGAGTTGAATCTGAAAAAGCTTTAAGAGTAAAAATAAACATTAATGTTTGCCTTTGGAAGGCAACATTGATGGTTCAGCTATATGCCTAGATGCTGTTTGTTGACAGTGGGGAAAGATAATGATGTTTGCTGAAAGATGTGTTTGCCATATTCAAACCCATACTGCAACAGTACATGTGCACCAGAGGTAGAGTCTCAGGCAACCCTGGGCCACATATGGCCACATGTTCAGCATCATAACCCAGCTGTCTGCAGCTGTTCACCGCAGAGTTTGTTGATTGAACACAAGTAGACAAGAGGATAAATAGGAAAAACCAAAAAGTACTAAGGTGACAACTTTTTCTTCTGCAGTGCTTTGAAATACTCATTATTGAGTGTTTTTCAGCGAGATTAGAAATCTGCCATAAATGAAAAGGTATGAGAAAAGTGAAGATACCCAGATGTGGAGGCGGGTTGTGTCTGTCCCCATTTCTATCCCTCTCACCTACACTTGAATGTGCTCTCTAAACAAGTAGGTTCAGGATTTAAATGCGATACAGGAGCTCGTAATCTGATAACACGGCACACACTTATGGACACAATAAACAGTAAATAAACTTTAATGAACGAGGAAGATACCTCTTTATCTCTTTCATTCTTCCTCTATCACACTACTGTTCTTTCCCCCTCTCTCTCCAGCTACCATCTCTTCTCTCTCTCCAGCTACCCTCTCCCCCTCTCTCTCCAGCTACCCTCTCCCCCTCTCTCTCCTGCTACCCTCTCCCCCTCTCTCTCCAGCTACCCTCTCCCCCTCTCTCTCCAGCTACCCTCTCCCCCTCTCTCTCCAGCTACCCTCTCCCCCTCTCTCTCCTGCTACCCTCTCCCCCTCTCTCTCCAGCTACCCTCTCCCCCTTTCTCTCCAGCTACCCTCTCCCCCTCTCTCTCCAGCTACCCTCTCCCCCTCTCTCTCCAGCTACCCTCTCCCCCTCTCTCTCCAGCTACCTTCTCCCCCCCCTCCTGCTACCCTCTCCCCCTCTCTCTCCAGCTACCCTCTCCCCCTCTCTCTCCAGCTACCCTCTCCCCCTCTCTCTCCAGCTACCCTCTCCCCCTCTCTCTCCAGCTACCCTCTCCCCCTCTCTCCAGCTACCCTCTCCCCCTCTCTCTCCAGCTACCCTCTCCCCCTCTCTCTCCAGCTACCCTCTCCCCCTCTCTCTCCAGCTACCCTCTCCCCCTCTCTCTCCAGCTACCCTCTCCCCCTCTCTCTCCAGCTACCCTCTCCCCCTCTCTCTCCTGCTACCCTCTCCTCCTCTCTCTCCTGCTACCCTCTCCTCCTCTCTCTCCAGCTACCCTCTCCCCCTCTCTCTCCTGCTACCCTCTCCTCCTCTCTCTACAGCTACCCTCTCCCCCTCTCTCTCCTGCTACCCTCTCCTCCTCTCTCTACAGCTACCCTCTCCCCCTCTCTCTCCTGCTACCCTCTCCTCCGCTCTTCATCTCTATAATTCTCTCTCAATCTGTTGTGGTGGAATGAAGTTTGGAACCACCGAGTTTCTTCCTAGATTTGGCTGCTGGGCCAAACAAAGTAACCAAGCTTTGTTCAGGAAGGTAGACAGGAAACCAATAGCCACTCTAATAGAGTTTCAGAGTATCTTTGCAGAGATGTAAGAACCAGCAAGGACGACAATGCAACACTCCATCAATCAGGCCTGTCTGGTAAAGTCGCTAGAAAAAAGCCACTGCTAAGCATATGCAGACCAAAAAATTGTACAGCGGAGGAGAAAAATATTTGATTTTGAAATCGAGCTTCACACCGAGCGCACGTCAGAAACAGAGGACAGTGTGTGTGTGTTCATCTCTTTAGTACTGTGACTTGACTTGAAACTTGCTTAGGGTGAACCCTTGACTTGACTTGCTTGATTTATCTGAACTGTGACTTGAGACTTGACTCGAGACTTGATGGTTTAGACTTGAGACTTGCTTGGACTTGACCATGTGTGACTTGTCCCCATCTCTGTGTTTGCCACTGGCCATTTTAACAGCGTATTAGCCAGTAAGAAGCTGTACCAGTATCTACTAACTTACTGGAATAGTCATAAGAATTGAGCAATTGCTAGCGAGTCTGCCAAAGCCATTTTATTTCAAGGCATAAGAACTTAATTTTTCTTTCATGGCAAAACAACATACTTTTTTCTTTCTTTCGTGAATGACACTTATACAAAAACTATCAAAAAAGGTGACGATAACTAACTTTTGCTAGCAAGACTGAAGATGAACTTTTTTTCGCAATATAACCGTATACAGTTTTAGTTAAGGCTTTCTATAACGTAAATGAATGTATGTTGTAGCCAGCAAATGTGTTTGTTTATCCAGACCCAAAACACATGCACAGATGCGTACTTCGAAAATCCACCAGAAACAGTCGCAATATAACCATAAACTGTTTTATTTCAGGTTTACTATAATGTAGATACTGAAGGTTTTAGCCAGTTAAGTTTTTGTGTATACAGAATATTTCATAATGCGTACATCACTTCACCTGCGAGGAGATACAAATTCGGGACCTATAATTCAAAGGTCTGCTTCTCGGGAAGCAGACCTGTGACCACTACGCTATTCAACAAGGTGTACTCAGTCAGTCATTCATTCACTCACTCACTAAGAGACATTCGCTTTTCTTGGCCGGCTCTGCATATGCGGTCCGGCAAAAAGATTCTGCCGTGATGAGACTAAAATCAAACCTTTTGGCCTGAATGCTAAGCGCTATGTCAGGCAAAAACAAAGCACCAACAATCACCTGGTTGATACCATCCCTATGGCACCTTCGAATCATCATGCTACGGGGACACTTCTCAGCGACAAGGGCTAGGAGACTATTCAGGATTGAGGGAAGGTTAAACTGAGCAAAATACAGAGGTTTTTGAAGAACGCCTGAGTGCACTGGATCAGGTTGTGTGATGTAGCTTCACTTTTCAGCAGGACAACAATCCAAAGCACCGTTTTGGGACAAGTCTGTTTATGTAAAGGCATACCCAAGACTTGAGGCGTCAATCACAGCCAGAAAGACTTCTCCACGGTGCTGTATAAAAGATCTGAATACTTATGTACATGAGGCACTTAAGTTTTTTTTTTCTCAATAGATTTCTGAAAACATGTTTTGGTGAATTATGGAGAATTGTGAGTGGATTGCATAAAAATCAATAATGTAATCAATAATAAATGTGGAGAAGGGGTCTGAATACTTTTCGAAGGCATTGTGTATATACATATTTATAAACTGGGTGGTATGAATCCTGAATTCTGATAAGCTGATAGCCATGAGTTTGTATACCACTGGGTATGACATTAAATCACTGGCCAATATGGACTTTCAGCTCTCTCCCAAGATTTTCTATTGGGTTCAGGTCTGGAGACTTGCTAGGCCACTCCAGGACCTTGAGATGCTTCTTACGGAGCCACTCCTTAGTTGCCTTAGTTGCGTGTCTGGGGTCGTGGTCATGCTGGAAGAGCCAGCCACGATCCATCTTCAATGCTCTTACTGAGGGAAGAAGGTTGTTGGCCAAGATCTTACGATACATGGCCCCATCCATCCTCCCATCAATACGGTGCAGTCGTCCTGTCCCCTTTGCAGAAAAGCATCCCCAAAGAATGATGTTTCCACCTCCATGCTTCATGGTTGGGATGGTGTTCTTGGGGTTGTACTCATCCTTCTTCTTCCGCCAAACACAGCGAGTGGTGTTTAGACCAAAAAGCTCTATTTTTGTCTCATCAGACCACATGACCTTCTCCCATTCCTCCTCTGGATCATCCAGATGGTCATTGGCAAACTTCAGACGAGCCTGGACATGCGCTGGCTTGAGCAGGGGGACCTTGCGTGCGCTTCAGGATTTTAATCCATGAAGGCGTAGTGTGTTACTAATGGTTTTCTTTGAGACTGTGGTCCCATCTCTCTTCAGGTCATTGACCAGGTCCTGCTGTGTAGTTCTGGGCTGATCCCTCACCTCCTCATGATCATTGATGCCCCACGAGGTGAGATCTTGCATGGAGCCCCAGACCAAGGGAGATTGACCGTCATCTTGAACCTCTTCCATTTTCTAATTCTCACCAAGCTGCTTGCCTATTGTCCTGTAGCCCACCCCAGCCTTGTGCAGTTCTACAATTTTATCCCTGATGTCCTTACACAGCTCTCTGGTCTTCGCCATTGTGGAGAGGTTGGAGTCTGTTTGATTGAGTGTGTGGACAGGTGTCTTTTATACAGGTAACAAGTTCAAACAGGTGCAGTTAATACAGGTAATGAGTGGAGAACAGGAGGGCTTCTTAAAGAAAAACGAACATCTGTGAGAGCTGGAATTCTTACAGGTTGGTAGGTGATCAAAAACTTACATCATGCAATAAAATGTGAATTAATTATTTAAAAATCATACAATGAGATTTTCTGGATTTTTGTTTTAGATTCCGTCTCTCACAGTTGAAATTACAGACCTGTACATACTTGTTCTCAGTATACTGGCAACAAAGCCTGACTAAACCTGTTTCTAAGCACTCCACGATGCATCCTGCCTTTGAATAGCACTTAGCTGTGGTGTATTGGCCATATACCACACCCCCTTGTTCCTTATTGCTGAAATATAACGCTGACTCATCAGGAGTGGGCTCACTCCTCAATCAGCATTGCATCAATGCCCCAAGTGAAAAAGCTGTCAGATTCCAGAACAGTCCTGCCTCCCATCAGGACTCGGTTGCACCCACTCCTCCCAAACCTCTTGGCAAGGCCCACTACCCCGGGAGAGCTGTTCGTATGTTGACTTTGATTTTCCCCTATCCTTCTCTATTTTGGTTAATAAAACACCCTCCAAGGCCCTGAACACTTGTCCGGTGTCCATTCCCTGTGTCTCTCCCTGTAACAATATACATGGTGTGTGTGTGTGTGTGTGTGTGTGTGCAGGAGGTTGAATGATGTCGTTTCCACAGCACTTATCAGAAGAGAAATGGAGAATTGTGTGGGGGATCTTCAGGGCTTGTTTACACCGTGCAACACCCAGGAAGCACTTAACAGTCCTTTTAACCTCAAGTCTGACAAATCCATCATTAGATCCGCCAAAGGAAATGACTGCACATTAAGCACCATACTAAGCAGCACAGTGCCAAAACCGACACAAAGAAACGCTGGATGGGACAGAGAGTAGCAAGAGAAAAAAAGAAAATGTGTGTCAACAGAGTGTAATGGTTAAGTTGTTTTATGAGTGTAATTGTGGTGACATGGAAAGGTCAAGTGATGAAAGCACACAGAGACCGGTGTTGACAGGAGCTGTAAGTCGATGACCCAACAGAGCCCTGTGCGTGAAGACGCTGCTGAGGGTTAGGTGGCAGTAGTGCGTTCAATGAGCCATATCAGCTGTGTGTTGGTGTGGGTTTACTTGGGCGTTACCTTTCACACAGGTGGTGGCTACACTGGACCAGGATGTGCATACAGTGAACACAGACCGCGCCCATTAACACCAGACACAAAGGTCCCACCTGGAAAACAGACAGACACACACACACAAACATACACACATTAAGTACTGACTGAGAATATACTAAAGGTTACATCCATACCAACAGAAACTCAAAGGTGAACAAGTGCAATAGGAAAAAACAGCAAACACCCGCCCATAATAAAGAGTGCAAACACGCGCATGTCGCACAAACGGGTATTGTAAAATCCTCTCTCAGTGGGGTCACATGATCACACTGTCATGTATGAGACCGCACAAAGGAGGGGAAATTAAGCAAGCCGTTACAACACACGACAAGGACAAGATACAATACCAGCACTGAAATATGAACTAGTCTATGGCGCCGGCACGTCCTGTCGGGGAGGAAATGCCATACAGGCTGTCTCTGTTTCACTGGTGTTGTGTCAGTGATTATCTGCCTGCTATTGGTTTGGACCGAACCACATCCCCAGTCTCAACTGCTTCCAAGTCAACAGGCAGACAAGATCAGCCTGAAGAGAGAACCAATTGTCCTGATTGTCCTTTGAAATAACGACACTTGTACAGCCTCATCCTCTCAGCCATTTGGCCAATTAGTGAACTGAGGGTTCATTGGAATGATACGAGGCAATAAAACGACTTGAGATAAGTCACAAGCCAGTACCACGGGCTCATGGCGGGGGGTGGGGGGTGGGGGTAAGGCACAGGGACCGAGCACTGCTGGTGGGGACTCCTTTCATGGTATCAACAGTAGTACAAAGAAGCTGCAGCAAACTAAGGATTCACACAGTATCTGATAACACATCACAGCCATGACACACACACACACACACACTAGGCTTGTGTGGTGTACCGTATATTCTGTGTGATTTTCAGTCCCACTGTAAAAGCAATGACAGGAAACAGCAGACAAGGACAGAGGGCACACTCGAAATCCCCTCAGGGTTTTCTTCCAACCCCCATCACCGGCACGAGAACACAAGAGGAGGTCACTCACAGCCAGATCCCAGCAAGTGTCCTACTCTGTTCACCTCATTTCACTTCCCTTCACCCAAAGTTCCTCAGAAAGTTCTGAAGGGAAGGAGGTGAAGGGACTGAAAATGACATGGTTACAGTGTTCTTTAGATGTGTCCACAATTGTGATTCGTCACAAAAAAATAAATAAAAAAAAACTTATATATGGGATATATATGATTTGACACCCAGACAATTAGCAGGCATTGTGGTTACTTACCCTCCTGCATTAATGATTTTTCCTCACTACGATGTTGAAACACTGTATCAATTATAGTTATAGCTTTTTTGTAGAAGAATAGGTAATTTTAAAAAGAAATACTTGAATCTTAGGTGCGTTGAAACCAAGCGTGCCGCACAAGCCCTGAAAAGTGAAGCCAAAACGTCTCGATCGCCCCCTGGTGAGTGGTCCCAGTATAGGTCATAAACCCCGCCCTCCCCATGTTATTCAATGGCACGCGAGACCAACTAAACAATTAAATTACTCTTCAAATATTTCAAATATTTTCCGAAGCTGGTTTCTGTCATTTACTGTAGTTTCTATCACGCTAATGTAAATTCAAGAGTTTGTTTTTAAAATAAGTTGGTTTTTAGTTTAATTTAATGCTCTAAAAACGGTGGTTGACAGCTATCTGAGCCGAGGAGCCACTGAATCTTCGGAGGACTGAGGAGATTGGAACTTTACATTTAATCTCTAAATTTCTATAATTGATATAATTTCACACGGACATAATGGGTTGTTCTGCAGTACATTGTGCTAACCGATCTGGCATTTCCAATCGATCTTTGAAATTTTTTCGGTAAGTTAAATTTATAAGCTATTTAATTAGTCAATAAATGTAATGGGCTAGCTAACGTTAGCTAAAAGACAACAAGCCTCGTTAATAGCCATGTTAATAGCTAGCAGGTGATCGTTAGCTAGAAGTTACCAATTATTTTTGTATTAGGCCTATTCTAAATTAAGGTTAAACATGATGTAAGTTAGGCTATAACATATCGTCTAGGTTTAACAAGCAAAGGTTGTACTGTACTTGGACTTGCGATTGATTACGGTATGCGCATTCTGCGAGGGAGAGTGAGGGCGGGGCACAGGGGTGGGGCCGTTGATTTCGCGGCTTTACGGCTTTACTTCCTGCTCGCTACTGCGCATAACTACTGCGCAGAACTGGTCCCAAGATCGCTATCTGCGCAGACGCAAGTCCAAGATGTCAGCGCCGTATCGGGACACTGGCGGCTTCAGTTTTCACCAATGGAAAAGAGCGAAAGGGCGTCGTCCATTTTTTTTACAGTCTATGGTTGAAACCTTTTGCCTATTTGTGATCCATATCTTCACATTAATTTTCTAATGCCCACATGATCAACATTTCAAAGGGCCAAGGGAGGCTAAGGTTAATAAATTATAAAATATAAAAATATTTTGGAGATGTTTTCATTAAATGAGCACCTGCAGTGATTTATAATACATTTATGATTTGAAAAATGTAATTGCAAAAATTACATGTGGGCTTTCAGAACTTTGAAAATGTAAAAAGCACTTTTAGACACCGGTTAGCAGTGCAGCAAATCGCTTTCTCGCCGCCACCTTGATTGATCTCTAACCAATTTATTTTCTCTCTTTCCGAGTCCTCACGTCAGAGGTGACCGTATTTAAAACCGCAGCCACAACTTGCATGTTTTTTATGTTGCCAAAGAAAAACAAGTGGGATGAGACAGACTGTCATTTCTTTTCAATTAAGAGTCTCCAATGGAAGGACATAGTCCTGGACTCTCCCTACATCTTGTACCCAGTATGGTAATACGCCTGCCTCCAGGATAATAGATAGCTGAATGTGACATTTTAAAACAAATATGGCTAATGCACGACATGATGAAAATGTATTTCCAGGATTGGAAATGAAATGGAGTTTGCCCTGGAAGAAAATAAGGCCGCTGTTCGCTACTGTAAACCAACAACCTGACATTCATAAAATTGATAAACTAATGCCATCTACATAACAGGCCATCACATGACAGGAACTGTCCCCATCCAATATCAATTCCATCCTAAATTTCACAGTATCCAATGGAGTCCTCTGCAATTACTGGAACAGTGAAGCTTATTTTCTCTCTTTTGTCTGTATACTCAGAAAGTTTCGATTTGAAATCAAACAGTTACTATGAAGAAGAGATTCTACATTATTATTTCAGAGTATTGGTTTGGATTTGGTTTCACTATTGAGTAATGACATTTCATAGATTACATTTTTATTGACTTTAACTGGAAATAAGTTACAGTCCAATATAACAAACAAGCAAAATACATAACCCACCTATTTCAAGACACTGCCTGTTGACTACTGCTGCCTTATATTTTATATATACAATTCAATACTGTATATACACATATACAGTAAATACATACATTAATTTATTTATTTACATAAATACATATTTACATACATACATGCATATACATACACCGATCAGCCATAACACTATGACCACTGACAGGTGAAGAGAATAACACTGATAATCTCGTTATCATGGCACGCGTCAGTGGGTAGGACATATTAGGGAGCAACTGAACATTCTGTCCTCAAATTTGATGTTTTAGAAACAGGAAAAATGGGCAAGCGCAAGGATCTGAGTGACAAGGGCCAAATTGTGATGCCTAGATGACTGGGTCAGAGCATCTCCAAAACTGCAGCCCTTGTGGGGTGTTCCCGGTCTGCAATGGACAGTACCTATCAAAAGTGGCCCTATGAAGGAAAAGCAGTGAATTGGCGACAAAGTCATGGGCAGCTAAGGCTCCTTGATGCATATGAGGAGCGAACGCTGGCCCGTGTGGTCGGATCCAACTGTAGCTCAAACTGCTGAAAAACTTAATTCTGGTACTGATAGAAGGGTGTCAGAACATGCAGTGCTGGGAATAATAAAATGTGTAGCTAACACTTTATATGTGTAAGAGTCTTTCCAATCCCTGGAAAGGAGGCAAGCAGGTGGAGGAAGTGCAATGCTTTGGTCAATATTCTGTTGGGGAAACTTGGATCCTGCCATTCATGTGGATGTTACTTTGACACATACCAGCTACCTGAGCATTGTTGCAGACCATGTGCACCCTTTCATGGCAATAGAATTCCCTGATGGCATTGGCCTCTTTCAGCAGGATAATGCGCCCTACCACAAAGCAAAAATGGTTCAGGAATGGTTTGAGGAACACAAAGAGTTCCAGGTGTGGAATTGGCCTCCAAATTCCCCATATCTCAGTCCAATCAAGCATCTGTGGGATACGCTGGACTAACAGGTCCAATCCATGGAGACCCCACCTCACAACTTACAGAACATAAAAGATAAGCTGCTAATGGAAATATAGCAAAATGAATAGTAAATAGTAAATAAGGTCAGAAATAATGTTTTTTAATTTAAATAATAATGGTGTCCTTCAAACTTTGCTTTCGTCAAAGAATCCTTAATTGGCAGCAATTACAATCATCTAGACCTTTGGCATTCTAGTTGCCAAACTGTTGAGGTTATCTGAAGAGATTTGACCCCATGCTTCCAGAAGCACCTCCCAAAAGTTGGATTGGCTTGATGGACTCTTCTTACATACCATACGGACAAGCTGCTCCCACAAAAGCTTAATAGGTTTGAGATCTGGTGACTGTGCGGGCCACTCCATTATTGACAGAATACCAGCTGACTGCTTCTTCCCTAAATAGTTCTTGCATAGTTAGATGTGCTTTGGGTCATTGTCCTGTTGTAGGAGGAAATTGGCTCCAATCAAGTGCCATCCACAGGGTATGGCTTCCATCTTCATGCCCTTTTACCCTGTACAAATCTCCTACTTTACCACAACCAATGCACCCCCAGACCATCACATTGCCTCCACCATGCTTGACAAATGGTGGTAAGCACAGAGCATCTATTCATTTGGTCTGTGTCTCATCAATGTTCTTTGTGATCCAAACACCTCAAACATAGATTCATCTATCCATTACAAAAAATCCAATATTCCTCTTTCCAGAGTCTGTGTTCGTTCTTAATCTTTTCTTTTTATTGGCCAATCTGAGATTTTTCTCTACAACTCTGCCTAAAATGCTAGAATACTGTAGCTGCCACTTCACTGTTGACGATGAGACTGGTGTTTTGCGGTACTATTTAATATCTGTCCTCTTGCTCTGTTGTGCACCGGGTCTCCCACTCCTTTCTCTATTTTGGTTAGAGACAGTTTGCGCTGTTTTGTGTGCGAGGGGTGGTACACAGCATTGTATGAGGTCTTCAGTTTCTTTGCAATTTTCTGTCATGGATTAGCCTTAATTTCTCAGAACAATAGACTGATGAGTTTCAGCAGAAAGTTCTGTGTTTTTGGCCATTTTGAGCCTGTAATTAAAATCACAATTGTTGATGCTCCAGATACTCAAGTAGTCTAAAGAAAAGCAGTTTTGTTGCTTCTTCAACCAATATCACAGTTTTCAGCTGTGCCAACATAACTAAAAATGGGGTTATCTAATGATCAATTTGCCTTTTACAATGACGAACTTGGATTAGAAAACAACATCATATTGGAACACAGGACCGATGGTTGCTGATAATGTATATATTGCATAATAAATCTGCCCTTTCCAGCTACAACAGTAATTTCCAACATTAAGAGTGTCTACACAGTATTTCTGATGTTATTTTAATGGACAAAAAAGTACATACATACATAGATATATAAATCGGTCCAATTAGGAAGCATAAGCGATTGAGAATCAATGTCACCTGTTTTGGTGTAAATGAAAGTGCAACAGGTGCACTGGAGAGGCAACAGCAAGACAACACCCAAAAAGTGAATGGTTTTGCTGGTGAAGGCCACAGAGAATTGCGCTCTCCTTATCCTTACTGACTGATTCTTCTATAGTTTTGTGTCTTGTTAGTGTCCTTGTCACTACTGGTAGCATGAGGTGTACATGCAGCCCATTCAGGTTGCACAGGTAGTCCAGCTCCTCCAGGATGGCACATGCAAACATACCATCGCAAGAAGGTTTGCTGTGTCTCCCAGCAGTCTCAAGAGCAGTCTCCAGCACCACCAAGTAGCGCCACAGACTGTCCAGAAGCTCACTGATGTCCTGATCCAAGTTGGAACAGCCTGTGATTTCAATCTACTCTCAGTGTGAGTTTGAATCCAGCCCTCAATCGGTTGGTGATTTTGGTTACAATTGACCATTGTTAAGTCCTTTTGTTCTCAATGATTTACACAATGTACAGTAAAGATATTGATCTTTAATATATTTTGTTAATTGAGACCCGATGTGTGTTTTACAGTATCTCACAAAAGTGAGTACACCCCTCACATTTTTGCAAATATTTGATTATATCTTTTCATGTGACAACACTGAAGAAATGACACTTTGCTACAATGTAAAGTACTGAGTGTACAGCTTGTATCACAGTGTAAATTTGCTGTCCCCTCAAAATAACTCAACACACAGCCATTAATGTCTAAACCGCTGGCAACAAAAGTGAGTACACCCCTAAGTGAAAATATCCTAATTGGGCCCAAAGTGTAAATATGTTGTGTGGCCACCATTATTTTCCAGCACTGCCTTAACCCACTTGGGCATGGAGTTCACCAGAGCTTCACAGGTTGCCACTGAAGTCCATGACAACATCACAGAGCTGGTGGATGTTTGAGACCTTGCGCTCCTCCACCTTCCGTTTGAGGATGCCCCACAAATGCTCAATAGGGTTTAGGTCTGTAGACATGCTTAGCCAGTCCATCACCTTTACCCTCAGCTTCTTTAGCAAGGCAGTAGTCGTCTTGGCGGTGTGTTCGGGGTCGTTATCATGTTGGAATACTGCCCTGCGGCCCAGTCTCCGAAGGGAGGGGATCATGCTCTGCATCAGTATGTCACAGTACATACTGGCATTCATGGTTCCCTCAATGAACTGTAGCTCCCCAGTGCCGGTAGCACTCATGCAGCCCCAGACCATGACACTCCCACCATCATGCTTGACTGTAGGCAAGACACACTTGTCTTTGTACTCCTCACCTGGTTGCCGACACACATGCTTGAAACCATCTGAACCAAATAAGTTTATCTTGGTCTCATCAGACCACAGGACATGGTTCCAGTAATCCATGTTCTTAGTCTGCTTGTATTCAGCAAATTGTTTGTGGGCTTTCTTGTGCTTCATCTTTAGAAGAGGCTTCCTTCTGGGACGACAGCAATGCAGACCAATTTGATGCAGTGTGCGGCGTATGGTCTGAGCACTGACAGGCTGACCCCCCACCCCTTCAATCTCTGCAGCAATGCTGGCAGCACTCATATGTCTATTTCCCAAAGACAACCTCTGGATATGACGCTGAGCACGTGCACTCAACTTCTTTGGTCGACCATGGCAAGGCCAGTTGAGTGGAACCTGTCATGTTAAAACGATGTATGGTCTTGGCCACTGTGCTGCAGCTCAGTTTCAGGGTCTTGGCAATCTACTCATAGCCTATGCCATCTTTATATAGAGCAACAATTATTTTTTTCAGATCCTAAGAGAGTTCTTTGCCATGCTTTGCCATGTTGAACTTCCAGCGACCAGTATGAGGGAGTGTGCAACAACACCAAATTTAACACACCTGCTCCCCATTCACACCTGAGACCTTGTAACCCAATTGGGACATTTTCACTTAGGGTTGTACTCACTTTTGTTGCCAGTGGTTTAGAAATTAATGGCTGTGTGTTGAGTTATTTTGAGGGGATAGCTAATTTACACTGTTATACAAGCTGTACACTCACTACTTTACATTGTAGCAAAGGGTCATTTCTTCAGCAATGTCACATGAAAAGGTATAATCAACGTTTTGCTAAAATGTGAGGTGTTTACCCACTTTTTTTAGATACTGTAAGTGTTCCCTTAATTTTTTTGAGCAGGGTATATGTATAGAGAGAAAGACAGAGAGAGATAGAAAGAAATATAAAATTAGGCTACTTGTCAATTTCTTCCTCAGCCTCAATCACTCATGAATCTCCCATGGAGACATGCAACAGTTCTCTCATCCACAACCACTCAGTTTTGCCACAGGTTTTGTTTTCACCAGACATAACAGGACACGTATCATTGAGAAAGCTTCCCTTCTGACTCATCGGTCCAGGGAATATGTCCATGAATTTTTGAGTTAACTTTTTCAAGAGCCTGGAAAATCTGGTAAAAATGAAACACTATATTCTATACTACTGACCCTATATCAAAGATCAAGCATGATGGTGGTAGTGTGATACTTAGCTTCACAGTGACCAGGAAGACATTCCAACATTAAAAGAACCTTAAAAATGGTCTTTGTGTCTGAGAATTCTAAAGGAGAATGTCAAGCACTCATGAGCTCTGAAGCACCTGACTCATATAGCAACACAATAATCCTAAACTTGACAAAATTAAACAGACCTCTACATCATAATGGCCAAAGATATACCTAATTGAAATTTTTTGACAGGACCTGAAGCAACCAGATCTAAAAACCTACAGTACTAATGTGCTTGAACTAATGGAGCTCTTTCAGGAATTCTTCCTCAGTGAGTAAAGTACAGAGAATCTGTACTAAATGTACACTGTTACACAAAAGATATTCCTAACTTGCTCCCATCTTGTGGAAGTAAGTTGAACTACAGCAATTCACATTCCAACTATAAAGTGTATAAAAATAACAACATTCTGTGCTCATTTTCTCACTTGATAAAAAAGTGAGGGAACTTTTTAGAATTCAGACAACCAGGAAATGACCAAAGAATTCAGTTGACTGCTGCTGTTAACAATATATTTCACTAGATGACTGTTTTATGTAAGTTCCTTCCTCAAATTACTTGTGCAAGAGTGCTAGTACAGCCCACAGAGCATAACTATAAAATAGCTAGTTCCTCCATACATGTATTTAAGTACATCATTGTAAAACATTGTTCTAGTGTTTTACTACCCACTTCCAATTAAAACATTTGTCACAGAATGACCAATCGGCACTGAACTTTCAATAAGGTGAATTTCCCGCTGTAGATTGGTTAAAATCTTTGTAACTTCATTGGTAACAAATTATTTCCATTATATTTACCAGTCACAAACAATTGTGAATTCATTGGTGACACTTAAACAGTTTAACATCCAGTCAAGCTGGTCTCTACCAGCTCACCAGCTCACATGCTATGTTGCTATTCTGCTTCCACTGGGACTGGGTGAACAGCATCATGAATTAGACCAATGACATTTAAACAAAAACCTGTTTAACACTGCATGAAACCTTCCCAAAACTGAAATTATATTGTAAAAAAAGATATACTCTATTAATCTAACTTGTTTTTTTGGGACGAACCACATTAAACACTTTGTCTTCTACATTTTTAAAACAACTGTGCTTTGGCAATGAACACAATCATCTTATACTTCAAAAGTAAATTCAGAAAAAGTCTTCTATTACAAAAAACCCATACTTTCAAAAAGTTAAAGCGTGCCCCAAAATGTTTTTCTTGTATAGTTCTAACGATGTGATTGATACAGAGCAGACTGTTCTGGTAAACATTGAATCTTAACAGCTGGTAAAATGTAACAACATAATGATTAGAATAATTTTGCACATTAGTGTTAATGTAATTACTTCCAATAAGCATTCAGATCTGAGATAACAATGCAATTCATATTAATGCCTGATCCATCCTGATCACACCCTATTACTTAGTCTAGTCCGGCTCAGCTGGTGAAGCAACAGCTTATCCCACTTTTTACTGACCACTATCCCCGGAGGTAGGCATTACAAAACATCCAATCTAACATATGTAACCCATGATTGGATTGATTGATTGATTACCCAACCATGATTGTGTGTTATGGTGTGAAGTGGGTATTATAATTTGTTGGGCATAAAGGACTCACTATGATCCCTGCGTTGCGTACTGCCAGAGGAAGACCCAGAAGCCCAGTCCCAATGTTCCCCTTGAGCAGGTGGATGAGAGCCTGAGTGAACCTGAAAGATGCAGAGAGGGTTAGAGGTCATCTCCGAGACCAATACGTTTCGATCCTGAATGCAATGTGAGTCAAACACAAAACACAAAGAGCCTCCATCTGCACTGCCACATATCTCTTTCAGGTTGGGTTATAACAAGTCAAACCAATACACAAAAAACACTCTGTTGTTTCAAAATATGGCATCTGAAGGGGTTCTCAGACCTGATAAGAGTTTGTTAACCACATTTAAGTACCAGGGGAGCTGAGACAACTGGCAAACTGGACACCTTGGTGTATGAGGTAGTTGAGATGGGTTAACTTACGTGATGCCCTGGCTGTTGCCCTTCTCATAGTATCTGGCATGCAGCAGCTCTGGATCCTGGTCCTCATCTGAGTTCTCCTCATCCTGCCCAGCTCCCCGTCCTCCTCCAGGGTTCTCTATCAGGGGGGTCATCACCTCCATGTCTGGAAGGGTTGAACAGGATTCCAGAGGTTAATGCCAATTAGTAGTTTGCATACATATTAATTCGCTCAAATTCTAAAACAAAGAGATATCTTCCCATCCCTGAAACACTATGGATTGGAAATACTCTATATACATATAAGGTAATAGCTACACCTTTTATTACAGTATTTGTTAATACATAAGCACAAAATTTACATTAGTTTAATAGCCTTTCCAGTATATCTGTTCAGAGAACTGATACTGGGCAAAGGTAGATAATGTATTGTATTCCATTCCTACTTTTACTTATGAGCAGGTTCACCCCCTGCTACTTCAACATGTATAGCCACTCAAGCAGAATGGAGACGACGACAGCCTCTTCACTACCTCTAACCTTTAGAGACACCACATTGTCAATACTGTTGACACTACGTTCTCCAGGGACACTGAAACTGAATGGCAACACATTGTTGACGCTGAACTACAACAAAGAAAATGTGCTGTCAGAAAGTGACTAAATTGTAAACCGTATCATATAGTCTTTGTATCAGTCTTTGAGACTGTGTTCTTTAGGGCTGAAGCTGCCAAGAGGTATCATTTTTAGGGCATGATAGAATGGAGTCCCTGGCACTGTTGGAACAAATTACTGAATGCAATGGCTGCCAGGCTATATTTAATCAACTTAAACCAGTGCGCTAAACGTCTTCACTAACATACCAAGAAGCCCATTGAGGTGGAACCTCAAGACTATTGACATCTCAACATGGACTTGTTATCAGCACAGGTAGTATGTTTTCCTCCCAAAATTGATGCAAATGTGTAATGCTCAGATGTAATGCCAAATTGTGACAAATATATACTATATACACAACCTGTAGAAGGCCAAGTGAAGTCTAGAGTTTAATAGGAATATAAACAGCTTTAAATAGCAATTTTTATATATTTAAACAAACCAGATAAGCACTAAATTATGGTATGGTACAGCAAGGAAGGAAATAAGACGTATATCACAATGTTTCTTTTCATTCCAGCTAGTTCTAACTCCAAAACATAATAATCATGAGCTACTGCAGTAGCTACCTAGCTGTTGCGAAGGCATCCTTCAGCGGGCATCTGTGAAGTCGACACAGAAAGTCGTGTCAGTGTGGAGGTTAGCCCTGTACCGGGTGGCGCTGGATGGGTAGGGTTCAAGTTGGCCTACTGACACGATGAGAAAACAAGAACTCAGCAATTGAATTGGTTCATGTTGACAGTTCAATTGTCGAGTTGGCAAGAGTCGAGCTACATTCCTAAGCTAGCATTTGGCTTGCTCGTAGACACCGGCAAGCTTCCATAATTTCAGCTGTCCCACATCTAGTACATCTCTATTGTCTTTCCTGCTCTAGTATTGTTTCGGACACCAGAAAATATAATAAAACATAACTAAACTACTTTCAGTTTAGGCCTATTGCTTAATATTGTAATGTAACTAAACATAACGTGTCATTTACTTAAGGTTGGGGGCCGAAATGTGTCAAACATCAATGTTAAAAGAAAGTTAACAAAAAGGGGTAAATCTGTGCTTCTATTGATCCGACGAGCAGATAAATAGAAACAATGTAGCGCTTGCTGTCAATTCAGTTGCGGGGATGTCATTTGTGTATACAATGTAAGGCGTACACTAGTGCGATTAATAGAACGTGGCACTACTATGTTAGACAGCGAGTTACATTGTAGCCTAGTAATATAGTCTGGGGTCAGTGAATGGTCCTACCAAACTGTCTCGCGAGTCAGGGCAATGATAATTTGCAGCTTCGGTCGAAAGCTCAGCCAAGCCCCGACGCTCCCGTGTGACAGCGCGCACTCGAAACGTTCTGCTTTTCTTTTTAGATGGTTGTTGAAATGACTGGAACAATTCCATTGAGATTATAAATTCAAAGCTGTCCTCTTTGGTTACAATTTCCCAGCCAAATAAAAATTATTCGGATTAGAAAGCGTAGGATAGCATCTTTTCCTGCGACGAAAAATGTGGATAACGTCACAACTGGGGGGGGGGGGTGTCGGAGTGGGACAGGTTTCTTAAAGGAGACGTATCCACATATTTACAATTCTTGTTACTGTCATGATATGTTTTACATGGTGCTGAGGTTGGCCTGACAGCCCTAAGGTCAACCCAAACATGGTTAGCATGGTCCCTCGCAGTCCCTACACAACCAGTCCCTTTTTTGTACATTGCTGAACAGCTGTTTGCACTTAATAGTATTTAATGGTTGGAGTCACATCTCTTTAGCTATATACAGTAACAGGTGTCAAACCAATTCTATGAAAGGCCTAGTGTTGGGATACTCAACTCTTATCCTACAAGGTATAGAGCCTGCTTGTTTTCCATTCTACCTATTCATTAACTGCACTCACAGGGTATTCTAGGTCTAAAAGAATCCCTGGTTAGAGGGTTGCAATAAAGTAATGGAGTGGAACTTGCTTCAAAGTCCAGAGCTGAGTTTGAGGGGCCTATTGTAAGCTGTTTTTTGTTTTTTGTGGCCAATTGAGATCTACACAACCATGTAAGGGGAGATCCTAATTAGTGAGCTAATAATCAATCAAGCACAAGGTAAGAGCGAAAATCCTTGAAATATTCAGCCCTCCGCTGAAACAGTTCCGACTACATCGATGCCTTAGCCCTTCCATTGGCACTGGTTGGAACACGATGGGAATCCACTTTTGAACCACCATTGGCCCAACCAAGAGCGTTTGTGGCCTACACATTTGACGCAGTCAAAAAAACTCAGTAACAACAAATGTATAAAGTATTCAATACGATTTGTTGGAACAGGTTTTGAAATATTTTGGTGAAAATTCCTTAACATAGAGCACACAGAATGCATTCATATATGAGTGAATACAGATAGGGCAGCTTAGTAATGTAAGTCAGAACAATTCATTTATATTGTAATTTATCACATTTTCTTCCTTTTGACAGTAAAGTCAGCTGGAGAGTAAATAATGAACTCTGATGACAGGGATAACAACCACTTAAGACAGAAACCACTGAATGCAATAGGCCTTTGCTATAAAAATAAATACACCTGGAGATATCTAGCTCAATTTCAGGCTGATCACACAAGATTTAGCACCATAGTCCAAAACAGGGTAAATCTCAGGTAATCTTGAAATTTTAGCAGAGGTTTGGGGCTCAAAGAAGACAGTGTTACTTCAGGCTGAGCACCTCACTGTCCTATGAGGTCTTCTTGGACCAGCCCCTGGGAGGGTGGAAAGGGGGGTACAGCTTAACATTCACTTTTCCTTTTGACTGACAATGAAGGAGAGTACAGAAACTGTCCTCATCCCTCACTGTCCTCTCCCAAATACCCCTCACTTAAGCGGGGTTGTGTGGGACAAAACACATGAATATTAAAAAAGCACATTCCTGAATTGATATAGGACACAGAAAACAACACCAAAGTTGCTCTTTCGCCATACAAAGACAGCTATGTTGTAACTACATTAGTACACACCCACTGTAATGTGCTTAAAACATTTTTATTTGTTGCTTAATTTAACATTTTAATTTGCTTATTTGATTATTTCATTATATATGATATTTAACGATAACAAATATACTTTCATTTTGCTCATTGACCAGGAGGACCCTGATTAGGAGTGAGACAAGTTGGAAGTGGTAGTCTTTAAATTATTTGGTCTAATCTGTTTTTATCTGTAATATTACGTGTACACTCACTTAAAGGATTATTAGGAACACCTGTATAATTTCTCATTAATGCAATTATCTAATCAACCAATCACATGGCAGTTGCTTCAATGCATTTAGGGGTGTGGTCCTGGTCAAGACAATCTCCTGAACTCCAAACTGAATGTCAGAATGGGAAAGAAAGGTGATTATGCAATTTTGAGCGTGGCATGGTTGTTGGTGCCAGACGGGCCGGTCTGAGTATTTCACAATCTGCTCAGTTACTGGGATTTTCACGCACAACCATTTCTAGGGTTTACAAAGACTGGCGTGAAAAGGGAAAAACATCCAGTATGCGGCAGTCCTGTGGGCGAAAATGCTTTGTTGATGCTAGAGGTCAGAGGAGAATGGGCCGACTGATTCAAGCTGATAGAAGAGCAACTTTGACTGAAATAACCACTCGTTACAACCGAGGTATGCAGCAAAGCATTTGTGAAGCCAAAACACACACAACCTTGAGGCGGATGGGCTACAACAGCAGAAGACCCCACCGGGTACCACTCATCCCCACTACAAATAGGAAAAAGAGGCTACAATTTGCACGAGCTCACCAAAATTGGACAGTTGAAGACTGGAAGAATGTTGCCTGGTCTGATGAGTCTCGATTTCTGTTGAGACATTCAGATGGTAGAGTCAGAATTTGGCGTAAACAGAATGAGAACATGGATCCATCATGCCTTGTTACCACTGTGCAGGCTAGTGGTGGTGGTGTAATGGTGTGGAGGATGTTTTCTTGGCACACTTTAGGCCCCTTAGTGCCAATTGGGCATCGTTTAAATGCCACGGCCTACCTGAGCATTGTTTCTGACCATGTCCATCCCTTTATGACCCATCCTCTGATGGCTACTTCCAGCAGGATAATACACCATGTCACAAAGCATGAATCATTTCAAATTGGTTTCTTGAACATGACAATGAGTTCACTGTACTGAAATGGCCCCCACAGTCACCAGATCTCAACCCAATAGAGCATCTTTGGGATGTGGTGGAACGGGAACTTCGTGCCCTGGATGTGCATCCCACAAATCTCCATCAACTGCAAGATGCTCTCCTATCAATATGGGCCAACATTTCTAAAGAATGCTTTCAGCACCTTGTTGAATCAATGCCTCGTAGAATAAAGGCAGTTGTGAAGGCGAAAGGGGGTCAAACACAGTATTAGTATGGTGTTCCTAATAATCCTTTAGGTGAGTGTATATTAAATACTCTTAATGTTGAAGGATAGTTTTTCTTGGCCAATGTCTTGGCCAACATCAAAGGCCCTGGTGGCTCTAACGTCTTTATTGCCTTCCCTCTACACCTCTGAGCGCACCACATCACCTGGGCTGCTTATAGGCAAGGACCAAAAACTCTGGGCGTCCTCTTCATTAGTTGTTGTCATAATGGGCTTTCTATGTTACTGTCTGTGAGACTGAAATGCATTCGTAGTAATTACATTTTGTGGGCTCTCTCCACCACTCCATGAGACAAAAACAAGTTGAAAAGCAACCCAAAAAAGGGATGTCCACAAATTGTAATAAAAGCATGGTCTGAATGAGATTTCATTCTTACCAAGGTAATAACTATGCTTCATCCCTTATCTGTTCCCTCCAAACATGCACCATGTTATGTTCTTTACTTTCATTTATTTCAATTCAAAGGCCTACGCCACTCACATAGCAATTAGTTTAATGTATTTGAAGTGTTTGACTTCAAAAACTTTTTCTTTAATGTATTCATATGAGTAAAATTATGCAGCTGACCAATATTTTTTGTATATTCTACAATCATTATACAGTCAAGGAAGAGAAAGCACAAGTATTTTACCCTTGGCCTGCTTCATTTTGGCAAGCACCATCTCAAGTACTCCTCAGATCCACCAAATCACAAAATTAACACAATGATATAGATAAATCAAGTTTGGAGAACTTGTGTAAACACACAAATATAAACGTTTTAATTACAGTGTACATTTACTTATACATGAACATGCTGTCAATATCATACTCACATTCTGTCATTTCTTACACTGGGACTGTAGGATCCAAGCTGCTCTGGAGAGGATCAAGGTGCAGCTCTGCCGGAATTCTTTGCTCCTCCAGGCATTGACTAAAAAGCCTGCTGAGGAGACAGAGCATCTTAATTTTTTCCCTGTGTGTGAAGCAATGGGGACTTATTAAGGCTGGAAAATTAGCTTAGTGAAAAGGCATCCCAAGGGCACTGGTATGGTAAAAAGAAAGACTTGGTTTCCAAAGTGAGTACGTTCACCAAAATCCAATGAAACACCTTTGGATTTGAGTTGCAGCACATGTACAACGTTAAGTAAATTCCTGTAAGACAGTTACTTCTTTCAGACAAACCAGCTGTCGGCCAGAGGACTGAGCAGTATGGATGTGGACAGGAGAATGCTTCGCCATGTCCTCCGTGATGAGATGGGTCTGGCTTGGCTCTGGGACAGAAGTAGAAGAGTCCATTCTCCACCTTGAGGAATACTGCTGTGATAAAATGTGAGACAATAAATTGAATATTTAATCAATAAAGCCAGAGAGGCCATGCTTTATCAGGGAATATCGTCAAGGGTAGGGGGAGTTGTTAGGGTCAACATGCAATGGAGGCAACCCCCTGCCCATAATATTCCCCAATAAGCACTGCCTCTCAGGCTTTATTGCTTTTACATAATGATAACCAAAGCATATTCAATACATGTAGAAAATACTTAAATGTAACACACTATTTAAAATTGGTATATAAAAAGGAAAAAGGTCAAATAGTCCCTATGATTGCTATCTGGGTGCTAAGAATTTCCAAACCATTTGTTTATACCTAAACTCCCAGCTGCTGCCAGGGAACATGAAATCACAGAAGCACAGACAGAGACCGTAATCAAACATTGGCTCAAGTACAGCACCGACAAAGGAGGGAGAAGATGCTGGGAATAGAGGATGGGAGGTTTGCATATTCAAATATTGTTGTTATGTGGCCTTAATGGCCTTTGTACTGTAATTGTATCTACTTTTACTACTGGGCTTCACACGCGGCAGGCAGCTGCACCAGCTAAACTACCTTTCAAAGGTTTGGAGTCACTCAGAAATGTCCTTGTTTTTGAAAGAGAAGCACATATTCTGTCCATAAAGATTACATCAAATTGATGAGAAATACAGTATAGACTTGTTGATGTTGTAAATGACTATTATAGCTGGAAACAACTGATTATTTCTAATGGAATATCTACATAAGCATACAGAGGCCCATTCTCAACAACCATCAGTCCTGTGTTCCAATGACATGCTGTGTTTGCTAATCCAAGTTTATCATTTTAAGGCTAATTGATCATTAAAAAATCCTTTTGCAATTGTTAACACAGCTGAAAACGGTTGTGCTGATTAAAGAATCAATGAAACAGGCCTTCTTCAGACTAGTTGAGTATCTGGACCATCAGAAATTGTGGGTTCGATTACAGGCTTAAAATGTCCATTTCTTCTGAACCTCATCAGTCTATTCTTGTTCTGAGAAATGAAAGCTACTCCATGAAAGAAATTGGCAAGAAAAATCTTTACAACTCTGTATACTACTCCCTTCACAGTACAGTGTTAAACTGATTCTAGCCAGAACAGAAAGAGGAGTGGGAGGCCCCAATGCACAACTGAGCAAGAGGACAAATACATTAGTGTCTAGTTTGAGAAATTTCACAGGTCCTCAACTGGTAGCTTCATTAAATAGTACCAGCAAAACACCAGTCTCAATGTCAACACAAACACTGGACAGAGGAAGATTGGGAAAAAGTGTCATGCATAGACAATTTTAAGTTTGAGGTGTTTGGATCACAAAGAACAAATATGAGACAGGGGATGCTTTGTTGGTGGTAAAGTGGTAGATTTGTATAGAGTTCTTGAAGAAGGATCTTGAAGAAGGACGGCTATTACTTCATTTTGCAACTCCATACCATACCCTGTGGAAGGCGCTTGTTTGGATGATGTTTTCATGTAAAACAAGAACATTTCCAAGAGATGGAAACACGGAAATTGACCCCAAACTTTTGGACGGTAGCGTACGTTAATAGGTAATAATTGTAGTCTACAAAATATTTATCTTGAAGTGCCAATCTGCTTTTCCCATTTAAGTGGTTCAGTCGGAAAAGGCTGTTTTTCCTTCAACATGATGTGCAGAATATTTATGTCAGGCAACTACTGTATTCAGGAAGCTGTTTTATAAAGTTACCACTAACCACAGCATGGAAAATGTCTGAAGGCATTGGTGGCTTCAACTTAGGCAGCTTGGGATCCTACAAAAAGGAGTCACCTGTTGTCAGGTGACTTCTTGGTAGGATGAGGAGTTTGGGAAAAGGCAGGATGGTTTGGCGCTGATCCCTCAGGAAGGCTTGCCACGATCTTCAACTTCCCAGATATGTTGGGAATTTTTGTGATTAGAAGAGGGCTGTAACACTTTCTAAAAGCAGCAAAAAGAAATAAAAGAAATAAAAACTTGCAGTCCAGTTAAATGAATCCTTTTATGTCATTCATTGTAATCGTTAAGAAAACTCAGCCAAGGAACAATGACCAACAATCTACGGTAGGCAGTGTTGATAGAAGTAATGCCTTTGGAAAATCATTGACTGTTTAGTAACATTTATATTAATATGCTACTCCCAAAATATAGTCCTCTAATACCAACAGAAACCTATGAATTATTGAATGGAAAAACCAATTACAATGAAAAACTTCCAAGCCCAAGTAAGTTCAAGTTATCAAGTTCATGGAAAAACGTAATATCAAGTTCATATCAAAACTTAGATTTTTACAATTGACAGAGGGAGAAAGAAGGCAGGATAAAGACAGAAGGAGAAAGACAGAGGGAGAAAGACAGAGGGAGAAAGACAGAGGGAGGAAGACAGAGGGAGGAAGACAGAGGGAGGAAGACAGGGGGAGAAAGACAGAGGGAGGAAGACAGAAGGAGGAAGACAGAGGGAGAAAGATGGGGAGAAAGACAGGGGGAGAAAACAGGGGGAGAAAGACAGAGGGAGGAAGACAGAGGGAGGAAGAAAAAGGGAGAAAGACAGGGGGAGGAAGACAAAGGGAGAAAGACAGGGGGAGGAAGACAAAGGGAGAAAGACAGAGGGAGAAAGACAAAGAGAGGAAGACAGAGGGAGGAAGACCATGAAGAGCGTAGAAGGAGTCTATATTGACATGCTGACACCGCTTTCTGGATCCAAGGCTTAATTAACATGCTAGTTTGGATCTTTGAACATGGAAATGCCTTGGATGTTTCTGTTCATCTGTAACTAGTGCTCTCCATATTTCCTTTTAAAGCAAGTCACAGACTTAGTAATACTAAAGAAAATGTATTCAAAAGGTAGAGAGAGAGAGAGAGATGTATGACATTTTGGCAGTTAGACTGTAGGGCCATTTCATCATCTCCGGTCACTAGATTCTCCCTGACTACAGTAGCAGTGCTTGGCTAGAAAGATCCGGAACAGTGATCCAGTACATCTAAGTTTAGGCAATTTCTGTTACGGTGCCCTGTTAACACATACATTTTGAATACATGAACATACATGAACATAGCCTAATGTGCGATTTGTCAGTTCCTGCCCTTATTATATCCTGAGCGTCGCTGAGCGTCCCCTATTTTAAGTGATCCACATGCTTCTTCCCAGTGTGCATTGCACATGCCGCTGAGTAAAATATTTTTTTAATCTCATCTGTCCTCTACAATCACATTGAGAAATACACCACACCAACACAAGGGAAGTGGGCACACAACTTGACTGCAAGATCCAAAGGATTTGTAAGCTACTAGTGTTCAAAACCTGATTTCATGTGTTCCAAAATACTGTGCTATCATTCAAGGAATTTTGTTGTTGTTGTTGTGCCCTTGAGCAAAGCACTTAACCCTAACTGCTCCAGTAATCGGTCTAGATTACATCATCAATATAATAATGCAATAGTCTGGGGAGCTAATGCAAGTCTGCCGGGGGAACCAGTTTACAGTGCAGGGGCCAGGTCATGGTTCTGTAACCCACACACATTCCTGACAATCCCTTTCAAGTATGAATTACTTTAAATCCAAAATAGTGGCAATGCATGACATGCAAATTGGGACAGTCAATTATTCAGATTGTACTGTGAGTATGCTCTTGGTTTAACTATACTTGTTAGTACCAAGAATCCTGCAAGGAAACTGAAACAAGAAGAAAAACAACCTATATTTTATAATAATAATACCTTATATTTATATAGCGCTTTTCAGGGACCCAAAGACGCTGTACAATAGTGACATGGAACAGAAAACAAACAGAAACTAAAGAAATACTATGAAAAAACAACAAAGATTGAGAATGTGGGATTTGGTGTGTCTATGGGTAGGCGATTTTGAACAGATGAGTTTTGCGTTGCTGGAAGATGGGGATAGTCTCAGAGTCATGGATGATTTTGGGGAGAGAGTTCCAGAGCCTAGGACAAACCCTTGAGAATGCCCTATCACCAAAGCCTTTGAGTTTGGACTTGGGGATTATGAGGTGGCCTGCAGTACTGGAACGGAGTGTGTGTGTTGGTTGATATGGAAGAAGAAGGTCGAAGAGGTAGGTAGGGGCATGAATGCATGTATTAGGGTTTCAGCAGCAGGATGGGAGAGGGAAGGTCTGAGTTAGGCGATGTTGCGAAGATGGAAGAACGAAGATTTTACAGTCTGTTTGACGTGCTGATCAAAGGAGAGTCTAGAATGATGCCAAGGTTAGGTGCGTGGGGGGATGGAGAAACAATGGTGTCATCGATGCTGAGATTGAAAGTGTCAGTTTTGTTGAGGGTGGATTTGGTTCCAATGAGTATGAGTTCTGTTTTGTCACTGTTTAGTTTGAGGAAGTTTTCCTTCATCCATGCTTTTATTGCAGTCAGGCAGGATTCAATATGGGTCAGATGTGGGTTGGTGAGAGACTTGGTGGCTAGATATATTTGTGTATCATCAGCATAGTAGTGGAAATTAAGGTTGAAGTGACGGAATTTCACCAAGGGGAAGAATGTAGATGATGAAGAGTAGGGGACCAAGTACTGAGCCCTGGGAGACACCTTGAGTGACTGTGGCTGAATGAAAGTTTAGGCCTTTGAGTTGGATTAAATTGGTTTGGTTAGTAAGATATTAATTCAACCAGGCAAGTGCAGATCCCTCAACACCCTCGAGCCTGGTGAGCAGAATCTGGTGGTTAACAGTGTCAAAGGCAGCACTCAGGTCGAGGAGAATCAGGATGTTGAGGGAACCGGCATCAGCAGAGAGGAGAAGGTCATTGACGACTTTGAGGAGTGCAGTTCCTGTGCTATGGATTGGCGGGAAACCAGACTGAAGACGCTCATATAGATTATTTTTGATTAGGCACAGTAAGCTTGGAGCTGTGAGGCAACAATTCTTTCACAAGTTTTTGCCAGGAAGGGGAGGTTGGAGATGGGGCGGAAATTGTTATGGATGGTATTGTCTAGTCCAGATTTCTTTAGGATGACAGCAGCAGATTTGTAGCAGGAGGGGACAGTATCGTTGGTGAGGGAGAGGTTGACTATGCTTGTGATGTGTGGACAGAGAGCAGATACGGAGGCTTTATGAGTTTTGTGATGTAAGGGGAATCAACTGGACTGAATGAAGAGAGGTGAGAGTACTGCGCAGCAGGTGGACAAATATGGAGGTTAACAGTAGGGGGGGCTGTGGTAGATTTATTGAGGAGTTTTTGTTGTTATTTCATCTTTAAAAAACTGCAAAAAAGAGTTGGCAAGTGGAGGGGCTAGAGAGTGAGTCATTGCAGGTCTGAAGTCATTTGCTGACAGTAGAGAAAAGGGTCCAGGAGTTCAGAAAGGAGCTGTTGATTTTGTATGAGATGTAGGAGGACCTAGCAGCACTGAGGGCATCTCTGTAAACTGAAAGGTGGTGTTTGTAGGCTTCAGTGTGGACAGCGACCTACTTGCCTTATGGTTCGGAGCACAGATGTAAACCAGGACGATGAGGAGGTGAAATAAACATGTCTAGTTTTTAGTGGTGCCAGAGAGTTGAGGGAGACAGACATAGCAGTGTTGAGATAGTTAGCTTGTTCTTCAGGTGATTTGAGGGTGGAATCAATCGGAAGAGTAGAGCAGATGGCGTCTGATAATTGGAGAGGGTCAAGAGCTTTGATGTTACGAAAGGAGATTATGTGCTGTGTGGTACATTGGAAGAAAGTGTTGTGTGGTACATTGGAAGGAAATGAGAATGATCTTGTGGCCAGACAACGGATATGAAGATGGAGTTATATGGGTAATGGTAAGGAAATGAAGATGGAGTTATATGGGTAATGATAAGAAAATGAAAATGGAGTTATATGGGCAATGGTAAGGAAATTAAGATGGAGTTATATGGGTAATGGTAAGGAAATTAAGATGGAGTTATATGGGTAATGATAAGGCCGACGGAGCTGACAAAATCAAATATGTGACCTTATATATGGGAGGGAAAACTAACATGTTGGTTACAGTTAAAACAGTCCAGGACAGCTATGAAATCAGAGGTAAGTTTGGAGTTAGGTGAAGGCGAGAGGAGAGTGATGCAGCAATGTTGAGTAGTTCAGCTAAGTCAGAGAGGAATGAGTCATTAGCTTTTTGAGGATGATAATAAGGATGATGGTCAGCGAGTTTGTTGATTTACAGCCAATATATTCAAATGAGGTAAAGGATGGAAGTGACAACTCAGACATTTTAAAATGGGACTTGTATAGTACCACAAGGCCACCACCACGACCTGTTAGGCGGGTGTGGGACAGATAGCTAAAACAATTGGGAGTGGCTTGATTTAATATGAAAAAACCTCCAGGTGTTTGCCGTGTTTCAGTTCGGAAAAGAAAGTCCAGCTTGTTGTCCAGTATTAATTAATTGAGCAGGGGGGCTTTATTAGTCATGGAGCGGGTGTTTAGAAGAGCAAAGTTAGTAATGCTAAATGTAGCAGCAGAGTTGTAGATTGTGGTAGGTTGAAGGGAACGTAGGCAATTATGGTTTACAGTTCGACCGGATTTATACGGCGGATGACGTGAGTGAGACCAGAGGGAGATAATTTTGCCTGAAGGACTAGAGTTAACACACAGTTAAAGTTATATGTAGGAAAAGGTATTGAAATATTACAGTTCTGGACACATTCATATATTTCCACGTACATGTTCTTATTTTAATACAGTACATGAGAATAAAACACCTATTGCACACAGGATGATTCATTCTTCACACTTTTGTAATGTGTTATAAATATTATATGACAAAGAAATTAAATGATTTATTGATAAATGCGAATACAGAGGAGACTTGACATGACAATCTGGATAGAGAAGGTTTTGGGGTATATTTTAAACATATATTTACATTTATATGTATTTTATTTACTTATCTATTTTATGAATATATTCATCCATTATATGTAAATGTGTTTTCATGTTGAAATATATTCCAATATAATATTTTTGCGAATTGGAAACGTCTTCTTTAAGTTTTTACAGAAAAGTATACTTTTAAATGTAATCAGATCTGGCCCAGGTTTGAAACACATTTTTTTCTGGTTTGAGATGTATTGAATAAAGACTTTCAGTAGTTAAGTTAAACAAATGCTACACCATGCTACAACAGTCTTCAAACTGCACACAGTGACAAAAGGGTGAAACTGATCTTCAAGATATCCAGATGCAGATGAACTAGTAGTGTTCCTGATTATATGGGTCAAATGGCCTTTCCATTCATCACTGCACTGCTTAGATGCTGACATTATTTTCAGATTGTAGAAACTTCCTCAGCCATTTGAAGGAATTGTCTTACGTTGTAGGTAATGAAACAATGCATAACAGTTAGATGACAGTTGAACTTAGCCACACAGACATCATACAGTACACTACTAATTGGCTTAATCCAGATGTATGGGGATAAACAGAATTTAGTACTACATTTACATATTAGATTATTTAATTAGGAATCAATGGTACATAAGGTCCAGACAAATAAGTAGTAGAATATGACCAATAAAAAAGATCACTTACATACTTTTTTACCCATTGTCAACTGGTGTTTTTGACTAACTAGCTTGTTCGTGACAATCCTTGATGTTGATTTAATATGTTTTTTGGAGGACCCATTTTGGCCCAACAACATCACTTTTAAAACCAATGGCCAAACATCCTAGACTGCATCTTTAAAATAAAATTAAACCTTGATGGAAGGAAACATTTTTTACCCATTAACGTGATCAAGAGTAGGAACCAGGTTAAATATTTTAGTTCAGGGGTAGGCTCAATCATAGTCTGGAACTCTGTAAATAACGTTTTCTCTTTAATCAGGGTTTAGATTGTACATTGATTATTTTGAGTTCTCTTGTGTTTTTCGGAGGTCTTGGACATCGATATATTTTGTGGGACTGTAAATCATATTCTAATTTTTTATGTGTTATGGATGTTACCAGCTCCTCTACACATGTCAAGGTGCAATGAGGAATCAGTTCAGTGCAGCAAGCTTCATTTCCTGTTGACCTGTTAGAAAATAGCTCAGTCATTAATCTTTCCTTTCTCTTGTCTTTTCAAATAAGAATTCCATGCTCTTATTCATGTGCAAAATCCTTTTCAAATGGAATAGTTTGTCTAGTTCTGATGTAGGCAACTTGGTGTGAAATCTGCCTCCTGCTGTTTTGAAAGTAATCAAAGTATCTCAAATTGTAATGTCCTCATTAATTTTTATAAGCCCCATGGAATTGCATCAATGCTTTCATTATGATAAAAAATTAAGGCATGGAAAAGCGAATGATGAAGAAAAAATAAATAAATATTTTCTGTTATCCTTAACACAACTTGGTTTGATTCTGTCCTCTAGAGCAATGTCTAGTCTAAAATCCACCCACCCATTGATGAGTTCACTCATATTTGTCTGATGGGCAGTGTTAGAATATTGAATTAATGACAGCATTTAAAAGGCACACCTCCACCTAAGTGTGAATCATGGGCAGGTAGCTAATGTAACAAGGGTTGCAACACTTATTCCCTTGCTATGAATTGACGGAATGAGGACTGCACTATAGAACAAACAATGGGACTTGGCTAGTGACTGGCTAATTATGAAATGCCACAATTCGACCTGCTTGCTATATAATATAGCAGGTATTTAAAAACACAACCCTGTATGTAATGAATTGGTTGGACAAACCATAGAACCCTACCCACGGCCCCAGACAGTGACCAAGTGATGGCATTTTGCAACCTTTATCTATGGCTTCATGAGTCACATTTTAAATTGGATTCAACATTTTTATTGTATTTATTTCAAGTTTCATGATTTGATGAAACGGTAATTTGAATCATTCTTGACTCCTGACATAAATATCTATCTTTGACTGTTTTTCCAATTGTGTGTGTGGTTTTGTTTTTTAAGCTATTCTCACCCTTTCACTCACCCGTCCTCAGGGCGACTCATGACTTTTGATTAATTGACTGAATACTCAGTCAGTTATTTACCGGCAGTAAGTCATGGGGTCTCTGGACGTTACTGACTCAGTCGAAAGGTATGTGCTTTACTCTGATCGACTCAAACAATTGATTCAGTAAAAGGAATTGAACTTTGAAATCTAGCATCCCAAAGCACAAGGTATTAACTTCAATGTAAGACTATAATAGCTAAATCAACCCAAGAAAAATCCATTGTAAAAAAATCCAGCAGGTCTTTGCAGTAAATAAGAATGTGTATTGGCATACTAACCAGGTAAAATAATGGTAAAAAGTGCTTTATTATATGTAGGAATAATTGGTCTCATTGGAATACGTAGACTATTTCACATAAATCTATGGCACCCGATTTTGTATGATATGTTACATTAGGTTACATTACAACAGAGGTGGGGGACTCGAGTCACAGTTTTAAGGACTTGTGACTTGCTTGATTAAAGTATGAAAATGACTTGACTTGACTTTGACTTGAGAACAAGTTACTTGAGACTTGACTTGAAGTGGAAGACTCGACAATGACTTGAACATATAATAAACAAACAGCAATAAAATTATTTTATATGTTGTGACATCAGCACCACTAATCAGCGTATGTGCCTTTAACGCTGCACAATTCAAACCGCGCCAAACATGGCAGACAGTAACGTTAGTCGAGCTCCATAAATAGTATCGTTTGGATACAAGGACTTTGAACTGGACCGTGTGAATAAAAAAGATTTGCCAGATGCAAAATATGCAACAACGTCAAATTTCATTCGTTATTTTAAGAACCACAAGGAAAGGTAAGAAAGTAATCTCTTTATATTCAGTTGAATATGAGCGGGCATGTATATTATTACACGTAGGCTATAATGTCTGTATTAAATGTGGGCATTTTAGAGTGTTTGTGGACTGCGTGTGGAAACTAAAAAGCATTGTGCTTACACCATAACAGTTAACTTTACTGCATGAAAGGCTAACATGGAGGCGCCGATGTGATTACTAGCACCTAAACATTTCGAAGAGGTTTTTTTTTTTTTTACTCATACAGCGTAATTACATATTAGGCAGTTTTTCAGTCACAATAATTAGTTTATACGGTTGTTATTATTAGCCCTTATTACATGGATTGGCTGAATTCCAGTGCAGAATGCGTGTTATTTCTTGATAACAGACCGTTGCCATGAAAAACAACGCGTTACTATGGACGCAGCAGGATTCTAACCAAAGAAGGAACGGACTATTTTCTTTAGAGGAAGCAAAAAAATCGTTTTTAAATCAATAAATTCCTTTTGAAATCAATCTTTTGCCGCTTTGTCCCCCCAAAAAATTGTACCGCGGAGGAGAAAAATATTTGATTTTGAAATCGAGCTTCGCACCAAGCGCATGTCAGAAACAGAGGACAGTATATGTGTGTGTTCATCTCTTTAGTACTGTGACTTGACTTGACTTGAAACTTATAAGGACTCGACTTGACTTGCTTAGGGTGAACCCTTGACTTGACTTGACTTGCTTGATTTATCTGAACTGTGACTTGAGACTTGACTCGAGACTTGATGGTTAAGACTTGAGACTTGCTTGGACTTGACCATGTGTGACTTGTCCCCATCTCTGCATTACAATGTGTTACCAAAATGTAAAATACAGTTCTGGAAAAAATTAAGGGACCACTATGGGCTGAAATATGTGCCACCAGAAACTGAATTTGAATCATTTATATTTGAATTTGAATTGCTAAATTTGAATAATTGCATTGAAAAACTGAATTTGAATCACATAATTTGAAATTGTATTGTTTAATTTGAATAATTGCATTGAAAAACTGAATCTGAATTGTATAATTTGAAGTTGAATTTATTCGTTTGGATCCGAAGTACAATAAAATGTGATCCTCACTGAAAATTAAACTCTATATATCTTCGCATTCACTTCTCAAAATTCAGATTCAGTTCTCAAATTCAATTTCAAGTTACTGAGACAGACATCCGGGTAGTTGGAGGATGAATGAAGAGCATTTGAGCGCAGATCGATAGATAGCGTTCATTGGCGCACAGGACTCCTCTTGGGCCAATCAGCACCTACGTTTTGGAGCATAGTACATGAAACAAGGAAGAAGCTCTTGCCTTGCCAGTGGCCGGCCTTGACCCAGGACGCCCAGTCTGCCGTGACCACCATGGATTCGGCTGGGACAAATACGGTAATTACAATTTCACATATCTACGATCTAACGATCTTTTGTTTAACTGTCGTTAATGTTATAGCTGTTTTGTAGAAACGTTTCGTTTAGTCCGCGAGCATACACAAATCATGTTTACAATTACATTAGACGACTAGCTAGCACTATTGTTCTATATTTATGACTAGCACGTTAGCATTGTTTCTGCTATTATTTTAGCAACGCAGCTAGGAGCGCTGGAGCTCGTCTACAAACAGCTGTGCATACAATAACAACCCCCCCTTTTTTTTTTTTTACTGTCAGTGAATAGCACCGAGTGAAAGTCAATGATTTCTTTGTAACTAGTGACAGTGATCATGTCGTTAGCTCAGATAAGTACCGGTAAACTTAGTAAGATCTAGAAATAGAAGGCATCGTGCTAGCTAACTTGCCTGTCCCACCTTTGACTTAAAACAACCCAGCTGTTCTTTTGGAGATTAATTTTTGACCAACTTATGCTGTGATCTGCACAATGTTTAGCAAGGTGAAACTTAACGTTATAGTGATTATGGGCATGATCCAACCAGTTACAAATTAGTTTTTACTGTTAACATGGTATAGGAAACATATCTGGCAATATTGTTACATTCATAACTAGTTGGCTTGTAGTCACATAACAAATATAATTGGTTTGCTACTATTCCTTAATTTTGGTGGTTCCTCATCCATCACATTTGATATGAACTTGACATGAAATCCATAGCAATCAGTGATGATTGAATCTGTTTATGATAAAGCAATTACATTTCTTGGCAATGAAAACCTACTACTTTCAACCTTCACCACTTCTAGATTATGTTACCAGCTACCTCTCTGTAGCTCACATCTCCTATTTGGAATATTATTAGTTCCACAATAGATATTAATACCCTACTATTAATGTATGAAATAATGTCATCTAATACATAGTATGTCAGTGATTCTCAGTGACATCCGAAAAAGAATAGCTCCAGCTGATGAAATGGGTTGCATTACTAGATGATATATGTTAACAATTCATTAATACTATCTTCTGTTGTTTTTAGGGAATCCAAATTGAGGATTTTGATTGGGAGTGCTCAGGGCTCTTTCATAACTCTGCCAACACAGGTGTTACCATGCCAGAAATGGAATGTCCATTGAAGACCGAGGACATTGAATCTCTACGCGTTGCCATTGATCCCCTTTCTCATTCAAATAGTTTTGGAAAATACATTTATTTGACCACACTTGCACATGCATTGTACCTACTTCACCATCATTGACAGTCATGCCTGTGCCAATCAGAGGACTAAAGGCTTTTAATAATTCATGATTGCTTAAGTCCAGTCTAGGACCCCATGTATCCAGGCACCTTATAGTCCACCTTCCATTCACAGCAATTTTTTTTAAATCGGACTTCTGTCTTGCTGACACAACCACAGGGAAGCGGGAAAGAACGTAGTGAAGGACATCTTCTCTGACAAACATTGTAATGGTGCGATGGAAATGCTTTTTGAAGTGTAACATTCAATATGGCTAACAATGATTTATACTTTCTAAAATATCAAAACAATTAGCCATGCACACTGGGTCATTTAACACACCCATGAACAGTGAATTGGGTTAACATATACGAACTGGATTTGACAAAAAATGAAATAAGACTGCACAAACATCTTATCTATTACTATTTGAGTCTGAATGTACAGGTGCTGGTCATAAAATTAGAATATAATCAAAAAGTTGATTTATTTCAGTAATTCCATTCCAAAAGTGAAACTTGTATGTTTACATTCATTCCACACAGACTGATCTATTTCAAGTGTTTATTTCTTTTAATTTTGATGATTATAACTGACAACTTATGAAAACCCCAAATTCAGTATCTCAGAAAATTTTAATATTGTGAAAAGGTTCAATATCGAAGACACCTGGTGCCACACTAATCAGCTAATTAACTCAAAATACCTGCAAAGGCCTTTAGATGGTCTCGCTGTGTAGCCTACAGAACTAGACTATCATGGGGAAGACTGCTGACTTGACAGCTGTCCAAAAGACAACCATTGACACCTTGCACAAAGAGGGCAAGACACAAAAGGTCATTGCTAAAGAGGCTGGCTGTTCACAGAGCTCTGTGTCCAAGCACATTAATAGAGAGGCGAAGGGAAGGAAAAGATGTGGTAGAAAAAAAGTGTACAAGCAATAGGGATAACCGCACCCTGGAGAGGATTGTGAAACAAAACCCATTCAAAAATGTAATGCCACTCTTTAACAAGACAGCGTCAGAAGCGTCTCGCCTGGGCTAAAGACAAAAAGGACTGGACTGCTGCGGAGTGGTCCAAAGTTATGTTCTCTGATTAAAGAAAATGTTGCATTTCTTTTGGAAATCAAGGTCCCAGAGTCTGGAGGAAGAGAGGAAAGGCACAGAATCCACGTTGCTTGAAGTCCAGTGTAAAGTTTCCACAGTCCGTGATGGTTTGCGGTGCCATGTCATCTGCTGGTGTTGGTCCACTGTGTTTTCTGAGGTTCAAGGTCAACGCAGCCATCTACCAGGAAGTTTTAGAGCACCTCATGCTTCCTGCTGCTGACCAACTTTATGGAGATGCAAATTTCATTTTCCAACAAGACTTGGCACCTGCACACAGTGCCAAAGCTACCAGTACCTGGTTTAAGGACCATGGTATCCCTGTTCTTAATTGGCCAGCAAACTCGCCTGACCTTAACCCTATAGAAAATCTATGGGGTATTGTGAAGAGAAAGATCCGATACGCCAGACCCAACAATACAGAAGAGCTGAAGGCCACTATCAGAGCAACCTGGGCTCTCATAACACCTGAGCAGTGCCACAGACTGATCGACGCCATGCCGCATTGCTGCAGTAATTCAGGCAAAAGGATCCCCAACTAAGTATTGAGTGCTGTACATGCTCATACTTTTCATGTTCATACTTTTCAGTTGGGCAACATTTCTAAAAATCCTTTTTTGTATTGGTCTTAAGTAATATTCTAATTTTCAGAGATACTGAATTTGGGATTTTCATTAGTTGTCGGTTATAATCAAAATTAAAAGAAATAAACACTTGAAATATAGTCTGTGTGGAATGAATGCATACATTATGCAAGTTTCACTTTTTGAATGGAATTACTGAAATAAACTTTTTGATGATAATCTAATTTTATGACCAGCACCTGTATATGCATATTTGAAACTGCAACATTTCACTTAAACCTGATGAAATGCCTGTCCTCTGTCATCACTTGTTTGAACTCAGAAGTTTGCATATGCTTAACAGGCAGGAGGATTGTATTACTACATGCAGCGACTGTTGGGTGGCAAACTGTATGTGAACCATACAGGATGTCACAGGTGTGATTGAACTGCACAAAGACTGAAGTTTTCTTCTGGTAAGACAGGAATGTGGCCCTGTCCTGTGAGCCACTGGAGAAACGTGCTGGGGGACAGGTGACCTGGATAGTCTACTGTGTCACCCGCCTCTGGATGTTCACCTTTTCAGAGACAGAAAGCAAACAATCATGTTAAATATTTGGTTTACCTGTACCAGCACAGAGGTACATAAGTACTTACAATGATAATGAAATCTACATGGAAACTTAATTACCAAATAAAAAAATACAAAGTGGGATGTTTTCCATATTCCAAAGAAAATGTATTGCAAAACGTTATTCAAGTAAATGGCTAGCTATATCAATATAAAACAACATTAATACAACAGGCACTATATTTATAGACCACAATACCATATGCACTATTACATTTAATGTAAACATGACTGTTTTTACACTAAGTTGACCAAGTATGATGTTATATATATATATATATGCAAGCACGGTTTTATAGCTACTAGCCCATATTTACTGTAGCGCTAGCTAGATAATGCTCTCAACAAAATAATGAAAGCACTACTGGATTGCTAGTTTTAAAAACCATCCCTTTTTATTTTCCCTGCAAATACGGAGAACAGCCAGCTTTCTTTCGAAGAGTAAATGTGCTATTTTTGTGTTCAAGTCAACCGGAATTAGCTATGCATTCAATTCAAATGAGTAGGGCTAGTGCTATGGTGTAATTGCCCGGAAGTTTATGGCCTTACGTTATGCTAGCACCTGCCAAACACAGCGACACAGACACGCTTACTACTCTCCCTCCCTCTCAGTAAGCAGTACCCTGACGGTGTCAATGACAATCACAAGGAGTAGTTATCGGAAATAATCATGCTGAAGACATGACCAGTCTACTTGGCGGCGGCTAGCACTAGCTACGTTTGCAACAACATTTTCACCGGAGGAAGAGGCAAACGCTTAGAAATAATAAAGACCAGGCAAAGATGTTACCAGAGCTCTTTTATGGTAGCCTACTAAGTAGGCTACCATAAAAATGTGGGATAATAGCTACTGTGTTTGCAACGTCGAGAGAAAGATTTAATTTCCCCTGTTTCTATAAAAACAGCTATATCATTAACAACATTTAAACAAAAGATCGTTAGATCGTAGATATGTGAAATTGTAATTACCGTGTTTGTCCCAGCCGAATCCATGGTGGTCACGCCAGACTGGGCGTTCTGGGTCAAGGCCGGCCACTGGCAAGGCAAGAGCTTCTTCCTTGTTTCATGTACTATGCTCCAAAACGTAGGTGCTGATTGGCCCAAGAGGAGTCCTGTGCGCCAATGAACGCTATTTATCGATCTGCGCTCGATTGCTCTTCCTTCATCCTCCAACTACCCGGATGTCTGTCTCAGTAACTTGAAATTTAATTTGAGAACTGAATCTGAATTGTGAGAAGTGAATGTGAAGATATAGAGAGTTTAATTTTCAGTGAGGATCACATTTTATTGGACTTCGGATCCAAACGAATAAATTCAATTTCAAATTATACAATTCAGATTCAGTTTTTCAATGCAATTATTCAAATTAAACAATACAATTTCAAATTATGTGATTCAAATTCAGTTTTTCAATGGAATTATTCAAGTTTAGCAATTCAAATTCAAATATAAATGATTCAAATTCAGTTTCTGGTGGTACATATTTCAGCCCATAGACCACTCCTAGGGCTAGAGACAGAGTCGAGGAGCAGAGCAGGCAATGGTCAAAACACGGGAAATCGATACAAACGCAGCACTAGGTGATAGCGAAAATAGAAGGCTCAGTAATGAATGGCGGAGTGACAAACAAAACCTCACAAAGGTTAGGGAGAACTGAACCAAACTAAATAGGGGCATAAACCAGACACAGGTGGGGACACAGGTGCTCAGAATGAGGGTGATTGGGATCTGATGACTGGGGTGCATTCATGAGCCGTGGAGCGAGGAGTGCGTTCAGGAGCGGTGGAGCTCGGAGGCGGGTCCGTGCCGGCGGAGGACGTCACACCAGCTGGCTGGCAAAAACAGTGCAAGTATTACTTCAAAGGTAATTTGAATTAAAAAATTACTATTCAGCGTGACAAAAGAGTTGAAAAGAAAAGCTTTGAGTGAGGAAAAGAAGGGTTCAATTCTGGCTTTACTGGCAGAGGGATACAATGAGAGTCAGGTAAAAAAGGGCTTTATAAATAAATAGGATTGATTCCATCCTGAAGATTTCAAAGACAGCAGTTCATAAGAACAAGGTCAAGCAACAGACATTGGGGACAACAAAGCTACAGACTGGCAGAGGGCGAAAACGACTGTCCACTGACCGAGATGACCGTCAACTAATTTGAATGTTACTCAACAACTGTAGGATGACATCAAGTCACCTTCAAAAAGAATGGCAAACAGCAGCTGGGGTGAAGTGCACAGTGAGGACAGTTCGAAACAGGCTCCTAGGGGCATGGATGAAGTCATGCAAAGCCAGAAAAAAGGCCTTCATCAATGAGAAGCAAAGAAGAGCTAGGCTGAAGTTTGCAAAAGACCATAAGGATTGGAATTGGTCTTTCCAGCAGGACAATGATCCATGCCACACAGCCGGGTCAATCAAGGTGTGGTTGGAGGACCACCAGATCAAGACCCTGTCATGGCAAGCCCAATCTCCAGACCTGAACCTCATTGAAAACCTCTGGAATTTGATCAAGAGGAAGATGTATGGTCACAAGCCATAAAAAAAGCTGAGGAACTTGAATTGTTGTGCCAGGAGTGGCATGAAGTCACCCAACAGCTATGTGACAGACTGGTGGAGAGCATGCCAAGACACATGAAAGCTGTGATAAAAAATCTGGGTTATTCTACCAAATATTGATTTCTGAACTCTTCCTTAATTTAAACATTAGTATTTTGTTGTTGAAAAATGAATATGAATACAATGCAGTTTTTTGGTTAGTTTTCTACAAATAAATACTCTAAATGACAATATTTCTATTTGGAATTAGGGAGTAATGTTGTCAGCAGTTTATGGAATAAAACAAAAAATTAATTTTACCCAAACACATACCTATGAATAGTAAAAGCAGTGAAACTGATAATTTTGCAGAGGTCTCTCAATGTTTTCCAGAACTATATATTACGAATTGGCAAAAATGCAACATATGTTTTGACCACTATTATAACATATCAAATGTCACAAACACTAGACAAGCATATCATAAGTTATGAATGGTACAAAAACATATCATTCATTACAAATTTGTACAAAGCATCCTAGCCCTGCTTCAAACAGGCAACGTTCAGCTCGGCAGACAGGCATCCTACCCATAACAGGATAATGGATATTGAGGGACGGGTAATGGCCTTACCAAGGTCGCTACAATATTTAATAAATGCATTTTAACGTTACAGTTAACGTTAGGTATCATAGCACTGGGGTTATGGTTTGGGTTAAGGTTAGGTATCACAGCACTGGCATTAAAGTTAGGGATAAGGTTTGCAGTAAGTTTAGAAACAAAGCCAGCCAATTGTAATTTTTTTCACGATTATTACTCGTTACTTCACCTAATGTAATAAATCTTACGAATTCAGCTGTCTAAGATTTATATAAAATAGTCTACGTAAGACCAGGTTGCAATGCCAGAAGTGAAACCATAGATAAGGGACAGCAGTCTAAATAGAAAATCTAACTAAATGACTGAATTATGTTTATGTAGAAATAAACTAATATGCCAAATATTATTATTTACAAAAAGGTTTTGTGGAGTACAACTACATCATGTGCTGGTGCCGACAACTGAAAACTGGTGCAACCAGTTCAAATTGTTTGTCTGGAGCCCTAACTATCTGTAGTGAACAGGTTGTACAAACAACACAACAATTGTTCTACTGAACTGTTTGGAAACTTATATGTTTCAACTTTCCCAGCAATATGAAGGGCTGCTGGGACCAGTGGCGGAGCTTAGAGTTCTCTCCCATGGGTGTGCGAACCTTAGCCGTGGAGGGCCCCCCACCCCATCGCAAAAGTCTTGCTACCTGATTTCTAAAATATAGGCAGATAGTAGGCAGATAGTATAAAAATATAATACTACTCCCAAAAATGTACTTTAGTTTCACGTACCATGATGAACAGAAACTTGTTATTAGGCCACAATAAAACGTACCTGCAGTTACAAAACTTCACTGCTAGCTGCTTTTGGACCGGGATAATAACTGTCATCGCTTTTCGCTGTAAGCCACGATGCTGTTCATGGCTCCTGTTATTGTAATGTCAGATCTATCAATTTTCTCATGGTTCTGTTGCTCAACAACTTTCCTAAAGACGTTTCTCAGGGCCATATATCATTATATTACATTTTTATAATGTATTCCTTTTCTCTGAGTGACATAATCTACCTTCCATTTTTATGTTTTTTACTTAATTTTCTACAGTTCAGATTATTAGCAAACAAGCCGACAAAATCCGACGTTATACCCAGGGTTGCCAGATTCACTGACAATATAGGCACAGTCACCCGCGGACTCCACATATAAACCGCACACTGTCATTAAAAATTGACCAATTGTTCAGGAAACTGGCCCATCTGGCAACGCTGGCTACCTTTCCACTGTCACAGATTGGTCGATCGTACAATGCATTATGGAATCATAAAAATTTTACATGTTTATCACTTCAATGTCAACTAAACAGTATGTAGCAATTTAATCATAATATTATTTAATTCTGCTTGCTATAATTTTTTCAATCACAACAGGGCCCCTGTGACTGGCTGCCATGGGTGCCGCACACCCATCACACCCATTAAAGCTCTGCCTCTGGCTGGGACGTAAATGTTCTGGGGTAATTTTCTGCTCCATGCTTGGGCATTTCTACCACACTCCATCATATACACCCCCATGTCTACCCACTTCAGCTCACTGTTTTTCTGTGCAAACAACCATGTTCTCCACACAACCCAGCTAGCACATTTGGTGAATCATAGTTTACAGAAGATGTGTTTTTGATTTGAATATACACTCACCTAAAGGATTATTAGGAACACCATACTAATACTGTGTTTGACCCCCTTTCGCCTTCAGAACTGCCTTAATTCTACGTGGCATTGATTCAACAAGGTGCTGAAAGCATTCTTTAGAAATGTTGGCCCATATTGATAGGATAGCATCTTGCAGTTGATGGAGATTTGTGGGATGCACATCCAGGGCACAAAGCTCCCGTTCCACCACATCCCAAAGATGCTCTATTGGGTTGAGATCTGGTGACTGTGGGGGCCATTTCAGTACAGTGAACTCATTGTCATGTTCAAGAAACCAATTTGAAATGATTCGAGCTTTGTGACATGGTGCATTATCCTGCTGGAAGTAGCCATCAGAGGATGGGTCATAAAGGGATGGACATGGTCAGAAACAATGCTCAGGTAGGCCGTGGCATTTAAACAATGCCCAATTGGCACTAAGGGGCCTAAAGTGTGCCAAGAAAACATCCCCCACACCATTACACCACCACCACCAGCCTGCACAGTGGTAACAAGGCATGATGGATCCATGTTCTCATTCTGTTTACGCCAAATTCTGACTCTACCATCTGAATGTCTCAACAGAAATCGAGACTCATCAGACCAGGCAACATTCTTCCAGTCTTCAACTGTCCAATTTTGGTGAGCTTGTGCAAATTGTAGCCTCTTTTTCCTATTTGTAGTGGGGATGAGTGGTACCCGGTGGGGTCTTCTGCTGTTGTAGCCCATCCGCCTCAAGGTTGTGCATGTTGTGGCTTCACAAATGCTTTGCTGCATACCTCGGTTGTAACGAGTGGTTATTTCAGTCAAAGTTGCTCTTCTATCAGCTTGAATCATTTGGCCCATTCTCCTCTGACCTGTAGCATCAACAAGGCATTTTCGCCCACAGGACTGCCGCATACTGGATGTTTTACCCTTTTCACGCCATTCTTTGTAAACCCTAGAAATGGTTGTGCGTGAAAATCCCAGTAACTGAGCAGATTGTGAAATACTCAGACCGGCCCGTCTGGCACCAACAACCATGCCACGCTCAAAATTGCTTAAATCACCTTTCTTTCCCATTTTGACATTCAGTTTGGAGTTCAGGAGATTGTCTTGACCAGGACCACACCCCTTAATGTATTGAAGCAACTGCCATGTGATTGGTTGATTAGTTAATTGCATTAATGAGAAATTAAACAGGTGTTCCTAATAATCCTTTAGGTGAGTGTATAGCAAATACCAATATTCATTAAGATCTAACAAGTATATTCAAGCAAGGAAAATACACAGAAGTGGCTTAAGAGTTAGGTTTAGAGTTATGGTAAAGGTTAGGGTTATGACTAGGTGTTAGTGTTAAAGTTAGGCTTAGGTTTATGTGTTAGTGTTAAGTTTTAGGGTTCTGAATAGGATTTATGGTTTAATGTTAGAGTCAGGTTTAGCATTGGTTATAGTAAGGGTTAGGATTATGGTAGGATTCAGGGTTTAAGGTTAAACATATTATTTCTAATGGGAATCATATTGTCACCACAAGGATACTAAAACAAAAGCATGTTTGTGTATGTACATACTACTTCATGCGGGGGAGCATGTTTTTGTTGTTGCCATGCATGGTATTAAAATGAGTTTCATTGTCTTCCTGTTTCATTTGAATGTGAGAAAGGACAGATCTAGATTACCAGTATGTGAAAGGTTGCTACAAAATCCTTTGATGCCCATTTTTTCTCCCTCCCGAGATTCCTTCTTCAAGCTCTCGACTCCCACATTCTGACCTCCCACTCTTTTTTTGACTCCTTTCTGTCAAACAGCCAATCTTGTCACTTGGTAATTGAAATCAAAGTGGATACATGACATCCCCATTAGTGCTTTAGAACTTGTGCCATAATCACAGTGTGGTTATCACTTGGGTGACCACGCACTAACAGTTACATAACTGAATGTGGGTCGTTTTTTAAATGGCATAATAGGTAATGGTTAAAAGCTGTTTTTGCTCAATCTTAAGAGATTTTAAAACTGCATTTCATCAATTATGAATAAATGCATTTATGATTTACAAATATTTGCATATTCAAAATGTAAAAGTTCCACATTAACATTGTGGAAGGTGTTATGGCTGGTGGAGCAAAATTCTTGTGTTTAAGTTCTTAAAACAGTGCAGTTGGTTGAATAAATGAATGTTAATATAAGCAAAGTAAGCAAAAGAAAGTCCAGTGCAGTAACAGAGAGCTAAGTGGTCAAGAGCACTGGGCCAGTAAAAGAGAGGTTGCTGGTTATGATCGCCAAGCCAACAATGTAAAAAACTAAATCTGCCATAGTGTGCAAGCTTACCCTTAATTACTACTGTAAGCCTCGTCTAAATTACTAAAATGTGAATGTACAATACAAAATCAATTAAAATTAGGATACAAAAGAGAAAAAGAAATGTGTAGGAAGTAATTGCAATAGCAGTTAATACATTAAGATAATAATTCACACCAAATGGTTTCACTCTATTAGCGTGAGGCCATTGCATTAACAGTTAATACATTAAGATAATAATTCACACCAAATGGTTTAACTCTGTTAGCATGAGGCCATTGCATTACCAGTTAATACATTAAGATAATAATTCACACCAAATGCTTTAACTCTATTAGCATTGATGCATATAGGGTGTATGCCTTTCACACATAAGTAGAGAGGACTGACATATTATACAAGCATAATACTCATGACAGCACAGTAGATAACATAGTTGAAATGTATCCTTAACTTGTTAGGTATTCTACTGTTTTATTTGAATGTAAAGTAAGCTTTCCTGGGGGTAAACAGTAAGTAAATTGTGTGAACAAGACCAAACAGAACAAACAAAGGTTTTTATGAACTAACAAGATGTATGAGAGCAAAGTAGAATATGATTTGGATGAGCCACATTACAATTTACACCAAGTGGTTTCACAATATTAATGAGATGCATATTAAGGTGGTTACAATTCATGCCAGCAATCCAGGTTAATTTCTGTGTCCTAATGTTTCCTACATTTGTGTCAGAAATGGGATGTTGTTGTGGGTCCATCAGAAGGTCCAGTCTAGGACGTTTAACGGCTGAGTAGCGTTCCTCATTACTGCGTGTTACAATTCCCATCCAACAGTGTTATGTACAGTTTAGTGTTTCACTGCCCCACTGGCCAAATGGAATGCAAGCCTCCCCTGCCATTTGTTAGAACATTATTAATTACCTGACAGCAGGTCAGTGATCCTAGAACTACAGCAAAAAGAAACAAAAGGATGTCTAAAAAGTTAACCGCTAGATTAAAATGCTGTTCCCTATCCCCGGAACTCCCCTTGAGAAGATACTTTTTTTGTGTCATCTTCATTGGTTCAGCAACTATGTGATTTACCTGAGAATCTGGCTTTACACAGAGGTGGACAAACTACACTCAGAATTTGATGACTTTGAGGTCTTACAACTCTGGAATATTGAGTGGCTTAAGCTTGTCTTCTGGCGCCCTCTGCTGACAAATATGTACAATGCCAACCACTAGACAGGACTAGTTTGTTATTCTGCAGTTATGACCATAGAAAGAATTGTCAAATGTAGCACAAAATGGTCAAATATAGCATTTGTTTGATGCATGGCAATAATGTAAAGGAGCCTTCTTTATGCATAGCTTATTTTTATAGTATCGAAATTATTAGAATTATGATCTCAGTGTTTTTTATTGCTTGTGAAAATGATTCTCATGCATGAAATAACATGCCTGCAAGAACATATAAATATGAGATGCCAACCTTGTGAAATCCTACACAGGCAACTGCAGACATATTTGTGACAAGATTACTACAAACTACATTCAATGATTATCACCCAAATGCAAAGACAAAAACAGAAATGTTTCAATATATTGAAGGTTCTATGTTTGCAGCTCAGTCCTGAGTTAGGTTTGAAGTTACAACTCAATCCGAAACTCTCATTACCAAAAAGACAGTGCTCAACCATGGCTTCAGCAGCTAGACTAAAGGTCAATACCATGTCACATACACTGAACAAAACACTTTTATTTTTGCCCTCATTTATCATGAGCTGAACTCAAAGATCTAAGACTTCTTAATATGCCACACCTGTGAGGTGGATGGATTATCTCGGCAAAGGAGAAGTGCTCACTAACACAGATTTAGACAGATTTGTGAACAATATTTGAGAGAAATAGGCCCTTTGTGTACATTGAGAAAGTCTTAGATCTTTGAGTTCAGCTCATGATAAATGGGGGCAAAAACAAGTGTTGCGTTTATAATTTTGTTCAGTGTAGATATAGTAAAGTCACTAGGCTGTATACCTTGAAAGTATTCAGATTCAGTAGTTCCACCTTATTGAAACCTAGAAAAGGTTCCAGCCATTTTACAATGTCACATAAGACTGATGACAAATTGTGACATCTTTTGAAAGCCTGTTATGACGTTGCAGACTGTGAAAGGATGTTGGTGGTGTTGGATCAACTTTAAGCATCCTGTTGTCTCGCTGTCTGATCCACAAACCACTGGGCAGACAAGCTCAACTGGTTCCCCAAAACCAAATCACCATTTCAGCTCTCATGCACCCTTGTCTTTGCTCTTTGTTGTCCTCTGCTTCAGCACACATTCCCTTCCTCCCTTCCTCCAATTTACCTGACCCAACTTCTCTGCTGTTTTCTATTGTATCAGTCTGTCAATCCCTAATGTTACTGCTACATGCCTGTATGACACAGCCCAGGTGTGACGGCAGCTCTGCATGGCACTGTGTGCTCTCTCTCCCTCTCCGGCACTCCACCTCCAGCGGTGTACAAACCGCCGGCTGGAGCAGTGGCAGCAGCGCACCCAACACGCCCTCACACCTGTTTTCAGTTGGTTATCATGATGTCTGTTTAGTTTGCTCATTTTCACCCGCCCCTCACAGGTTATTGTGTTTTTGTCTGTTCTGAGTCTGTGTGGTGCCGTGAGCTTTTCTATAAAGACATGAAATGTAATTCTTCTTGTCGTATGGAATGCCATTTAAGTCATTAAATTAAATGAATAAATAAATATGGTTATGAAATAAATCCTGAATTACAAAAATGAGGCAATACATTTCTAAATATAAATATATAAATGAGTGAATACATAAATAAATGTTTTTGCTTTGAAATTATGTTTTTCAAAGGACTACGTTTATTTATTTCAAGGTACTTTTATTTCATTATACCACATTTATTTCAAGTGACTTGTATTGACATTTATAATAATAATGACACATTTATTTCATAATGACACATTTCCATTTGGTATATTCAAATTAATGGGGCATAGTTATCTCACAGTTTCAGACCAAAGCAACAGCAGCAGTGAATCGCTGAATTTGAATATACGAGAAGGGTGCAAACATTTCTGGCTGATGGAAAGGACAGTAGGCTACAAAAGGAAACATCATTGTTGCTCATTGTTCAGATGCGTGCGATATCTGATTCCCAACCGCCTCGACGGGACCGTGACATCATATGGACTCATCCAGATCAGCCTGGCTTGCACATCCCTTTGACTCAGGTAAGAGCTTGAGGTCAAGTTGCTTTGTGAAGTAAACATCATTACGTTGGTATTATATGTAAGTTAACTATCTAAATGTTTGTTGTATGTAAACTAGATTAACATGCCGACACTGTGGACCCGAGTGATGGCAAAATGTTAGATACAGTAGGTAGCTACATTCCTAACTTGTGTGTTGTTTAGGGTGACCAGACGTCCCGGTTTGCCCTGGATTGTCCCGGTTTGCCCTGGATTGTCCCGGTTTCATGCTGTGTGTCCCGGGTCCCGAGAAATATCTGTAAAACAATAACATTTCACGGTTTTCGACATTCACTACCAAATTGTCCCGTTTTTCACCAAAATAGGAATAAGAATTCTTCCACGAGTCGGAGCCAAACAAACAAAGCAACATAGCAAAGCAACAATTCTAATTAAAGCTCAAGGAGCGGAAAAACACACGACAGTGAAAACAGTAACAAACTGGGCCTGCTCCACCAACTACAAACACGCACGATGACCAACATGCGTGCATGAGCGCATACAAGTGCGCGTGCATGAATGTGCGGTACACTAGGGACCTGGTTTGGGGGTTTGAAAATAAGGTCCCTCTAGTGTTGTTAGCAATTGTTTTGCTAAATAACAGTACAGTAACCTCATGTTTGCTAAGTCAGTCTCATACCTAATCGTTAGTAATAACAAATGCTACCAGAAACATGTATCTTGTTAGTTAATCAAGGTAAAGAAGTGCAACAGGTCCGTACCTACCAATAAATCACATATTTATTGAATTCAGTCCATACAGTAGTTGCTTGCAATACTGATATAGCCTAAATTGCCTTGATTCTTGTTTAGCAAATGGCTTGAATACTGACTAGTTTCCAGATGACATAGATTTTTTTATATTCACCACTAGGATATACACTCATCTAAAGGATTATTAGGAACACCATACTAATACTGTGTTTGACCCCCTTTCGCCTTCAGAACTGCCTTAATTCTACGTGGCATTGATTCAACAAGGTGCTCAAAGCATTCTTTAGAAATGTTGGCCCATATTGATAGGATAGCATCTTGCAGTTGATGGAAATTTGTGGGATGCACATGCAGGGCACAAAGCTCCTGTTCCACCACATCCCAAAGATGGTCTATTGGGTTGAGATCTGGTGACTGTGGGGGCCATTTCAGTACAGTGAACTCATTGTCATGTTCAAGAAACCAATTTGAAATGATTCGAGCTTTGTGACATGGTGCATTATCCTGCTGGAAGTAGCCATCAGAGGATGGGTACATGGTGGTCATAAAGGGATGGACATGGTCAGAAACAATGCTTAGGTAGGCCGTGGCATTTAAACGATGCCCAATTGGCACTAAGGGGCCTAAAGTGTGCCAAGAAAACATCCCCCACACCATTACACCACCACCACCAGCCTGCACAGTGGTAACAAGACATGATAGATCCATGTTCTCATTCTGTTTACGCCAAATTCTGACTCTACCATCTGAATGTCTCAACAGAAATCGAGACTCATCAGACCAGGCAACATTCTTCCAGTCTTCAACTGTCCAATTTTGGTGAGCTCGTGCAAATTGTAGCCTTGTAGTGGAGATGAGTGGTACCCGGTGGGGTCTTCTGCTGTTGTAGCCCATCCGCCTCAAGGTTGTGCGTGTTGTGGCTTCACAAATGCTTTGCTGCATACCTTGGTTGTAACAAGTGGTTATTTCAATCAAAGTTGCTCTTCTATCAGCTTGAATCATTCGGCCCATTCTCCTCTGACCTCTAGCATCAACAAGGCATTTTCACCCACAGGACTGCCGCATCCCTTTTCACACCATTCTTTGTAAACCCTAGAAATGGTTGTGCGTGAAAATCCCAGGAACTGAACAGATTGTGAAATACTCAGACCGGCCCGTCTGGCACCAACAACCATGCCACACTAAAAATTGCATAAATCACCTTTCTTTCCCATTCTGACATTCAGTTTGGAGTTCAGGAGATTGTCTTGACCAGGACCACACCACTAAATGCATTGAAGCAACTGCCATGTGATTGATTGATTAGATAATTGCATTTATGAGAAATTGAACAGGTGTTCCTAATAATCCTTTAGGTGAGTGTAGATGTACTAGGATAAGTGAAGAAAAAACGATTCCCCCTAACTGTAGATCATCCTGTAGCTGGTCTATAGTGACAGGCAATAATGTTCAGCTTGACAGGTAGCCTAACCACCAACCCTCCTGTATAAGGAATGGAGGCTGACGGTGTAAGCTTAGTTTAAACAAAATGCATGTATTGCTTTTATTATAAAGGTTGCCTTGCAGGAGAGATCAGGATGTCAGGCCGGACTCCAATTTGTCTTACTACAGGTGTTTTTGTAAGGGAGAAGTAAAAAAGGGCATTGACTTGGATTCTCCTTTACCTATAACTGTGGAATATATGATTAGTTGAATATTAGTGAGAATGACAAACACGGCAAATTGACGAAGTACTGTCTATATGTCTACGGAGGTTCTTTGCATCCCACTGCTGGCTTTTGCCTCTGAAGATAAGCAAGGTCGGGCCTGGTCGGTCCTGGGATGAGAGACTACAAGGTTGGGCCTAGCATGACACTGTAAGAGAAGGGGTGTTTACCTATGTGATGGCTAAATGTAATCTCATAACAGCATGGCCAACTAACCATCACCAGCTTCCAATTGGTGGATCTTCTCTCTTTCTCCTTTAACTATTTCCCAGGTTGATTCTCTAAATTAAAATTTGTTCTCAGGCAACTTACGTGGTAAAATAACAGGCTAGTTAAAATGAAAATCTCACCTACTTATCAAAACATCTTTAATTCATCTGTCTAATTTGCTCTTTCTCTTTACTGTTTCTGTCAATCCCATCAGGTCACCACAACTGTCTTATCTTGCTTTTGCCGGACCACGTAAGCGGAGCCAGCCAAGAAGAGCGAGTGAGTGAGTGAGTCAGTGACTGACTGACTGTAACGAGGACGCGCGTGGAGGACGCGCGCCACCCCTCCCGACGTGGTGTTCGGCGCACGTCATCGCCGGCCTTCTAGCCACACCGCTCCTCCTCCCACGGCACTGTCATGTTTTGTTATCGCACGCACCTGGTGTCCATTCCCTCATTAGATCGCATATATAAGTGTTTCTGGGTGTCTTTGTGTGGTATTGTTCTATGTCCTTTGACTGTACTGCAGTATACGGATGCACGCTTGTTTTGCGCTTGTGCACTTTTGTTTTGTGTGTCTTTTCACTGTGTTCAATACAAGAAACGTTCATCACCTCCCTGCATTTGGCTCACCTTTTTTCGACGCACTCCACTACACCCACACCGTGACAGAATACCACACCTAACCGAATGGAGTCAGCGGGGAGCGACCTACTTCACCAGCATGGGAACATGTTTGTGTCCCTGGGGGAGGCTGTGACAGAGATGGTCCAAGCTATGCGGCGGTTGGAGGCGAGGCTGCCATTTGAGCCGCAACCCCCAACACACAACCCGGCTGGAGTGCCCCTGCCATCGTCTCCACCGTCGCCGAGGAGGACCATACAATTGAGCCTTCCCCAGGGATTCGGCGTGGACGCTGCCCAGTGCTCTGGGTTTTTGCTCCAGTTGGAGCTCTACTTTGCCTCCATCAGTCCTCACCTGGGAGATAGGGAGAAGGTCTCGGCCCTTGTCTCCTTCCTGAGGGGCAAGGCGTTGGACGGGGACAACTCCGTTTGGTCCACTAACGGGCCGGAGTTGGCCCATTACGGGGCGTTCGTCGGCCTCTTCTGGGCCGTGTTCGTTCATCCGCCCGACGAGCGGCTCGTGTATCTCAGGCAGGGGACGAGGAGCGTGCAGGCCTTCGCCCTGGAGTTCAGGACCCTGGCGGCGGGGTCGGGCTGGAACGAGAGGGCACTTATTGAACATTTCCGGTGCCACTAACAGCCTGACGTCCGTAGGGAGCTGGCATGCCGGGACGCCATGTTGACATTTGACCTGCTCGTCGAAATGGCGATCCGGCTAGACAACCTGCTAGCCACCCGCGGAATGATCAGCCCCCTCCGGCACACCCCGTCGCCAGACCTGAACCCATGGAAGTGGGAGGCGCCGCGTTCTTCCTGCTAACTCCCAATGTAAGGCACTCGTAGACTCAGGCGCAGCTGGGAATTTTATGGACAGCGGTTATGCACAGAGACTGCGCATTCCGCTGGTGCCATTGTCTCAACCTAGGTCCCTTACGGGCTTAGACAGCAAACCACTACGCACTGGTCTCGTTTAGCACTTCACGGTGCCCATCACTATGACTGTACAGCACGCCCATACTAAACAAATTGAATTCCATGTTATCCACTCACCTGCTTTCCCTGTGGTGCTGGGTCTTCCCTGGTTGTCAGGACACAACCCGACTATTTCCTGGTCGCAGAGAGTGTTGACAGGGTGGTCTCAGGGGTGTCAGGAGAGGTGTCTAGGTGTTTCCGTTGGTGTGACCTCGGTGGAAAGTCCAGACAGTGTCTCCGCAGTGCGCATACCCCCGAAATATGCCGATTTAGCGCTGGTCTTTTCTAAGACCATGGCTAGTCGTTTGTCACCACATCGACCCGGGGATTGTGCTATAAATCTAAAGGGAGACGCTGTGCCGCCTTATTGTCATGTGTATCCCCTGTCGCAGGCTTAAACGGCGAATCCCTGCGGCAGCGGCAGATCCGCCGTTCCACCTCGCCCGCCTCCTCGAGTTTCTTTTTTTTCGTGAAGAAGAAGGATGGGGGTTTGCGTCCATGCATTGACTACAGGGCGCTGAATAAACTGACGGTCCGTTATTCATATCCCATCCCCCTTATTTCCCAGTACATTGAGTCAATGCATGGGGCGCGCTTCTTCATGAAACTGGACCTCAGGAGCGCGTACAACTTGGTGAGAATCCGAGAGGGAGACGAGTGGTTGACGGCCTTCAGCACCACCACGGGGCACTACGAATACCTGGTGATGCCGTAAGGGTTGATGAATGCCCCGGCAGTGTTTCAGTCCTTTGTGAACGATGTGTTTAGGGACATGCTGGGGCGTGGAGTTGTGGTTTACATCGTCGACATCCTTGTGTATTCCGCTATGCGTGCTGAGCATGTGTCTCTCGTTCGCAGGGTGCTGAAGCGGCTGTTGGAGCATGGCCTGTACGCGAAAGCAGAGAAGTGCGCGTTCTTCCAGCGAGCCGTCTCCTTCCTCGGGTTTCGAATTTCCGCCGATGGGGTGGAAATGGAGGTTGATCGTGTGTCAGCCGTGCGTGATTGGCCCGTTTCTACCACGGTTAAGGCGGAACAGCGGTTTATTGGGTTTGCCAATTTCTACCATAGATTTATACGGGGCTTCGGCAAGGTAACAGCTCCTATCACTTCCTTATTGAAGGGTGGGCCGAGCTAGATCACCTCGACGGCCGAGGCAGACGAGGCATTTCGCACCCTTAAGAGCGCAACTATGGCAGAGCGCAACTATAGCGTCGGTGATAGGGAGCTGTTGGCTGTGTTTAGCGCCTTGACTGTTTGGAGACATTGGCTCGAAAGAGCGAGACACCCGTTTGTAGTCTGGAGTATATCCGGGCGGCGAGGAGACTGAACCCTGGCCCGAGACCGGGGCTCTGGCGGTGGACGACTGGTTCCGGCGTGCCGAGGACACCTGGTCCCTAGCTCATCGGCACATCCGGCGCACCGGGGCTCGCCAGAAGTCCGCTGTTGACCGCCGGCGTAGCGACGCCCTGGTCTACACGGTGGGAGACCGGGTCTGGCTCTCGACCCGGAACCTCCCTCTCCGCCTGCCCTGCCGGAAGCTGGGCCCGCGGTTTGTGGGGCCGTTCAAAGTCCTGAGGAGAGTGAACGAGGTAACCTACAAGTTACAACTTCCCCCTGATTACAGGATTAATGCCTCGTTCTATGTGTCTCTCCTCAGGCCGGTGGTGGCGGGTCCCTCTGCCCCCTCTGGACATTGAGGGGGGCCCGGCGTATTCGGTCCGTTCCATCCTCGACTCGAGGCACCGGGGGGGGGGGGCCTGCAGTACCTGGTGGAGTGGGAGGGGTACGGCCCGGAGGAGCGTTGCTGGGTGCCGGCGGTGGATGTTCTTGATCCGGAGCTCCTCGCCGACTTCCATCGTCGGCGCCCTGATCGTCCTGCACGGCGTCCTCCGGGTCGGCCCCAGGGCCGGCAGGGGCGCGCTGCCAGTGCCAGAGCCACCCCTCCCGACGTGGTGTTCGGCGCACGTCATCGCCGGCCTTCTAGCCACGCCGCTCCTCCTCCCACGGCACTGTCATGTTTTGTTATCCCACGCACCTGGTGTCCATTCCCTCATTAGATCGCATATATAAGTGTTTCTGGGTGTCTTTGTGTGGTATTGTTCTATGTCCTTTGACTGTACTGGAGTATATAGATGAACGCTTGTTTTGCGCTTGTGCGCTTTTATTTTGCGTGTCTTTTCACTGTGTTCAATACAAGAAACGTTCATCGCCTCCCTGCATTTGGCTCTCCTTTTTTCGACACACTCCACTACACCCACATCGTGACACTGACTGCCCCTTGTTAAATAGCCTGGTGGATTGAGAAGCAGGCTTGTGAACTATAGGTCCCGAGTTAGTATCTCCTCGCAGGCGACGCAAAGTATGCATTATTGATTATTCCGTAGAGACGAAAACTTTGCTGGCTAAAACCGTTAGTATCTACATTATCGTAAGCCTGAAATAAAACAGTTTACGGTTATATTGCAACTGTTTCTGGTGGACATTCGAAGTACGCATCCGTGCATGCGTTTTGGGTCAGGATAGACAAACATTTGCTGGCTTAACATACAGTAGTTACGTTATAGTAAGCCTTAACTGAAATTGTGTATGGTTATGTTGCAACTGTTTCAGGCATGGAAAAGTTCATCTTCAGTCTCGCTAGAAATTGCTCAATTCTTATGATTATTCTTAGGAAGTTTTTGGATACTAGTAAGCCGAATACTGGCTAATACGCTGTTAAAACGGCCAGTGGCAAAAGCAATACAGTTCATAGACGCTATGGTGGAGGTAAACTTAATAAGAAATGTTAGTCAGTTTAAGACAATCCTCAATGGACTCCAGTGACTGCTTAAACGTGTAATGCCGTGTGGTAATGGTTAAAGACAGTGCCTCTCATGTGGAAGACCTAAGTTTGAATCTATTGAGAGCAACAACGTTTATTAATTATTTCTGGTAGATTCCACGATTCTCTTGTCTTTTCACTTGATGAAAAAGTTAGTTATCGTCACCTTTGTTGATAGAAAAAAGTATGTTGTTTTGCCATGAAAGAAAAAAATAAGTTCTTATGCCATGAAATGAAATAGCGTTGGCAGACTCGCTAGCAATTGCTCAATTCTTATGACTATTCCAGTAAGTTAGTAGATATCGGTACAGCTTATTACTGGCTAATAAACTGTTAAAACGGCCAGTGGCAAACGCCATACATAGCCGCTATTTGTGGCGGAGGTAAACTTAGTAAGAAACGTTAGTCAGTTTAACTTTATCAATGTAATTCACAAATGGCCAATTAACTATTAAAACGGCCAGTGGCAAAAGAGGATTTGTTCAGGATATACAGATGCCGGGTGTGAGTATAGACAAGAGGCTATACTGACAACTGGCAAAGGTACAGCTCTGTGGTGTAGTGGTTAATGACACAGCCTTTCATGTGTGTGACCCGGGTTGAATCTCGAGATGGCACCTCTTTCTATTGCGGGATGGCTGAACTAGGATTTCCTGGTTTCTTGTTTTCAAAGCTCTGACGTTGACGACTACCAAAGGACAGACAAGGCCCATTGCAACGGTACTGGGACTGAAAGATGTTAACAAAACAATATATCCGCTCACATCACCCAGTATTCGTAGGAAACGGGAGAGAGTAAGCTGGGTTTTAGAGTCGTTTGCTAGTTAATATTATCCAAGTATCATGGTATTCATGTCTCTGCCTTTAAGCAAGGTATCTAATCCTAAATACTACTGTAAATTGCTCTGTATAATAGTGTCTGATAAATTACTCAAATCTAAATATTTTTACAGATTAACAGTGATGAATGCAAAATAAAAAGGGCCTTGCTGCTTATGGAAATTTGGTAATAACCACTACTAACAAGTAATAATCAGACAAACTGTACAGAATCCGTTTCAGTTTTGTTGTCACTCACCTATCTCAGTGTTTGCCATTCTTCCTCTCAACCTCTTTCCAGGTTTGCCTGGAGCCCCACCCGCTGTCCCCAATTATGGCCATCAGTGTCCTGGATCATGATGTTTCACTGTGGGCCCTGACTGCTGAGAAAACTACCGGACCAAACTTCGTCAAAGAAGCATGCCACTTATCCTTCTACTTATACCAAACATGCATCTGTGTATTTAAATATTCCATAACATTACTTGGATACTGCATACCACATAGTCTCCAACACCCCCCCGTTTCAGTCCTTAGTATTTATGCTGCAATCGTTTTTGCCAGGGGACTTGGGTCAGTCAAATTCTGAGGTATCCTTTTGGATCTAAAGAATGTTCCTGCTAATAACTATGGTGTCCTGTTGACTCTTATGAGAACCTAAGTCCTTGGACTGTGTTTTAGGATTACCTGGCCTGATGTCTCCAAGCTGTCCCTGTTCAAAGTCCACCTGGATGTTCCAATAATAAACATAACTTACCAGGAATGCATTGGGTGGACAGCCTGGCAGAATTTCTGACAGCCTGTCTAATTGCTTAAATATCTTAGATCACCATTTATTATTCAATTAATAAACAATTAAGACAATTTAAATATGAATATTGAAGAATGACTGACCAAAAAAAAGTCAAGTCAAATATTTTTATTAAGTATGGAAATGTATTAGATGCATGTCAAATACACATACATACCATAAGTCCTATGGGAATGAATGAGTGGATATGTTAAAACTGTATCCAATCACAGGACAGCGTCCATCCAGACTCATAAAGAGGATAAAAAAGGCCAGTATTAGCTATTATGGAAGCCAGTGAAGATTGGTGCCAAACCAATGGGTTGTTCTTCAGATTGTGTGAGTTTGGTTGGAACTATAGAGGCACTGGAAGCAGTAAACTGACTCAGGAGGATATTCCCTGAAAGTGGTCTGGTCCTCCGTTCCCTCAAGGTATTTCCCTCTGCACCCTCATGTGTCTAGGACTACAACAGATATCAACGCAATATTTATTTCCACACATTGGTAGAAATGTTTAATAATAGGCAACGTTTGTTAAAAAAAAACCTGTAGTATTTGCGATTACCAGTTTGTGTTAGTATGGGCGTATGCTGTCACTTCCGGGTAAGATGTGCTGCATTCTCGTAATGACCAACTAGTGAAATCAGATTTTTGATTGCTGTATTATGGTCGCCATTAATCTGCTCAACATGTAACACAAGACCATAATACAGCAATCAAAAATCTGATTTCACTAGTTGGTCATTACGAGAATGCAACACATCTTACCCGGAAGTGACAGCATACGCCCATACTAACACAGATACTACAGTATTTTTTTAACCAACGTTGCCCATTATTAAACATTTCTACCAATGTGTGGAAATAAATCTTGCGTTGATCCCTGTTGTACAATTTCAAAAGACGCCTTTACAAATGTTTTATTACCTGAAATAACCTATCCTGACCTGTCAACGATTCGTCATTGTTCATGCAAATTTATACGCTATATTGCGGGTAACTTTGTAACGTTTTGCCATATAATGCAATTTAGAGTTTTTATTACAAAACTCACCATTGCTCATATATATACATGTACCAAAATCCTTGTTTTTATTTGTAACAATATTTTAAAACCCAAACCGCGACACAATCCACCTATGTGTAATGTGTGATTGGCCCAGGTCATGACTGTTTCTCCAAAATAATAGAATTGCTTATGCGATGTTTGTTAACTCTAGTACTGTGTTGGACTACAAACCGTGAAACATGGGATGAATTTCAACCTGCATATACTACAGTTTGTAATAGTGGTTATTAAGTGAACATTACTACAGGGCAGATCTGATCTGAAGGCCCATCTCTTGTTAAAATGGAAAATGGGTTGAAACTCTCCAAATCGAAAGTCCCTAACCCCAAAAAGCATGTCTCCCACATGTAACTCTGTGCTTGTGGAAAACAACATGCTACACGCACATTGTAAAACATGCTGGACCCCTGGCACCCTTTGGTTGAACACCAAACACCTTACCGCTGACACAACACTTATTTATTTCCTGGGAATTTAACATTCCGGAACCTTAAGCACCATTTGTTAATCACCACCTGTTATAACACTAGTCTGGTTTACTCATCAGGCGTTGTAAAACATCAAACAAGGACACATCAATGTTATCATAAATTGCAAAGTCACTGGACATGCATACGTCACTCCTGAAGTCCCGCCCAAATACACGTCATACAGGAAGTCCCACCCTAACACACGTCACAACAGAAGTCCCACCCTACAAACTGGATGTCACAGCCCACATGTCACATCAATATGGAAGTCCCGCCCCCCAGGGCCATAAATCACAATTCTGACACATTATACCCTACATTTACTACTGGTGTTCTTTGGGTGATGTGCAGCTTTGATTTTGAGCCAAACATACCTTTTGGAATTATGGCCAAAAAGTTTAACCTTGGTTTCATCAGACCATAACACATTTTCCCATGTGCTTTTGGGAGACTTGATGTTTGTTTTTTTGCAAACTTCAGCCGGGCTTGGAAGTTATTCTTTGCACAAAAGGACTTCCGTCTTGCCACCTTACCCCATAGCCCATTCATTTGAAGAATACTGGCGATTGTTGTCAGATGTAGCACACAGCAGATACTTGGCAGAAATCCCTGCAGTTCCTTTAATTAATCAGAGTGATTAATCAGTCACTTTAAATGATGGCAGGTGAGTAATGACTTCTATATAACATTAGTTTCAATGTGATTGGTTAATTCTGAACATCCCCAGTTATAAGAGGGTGTGCACAGTTATGCAACCAGGTTATTGTAAGGTATTTATTTTTCAGGTGACATTGAAAAACATATTATTTTGATAGATATTGGGCATGAAAAGTAGCTGAATTACACAATGTATGAGAGTATTAATGATCTCTGTACGAAGGACACTAAGTAGGAAATATGATGCCCCATTTCTGATGATTTCCACACATCCTGTCCATACCTCCTGATAGGAGTTTTCCATCTGACTGTCATAGACCCTATGAATAGACCCATGGACCGTAGGTTGGCACATACCATTGTGAGGAAACCTGTCTGTACCTGATGATATGCATGTATTTTAGTTCTATTCTCTTGTTAGAGGAGTGGTTCGTTATCTTGTGCTATATGAGGTACCGTATCACAAGCAGTTGGTATCTACTATTGAGGGGCCTCACACAACCTGATAAGCTGTGGAGCCAAGAAACTTAAGAAGGGACACTATTAGGCCATGTAAGGTTAGGATGTAGAATACACGTATGTGATTGGAAGACAGCCAGATATTGGTGGGGATGTGCTGGGACATAAATACTGTGTCCACTTTGTAATCATTGGAGAGAGAGAGAAATGAGAAACCGAAGGGAAACATCATAGACTCATGCTGAATAAAGATGGATCTCCCCTGACTTCTGGTTGCATTTATTTTGTTCATGGATCAAACTTGGACAGAATCTAACAGTATGGTGCCGTGACCCGGATAGATGGATTTGCACTCTGAATGGTGAGTCAAACCACTCTAAAAGAACAAGTCAGTTAAATCAGCATGAGTATCCAGATTAACACATCTGGAACAAGAAGACCTAGAAATATCGTTTTTTTAGGCAATGGAAACCTGTGGTGAGGACACGCAAGACTTACGTTGACACTGAAAGATGTGTTCTTAGTCTTAGTCCAGAGATTCCACAGAAGAAGATAAATCTTCGTTAAGCCATCTAGAAGTCCTTGATAAATCTTCCTTGTTATGATGGGAAGTACTTACTAGACTGAGTAGTAAGTGACACATGTGTAAAGTCCTAATATAGGCCACTGTTTAGTGCAAAGCTTCGGTATTCATCTAGAAGTCCTTGTTATTTGGATAGCAGGTTGATGCGTATGTAGTAATAATTTAAATCTTGTACAAGTAAGGGGAAGAAAAAGACGTCTTTAAACAACGTGGTAAATACAGGGACTGCAGCCCTCCCGTTGTAATTTAGAAAATGGTGAAATCCTTGGCCTATGAGATCAAAAAGAGTTTGAAAATAGATAACTGTCACCAAGAGATAATTAAAAAATATGCCATTGTTCCAGAATAAGTTTTTTGGAGTTTTTTTGATATACAGAAAATATGGGAAGAAATTCAAAGAATGCCTGATGAATTACAAAAAACACAATGGTCGTTGATTGTGTTATCAGAAATTGAAGAATGGATTGATAAATTCCTCAAAGATAGAATGAGAAAGAATGTGTTCGGGCGTCGGCTGAACAAATGGCTGAACTGGATAAGTTGGAAAAAGGAACTGGAAACGTTGAAAGCAGGAACAACATCTAAAGACACTCAAAGCCCATTAAAAAAGAAACCAGGATCATGTCACTATTGTGGAATCATTGGACATTGGCAGGATGAGTGTCGCAAGAAGAAGAAGAACCAAAAGAAAAAGACAGGATGCACAGACAGTTGGAACATGAGACATTCTACCCACATTCTGATCAGCAGCAAGGAAAGTTCTCCCATGTATGGAATTCAGGAATCAAAGACAGAGGATTTCCTGGTGATACCGGGAACTGACGTGAGCTAATAATCATTGATTAAGAGTTTTAAATGTGTTTCCAAAAATGTATCATACCTAAATATTGAGTAGAGCTGGAACTTATCAAGGAAACCTGATCACTTCCCTTGATAATGACCATGCTTATTCAAGTTAATATTAGTTTGAAAGCACTTTGATGGTATATAGCATGTTTTAATAAGCATTGGAAATAGCCTGTTTTGTTCTGTCATGCTTGAACATGTTTTAATAGGTATTCAAGGAATAGCCTGTTTTGTTGTGCTTTGTCATGTTCACTATGTAAATTTAAATCAAACGTATTTATTGCATTGATGATAATGTTTAAAACCGTAAGGCCTCAAGGAGGGTCTCACTACAGGCTTTAACACGAGGGTACATCTAACCCTAGTGATAAATTAGAAATTGGTACAATGATGATTTTGTAATCTGGTAAAATAGTCTCATGGTTTTCTTACAAAGGGTTAAAATATTGTGTTTTCTCTTTCCTTATATATTATATCAGTGATAGAATGAAGAATCCACATGGTGATAATCTTTAATGTTAAGAAGACACGCTGTGTCCCATGAGGACTGAATATAAATCCAAAACAGCCGTAAGCCTTTACAGAGGGTTTCCCCCAAGTTGGAATGCATGTGTGTTGTCTCTCTCTCTCTGCCTTGTCACAGGACAACTGGTGAGAGGGAAACAATACACATAGGGTAATAATTTTTTTAAATAGACACGTGGCTTTCCATGTGCACTGAATTTGGTTCTAATATATGTTATAAATTGGTTTTAGACAAAAGATTGAGATTACAGTCTCATGTGAAATTAAGACAAAAAGGGTGAAAACCGCCAAAAGCGAGTTTTTCCCCTACAATAAAATTGTATATTTTATTCTGAATTTGCTTTGGTTAATTAGGAACAGTTTAATTTGTTCTCTAGTTACTGAGATGACATATGTGTTTTAAAGAACAAAAGTTAGATACTCAGTTCTAAATAGGTTGACTGACAAAAATAGACTCATCCTGGGTTCTAAGAGCAGCACAGGAGGGAGGAGTGCTTGAGCCAATTCCCCCACACACTGCCCTGTGTTAGAAGACATAGGCTTACTTGGGTGGTCATGTCTGTTTTCGGTTTAGTCATAATTTTTATCAATGTTTTGGAATGTCCACAAGAATGTTAAGTTATTGTATAGATATGACAAGCATATTTTTACAAACTGCACACAATACTAGAGATGAGTAAGACAATAAATCTGAACCTTCATTTAAAGGATATTGGCTAGGTTGAGAGAATAACATATGGTGCTACTGACAGTCTGAGGACCATGTACAGATTTTTAATACATAGAAACCTAAATTTCATACACATTTTAAATAATACATTTTGCCTTTATTCATGGCTAACTATAAGTGGGAAAAGTCAAGGGCTCCAGGAAGGAGGGCAGACCCCTAGGATGACCCCAAACAACCTCTCCCATTAAATCAGGGCAGCCTATTACTAAGGGTTCAAATTGAGTGTTAAGACTGGTCTCAACTGTGGTTATTTCCTCAAAATAGGCATATTCAGTTTTGGGATAGTCAAACATTAGGTAAAGGTTAGACCCATTTTCCACTCAATAGCTTTAATATAGGAATTTATGGACTACAGTGAGGGTGGAGACCAAAAGTCATCCTCCATTGTTGATGATAGAGTAATTCTGATGTCAATAGAACCACAGATGTGGTCAAAATATAAGTTGTGATTTAGTCTTTGGCTGACCACCACTATTTGGAATGAAAATGAATCAAAGTTGGAGAATTTTACTTAAATGTAGAAGGTCAATTAAGACATTGTTTGTCACAAGGTAGTTTGGTCGTTGCCTTTAAAAATGCTAAATTTGGGTGCTGTAGATATGCTAATACAATCGCCCTGGTGGTTGCAGTAGATGTACCACTGGAACTTGGGCTGGAGTTTTTCTCTCCTAAAATTTAGTTGCTCAGCATATCCCTTAGTGGGCTAACCAATTTAGTTAGGCATGTGCCAAGAAACTTCAGGATATTATAAATGCATGATAGCCAATTAAAGAATTTGAGAGCTGTTTAGCTCTGTAAGACGAATGTGTCAGTGGGTTATATGGTTTATAATTCCTTCGCATAAGACTGTGTTGCACATTGATGTCTTTGATTGTGTTAGTGAATGTTTGTGTTTATAACATTTCCACTTTGTTGTTTTTGATGAATATACAGTACGAAACTCCATAACAAATGGATTCTAGATCCATCCCTATTACCAAATCTTTATTTTTACATGTCCGTCCCAAAATGATGGCCAGTGTGGGTTCAGGATGGCGCCTCCTGTGGCCGTATTCGCCGTGATTCTGCTTTCACTCATGGTGTCGCTTTCCATTGACTTAATGAAGTGAAAGCAGGGGGGATGTATGATATGATAACTGATTATGATTGGAAATAGTTGAGCTTAGGGCTCAAAGCAAATCAAATTGTACTTATAAGGAGTTACATGAACATTTAGTTTTTTTTCTGTTTGCATAGTTATAATGGTGCACTGGCATTTGTTATGTTTTACATCTTCCATTCCTTGGATTTGTTTTCATTTGTTTATTTGTAAGGTCTAACATTTTAATGGTGGAATATATTAGATCTTACCATTTTTGATTTGGTTATGCATAGTCAAGTCTGATCAGACAACGGAATCTCATTCTACTGCTAGGTGCTATCCAGCATAAATATAGCACATTGAATGAAACATCAACCAAGCCCGTTCTAGATGGAAAAGGAAATTTGACATGGACTTTTGAAACTTGTCTATGGAACTTCTGAGATCCCCAAGTTTTCAAGACTGATCTATTGTCTTCATTGTTGGGAGTTGACGGAACCAGACCCAGTGGATGAAAGTCAGATGGACTGTTGAACCACACTAATCGTTGTTTTGCAGTTATACTTTCAACAGATCAGGACATCACAACCCCCTTTTCTGATGATACATCACGTCACTGACTGGACACAGGCAACTGAGTGTGTGAGTACCAGCAACATGTTCAAGAAGGATTTCTACAACTACACTGGTTGAATCTGTTCCGAATCCTCCTGACCAATCACATGGCAGAACGATGCCAGGGTCAGATCACTTGGCTTCACATCCCATTTCCAGATGAATCATTGACAGCAAGATGAGAGGAGAGTCCTGAGGGACTCCACATACTACAGGTCAGAGTACCACGGGCCAGTTGACTGGAAAGGTCACATGGTCCCAACACAGTAGAAGACACTGTTGTGGTGTTAATCTTGAAGTAGTGAAGTTTTGGAAACTCACTACTCCACTACACACCTACACTGACTTGTTAGAACAACCAGGCAATTTGGTGGGTCCACATCACACTGACTGCAATAGCTGATATTGGAACTTTACATCACTGATGCAAGACAGAGAAGACTGAAGACTAGAACTACAGGACATTTGATGGGAATCCAGCTTAATTCTTAACAATCAATAGTTTTCCTAAATTGACAGATATTTTGATATCTTATGTATGTATGTATGTTCATTCCTCACAAGGCAGGTAGAGGACTACATATGATCACTACCCAAACATTGGTCATTGATACTTGTCTTTTTGTGAAGCTGCATAATAGTCATAATTACAACAACTATCCTGATATGTTTAATAGTGCCATATTCCTTTTCAAAAGGTAGAAACTGTCACTAGTACATTCATTGGAGTTGAGTGTTGTGTTACGTTCAGGATATGTTGGGTTGTTGGTATGATGTTGACGCATGACTCATGATATGGACAAGGGGGGACTTTGATTGTTTAAAGGGTTTATTGTGAATGAATTATGCATTTCATTAATATGTCATGTTAGGTCTGTTTCTGTTGGACACGGGTTAGACTGATAGTAGCCTGGGACTTGATGTGTATGACAAAGATCGATCACAATGGTTATTGTGATTGCAGTACCATACAGTGCTATGTGCCAGGGCAAGCTGTGTCCATTGCATCTTATTTTCATTTCATTTCAGGAATAATAAAGCCTCATAGGCCAGATAATCCTTTTTATTATTTTTATTTATTGTTTTTTAACCAAAGTGTTTGGACCTTTTCAGTTCATTAGGAATTGGACTGTAATTTTATTTTTGCTATTTTTATCAACATGTAATTATTATATGTTAATCATTAATGTGTGAAGGGGGGACTGATAGATATTGGGCATGAAAAGTAGCTGAATTACACAATGTATGAGAGTATTAATGATCTCTGTACGAAGGACACTAAGTAGGAAATATGATGCCCCATTTCTGATGATTTCCACACATCCTGTCCATACCTCCTGATAGGAGTTTTCCATCTGACTGTCATAGACCCTATGAATAGACCCATGGACCGTAGGTTGGCACATACCATTGTGAGGAAACCTGTCTGTACCTGATGATATGCATGTATTTTAGTTCTATTCTCTTGTTAGAGGAGTGGTTCGTTATCTTGTGCTATATGAGGTACCGTATCACAAGCAGTTGGTATCTACTATTGAGGGGCCTCACACAACCTGATAAGCTGTGGAGCCAAGAAACTTAAGAAGGGACACTATTAGGCCATGTAAGGTTAGGATGTAGAATACACGTATGTGATTGGAAGACAGCCAGATATTGGTGGGGATGTGCTGGGACATAAATACTGTGTCCACTTTGTAATCATTGGAGAGAGAGAGAAATGAGAAACCGAAGGGAAACATCATAGACTCATGCTGAATAAAGATGGATCTCCCCTGACTTCTGGTTGCATTTATTTTGTTCATGGATCAAACTTGGACAGAATCTAACAATTTTATAAAATATGCTCTCATTTTATAAACGTGCCCTCGTTTTAAAAAACATGCTCTCGTTCTTTTAGAAAAACGAGAGCACGTTTTAAAAAATGAGAGCACATTTTATTAAAAAAACTAAACATTCAATGTCACCTCCAGGGCTCCGTAGGAATCAGATATCGTACGCATCTGAACAATGAGCAACAACAATGTTTTCTTTTGTAGCCTACTGTCCTTTCCATTAGCCAGAAATGTTCGCAACCTCCTCGTATATTTAAATTCAGGGATGTAGTGTTGCTGTTGCTTTGGTCTGAAACTGTGAGGTAACCACGCCCCATTAATTTGAATATACCAAATGGAAATGTGTCATTATGAAATAAATGTGTCATTATCATTATAAATGTGTCAATATAAGTCACTTGAAATAAATAAATGTGGTGTTAGGAAATAAAAGTACTTTGTAATAGATAACAGTAGTCTTTTGAGAAACATAATTTTGAAATAAAACCTATTTATTTATATATTGACTCGTTTATATATTTATATTTATTGCCTAATTTTATTTAATATTGACTATTATGGGTGTTGTCTTGTTACTTTTGTTTTCGCACCTCCTTTACCCTCGCACCTCACACCAGGCTAGGGAATCAGCCAGAACACCTGAGGCTCAGTCAATATTAACAGTATTAATGTATCTTAGCCCAGAGTTCAATATATTGGATATGATTTTAATCAGCATCAGACAGTAATTTATTCAGTTCACTGACTAATGATATTAATAACATTTGTTGCTTTTGCTTACAGAGGAAAGAAATATGTACAGTTGTACTCATAAGTTTGCATACCCTGGCAGAAATTGTGAAATGTTGGCATTTTGAAAATATGACTGATCATGCAAAAAAGTATATTTTATTTAAGGATAGTGATCATATGAAGCCCTTTATTATCACAGTTGTTTGGCTCCTTTTTAAATTATAATGATAACAGAAATCACCCAAATGGCCCTGATCAAAAGTTTACATACCCTTGAATATTTGGCCTTGTTACAGACACAGAAGCTGACACACACAGGTAAAAATGGCAATTAAAGCCCATACCTGTGGCTTTTTTAATTGCAATTAGTGTCTGTGTATGAATAGTAAATGAGTTTGTTAGCTCTCACGTGGATGCACTGAGCAGGCTAGATAATGAGCCACGGGGAGCAGAAAATAACTGTTAAAAGAGCTGTTTAACAAGGAAATTGAACTTAATAAAGACGGAAAATGATATGAAAAGATATCCAACGCCTTGTAAATGCCAGTCAGTACTGTTCAATCATTTATTAAGAAGTGGAAAATTCAGGGATCTCTTGATGCCAAGCCAAGGTCAGGTAGACCAAGAAAGATTTCTGCCAAAACTGCCTGAAGAATTGTTCGGGATACAAAGAAAAACCCACAGGTAACCTAAGGCTGGTCTGGAAAAAGACGGTGTGGTTGTTTGAAGGAGCATAATACAACCATACTTGAAAATTTTTTAGCCGCATGGTCGAGATGCCAGAAAGAATCCTTTACTGCCACAAAAAAGCCTGGTGACAGTATGCCAGACAACACCTTGAAACGCCTCACAACTTCACAGCACACTGTAATTTGGACTGACGAGACCAAAATAGAGCTTTATGGTCACAACCGTAAAAGTTATGTTTGGAGAGTGGTCAATAAGGCCTATGGTGAACTGGTGTTTTTGGGTGTATGAGCTCTAAAGGCACAGGGAATCTATGAAAATGTATGGCAAGGTGAATGCAGCATGTTATCCGAAAATACTGGCAGACAATTTGCATTCTTCTGCACGAACGCTGTGCATGGGACACTCTTTCCAGCATGACAGTGACCCTAAGCACAAGGCCAATTTGTCCCTCGAGTGGGCACAGCAGAAAAAGGTGAAGGATCTGGAGTGGCCATCAGTTTCCTGACCTTAATATCATCGAGGCACTCTGGTGAGGTCTCAAACGTGCGGTTCATTCATGACGACCAAAGACTTTGCATGACCTGGAGGCATTTTGCCAAGACGAATTGGCAGCTATACCACCTGCAAGTATTTGGGGCTTAATAGACAACTATTACAAGACTCCATGCTGTCATTGATGCTAAAGGGGGCAATACACAGTTTAAAGAACTAAGGGTATGCATACATATGAACAGGGGCCAGTAAAAAAATTTCTTTGTTGCCATGTTTTGTTTTATGATTGTACCATTCTGTTATCACCTACATTTCAATGTGAATCCCATAAGAAATAAAAGTATTTTGCCTTCTCACTCATGTTTTCTTTACAACTGGTACATATATTATCAATTCTCCAGGGGTATGCAAACTTTTGAGCACAACTGTAATTACTGTGCAGGAGCATGTCGCCTGATGGACAAACCCATTGGAGGAAACAGGCAGTTAGGTGAGTTCCATCATGTTCTGCATTTCTCTTCATAAAGTAATATGTTCTCTTTCTTTTTTTAGTCAGCTACAAAAGGTACGTAATTGAACTGATGAACTAGATTCCTTTTTGCAAGGGTGGAAACCAACTTCCTAACTTTGCAAACCAGAGCTTCTGTATTTATGCATTACTTTTGTTTTGACCTGTAGTCTTTTACTTCTACCCACCTTGCTCCCTGTCTCTGTCATTTTGCATCTTGGTTTTATCTGTAGTCCTTTACCACATTATTCCTGTACATTTTCTTTCCCCTTCAGGATTTCTAAATGAAATAATTGTATTTGTTTCAACAATGTGTAACAGCAGACAAGTGATCTCATAGTTTGATGACTCCAATGTGGAAAATAGTAAAACTAAAGAAATACCCTTGAATGAGTAGATGTCCAAACTCTTTGCAGGTGCTGTAGGTGTCATATCGGTGTTATGACAATATTATAACAGGTTATGACAAGTTATGTCAGTATTACATAGTTATGGTGTCATGTAAAGTCAACCAAAAAGCCGTAAATCAGCAATGAATTGTTCTCTCATCAGTCATTCGCTCACTTCAGAAAAGATTAGGCTTATGCACTCACCCCCAGGGCAGGAGAGAGGGAAGAGTCTCACAGACGTAAACCATATGGCACACAGTTTGTAGCGCCGATAGAAAGGCAGCCATGCCTGACTGGCACACCACATAGTGCTTTCTACCTACATTTTTTAATGAGAAACCTGTAAAAGAAGAGAGGAGAATAGAGCTAGGGGATGGAGGTTGGATTTATTCCAAAAGACATCTTGTCAGACTAGATCCCTTCTCCAAGGCAACGGACTGCTGGGTATTTTTTGACGCATAGTGATTGATTGAGGAAAAAGCTAACTTTTTATAGTTTAAATTGGGTGTATGATTTCAGGTGGTTTTACAGGGGTTTAATAGTATTTTCTCTGCTTTAACAGTTATGAATATACAGTATATGCTCATTAAAAAGGGCCTTCTAAACAATAATGGATCCACCATCATCTCAGTTTTCAAGCTTTTCTCAAGAGAATAGTGACGAAGTCCTTACCCTGCTTCTATTGCACTTACTGAAAGGCTATAAACTCCGGCACTGTTGCTTTTTAAGCCTGTTTTTGTATGGATTTGTGGTTAGCTCATGCCCAAAAAGATAAAGCTTTGGACACACCCTGAAGTTTTTAATTAATGCCAACATTTTAATTTCTTTGACATTTTGTCCAAATGTTTAACTTTATGGACTGGAAAAAAATATAAAACACACAATGTAGTCTTGGTTCCATTTTTCATGAGCAGAAATAAAGGATCCCAAAAACATCTACAAACGCCAAAAAATTAATGTATTTAAAATTATTTACATCCTTGTTTGCATTGCTCTTTTGCCAGGATAATCAATACACCTGACAGGTTTGGCATGTAAAGAAGCTAATAAAATAGCATGATCATTACATAGGTGCACTTTGTGCTGTGGACAATAAAATGCCACTACTGTTTTGCTACACACGTTTTTAAGAGTGTGTGCAATTGGCTGAGTACGGGAATGACCACCAGAGATTAAACAACAAAATGGAATGTACATTTTTCTACCATAAATATTTGGCAATACATCCAACCAACCTCGAAAATGGCACAACACATGTAACCACATCAGCCCAGGACATCCACATAAGGCTCCTTCACTGCAGGATTGTCTGAGACAGCCACCAAGAATGCTGGTAAGTGAAACTTGAAAATAGTTTCTGAACTAACTGTCCCAGCGAAGTTCATCTGTTTTCTCATCCATGGTCCTAGCCTTTTGTATCTGTGACCAACAGATGTATTTCTGTTTTCCCAGTCATGTGAAATCCATGAATAAAGGTCTAATAAATAAATGAAATAATTAATTCAGATAAATCTTTGAACCTATAGTTTGTTGTGTTTATATATTTTTCTGTGTATTCCTTATAGTACTGGTTAGTATGTGGAGTGAAAGCAATGTTGTTGACCCATTCAATTTTTTCCAACTCAGCTTTACCCTCGAAGATAAATCCCTGAGCAGTTTGCATTAATTTCCACATATATGTTGGGTAGAATGTCCAGATGATATCAGAAATATACTTTTAAAGCTCACTGGTTGATCTAAGGTTAATTGAAATTCACAGTCCATTTTTCTCTTCAAATTGATTGGACTCCTTGTCTTAATCCTTGGTGCACACTCTCCTTCCAAGGATAATGACACTGAGTCTTTTTCTTAATTTTTTGTGAGATGGAAGCAATCTTAGGTCTTTCATTCATTCAGAATAATTCCATATTGTTGATTAAATGTGGTTAATGTTAATTAATTGTCCTCTTAAAATCAAACCCCATTTTCAAAGGGATTTCCAGGGATTGAGATGGCCAATAATTTTTTTGTTGTAATCAGACAAAAATAAATGCATGGAGTTTGCGAAACGGCTTTGGCACTTGGATGGCAATAGAAATACAGCTGTTGGGCCAGTAATCTTATAAAATAAATCAGTTGAATTATGTTTGCAAGGGAAGGTAAGCAAAGGACTGAAAACTAAGGTTCCAATAATTTTGACCCTTACATTCTTGAGAAACATTTAAATCGTGTTTAATTCCCATGAATTAAGTAAAATACTGAATTGTCCACATTGAAAATACAATATAGGTCATTGTTATTTTATACAGCCTTTCTGCTCATCTTTGTCAAATGTGCCAAAGATTTTGTTGACTGTATATTTTGTGTGGAATAGATTCTGAAGTTAATTCGGGGGAAATCCAAATGTAAACCCTCTTAAAATGTAAATATAAGGAAGTGTGGGTGTGTAGAGAACTTAGACAATCTTAGCTCAGGTCACTTTTTTTCTTCCCTTTTCAGCATCGCCTCGTTTAATCTTGTTGATTATATGAAAGGGCAGAGTAAAATCAGATTAATAGATTGTGACATGAGGCAACTTTAGCCTGTCTTTCATAATGATGAGGAACGAGACATGTTTTCAAAGGCTTCTCAAGAGGCTATTTTACATGAGCCTCATGCAGCCTATCTGCTATTTATTACTGGATAAAAACCTACTCATTGTTATGGGTATTTGTGTCTCATTTTGCGTAAATACAAACTCAACACCTATTCCTTAGACCCTACTTACCACAGCTATCATTTTCAAAGTCTGTATAAGCTTCTTTACTGACTGGTAATGTATCGGAAGGCATCTGGCAGGCAACACTTAGCCTAGTGGTTTAGGCATCTTTCTAGTATCAAGAGTTGACAGTTTGAAGTGGAAAAATGACATCCCAGAACAAATAACTTACCTAAAATGGTAACTAGCATGTCACTGTCTGCTAAATTCCTAAAATTTTAAATGTTAACTTTTTAATCAAATTAGCCAACTTGGTTAAGTTTAGGTTTGTTTTCTCAAGAGCATTAACATGATTCATATTTTAATTGATGATGCAGAAGAATGTGCAGAGTTAATTAAACATCAGTCTGTGAGGCAGCAGTGCCTCCCAGACACATTTCAGGGCACCTTTGTCTTGTGGGTCATCAGCCAGAGTAAGACCATGGGTGACAGTGTCAGTCGTCATCCAAAGAGTTTGACCTTGGATGCCAGGGTCAGTCATCATCGGAAGAGTTAGACCTTGGGTGGAAGAGTCAGTCGTCATCCAGAGTTAGTTATTAGTTAAGTTAGTTATTGGCAAACCATTCCTGATCCAGGTTTAGACCGTGGGTAACAGGGCCATTCCTGATCCAGAGTTATACCTTGGGTAACAGGGCCATTCCTAATCCTGTTAGCCCACAGTTAATAAGGTGATTCCTCATTACTGTGGTTTGTGAAAGCTCCAAGCTCAATCTTGAACATATTTCGTATTAAGACTCTGGGTACCGGGGGACACTACATGGATGTACTGTACTATACACTGGAGACAGTAGGGATACTGAACTCTTTAATGTCCCTACAAAATGCCAAGTGAAACAACAGCTCCACCGAGCTAACAGCATTAATTCACAAGTACATAATTCCACAAGTACACTAAAGCAACATGAGTCATTCAGTTATCTTTATTAACTGAAAAGGGACATTGTGAAATTTTATAAGGCACATTTTCGCATCTGCAGATTCAAGCAAAGACTCAAAAGTCAAGGCTGTCAATAACACTTGGATTTTAGAAATAATACAATATTGTGTTTTCTTGGTTGACATTTTCACATCTTTTTTCTTTAACTATTACGCTTAAACACCTCATAACATTCAATCAGGAAAAACAAACCCAATTTGCATTCACCTATTCAAAACCGACAGGACCAATTGCTGGCAAGTTAAGACACTTTCTTATACCACATTTTTTATGTATACATTCTACAAACATAGCTTCAAGTGCTGGCCATAAATCTGTTAAATGCTTATGAAAAGGCTCTTTGTCATGTGACCTGATTCTTAAAAACACATTGGTCAACAACGGAAGTCAATTAATTGTCACACTTTAATATACACTGACTTTTTTCCTGATTAATCACATTTCCATGTCAGCCATGGCAAAGTGTGCACTGAAAGTCCTTTGGTAAACATGAATTGAAACATGAAATACATTTTAAGACAGCATCAGAGCCAATATGAATCCTACCGTCATTATAAAATGAGTGATAGACATAATAGATAGAAGGTTGAGTCTTTGAGCCAACATGGCCGCCTTAGTTGCCACATCATCCATTCACAAGGCACCTAAGAAGACACTACTTAAATACTTCTCCATTCAAACTGATTGTTTTGCAGCTCAATTAAAAGCATAATTTAAGACAAATGGCAGCTGGTGACATTCATAATCAACACATTATGGGAGAAATGGGAAGGCTGTATGAGGGGAGTACGATAGGTAAAGAGTCAGGGGGTGTTGGGGGTCATCCTTTGGGTGTAGCAAGTTTCTGGACATAAACTGGGTCCCAGTCCATGGTGGCCAGGCTGGTTCATACTTACACAAAAATCACCATCTGGTCTCAACCAATTTAAAACCAGTCCCGATGTCCCTGATCTAAATTCTGGAAGATGAACCACTACACTGCTTATACCTGTTCACTCATGCTTAACAAAGGTTTGAGCCAAGGGAAGAGACAGGGAGGATTTTGGAACTAGCTGCTATTCTATTGCTCTGGGCATGGTGGCCACATAGACAAAGACCACGATAAGCGCCACCACCACTGCCAGCGTGGGTAGGACCACAGTGGCCACCTGCGACCGTGCCTCCTGCATGGCCGCCTTACGCTCCTTCTTGTCCCTGGACGTCTCTTTCTTGGGCTTCCCCTTCAGCTGCCTCATGGTGGCTCCCTCCCTGAGTGGGCACACTGCAGAACTCAGCTAGATGCAGCAAACTCGCAGAACAGTCCTGTAGGTACAGTCTGTTGCTCCCCACTTCCTGGCTTATACCACAGACACCAAGAAAAGAACATAAAGAACATGTTCCATCAGACAAACATTCAGTCAATCACATTATGAATGGCTGTGGTTGCCATCACGCTACGGCTATGCATTTTGTTTCGGCGTTTTCCGGAAGCTTGGTTAAATCCCCTTTATATTACAGTTACCAGATCCTAAACAAAATACTGTATTTTATCAGTACATTTCTAAAAGGCAACCAAATTGCTACATCTACCACCTGTGCAAGCACATCTAATAGCTACAATTCCACCTAAGAATCTCGGAGGAAGACGAATGACAGTCATCGTTATGGCAACCGAAAACAAAGCGTCAAAAAGGCTGAAATGTACTGTTCTGTCTTTACAATTTAATAATGTACAGACGAGATCCTGAAAAGGACAGTTTTAGTGTAGCAATAGCAGGTTGTTTTATATGGTGGTCATTGACTATTTAAATAAATAATAGTGAAATGCCCCTTGACAATCAAGCCTACTTAATTATTTTGAACAATCAGATGAATAAGACCTGCTTGGGGCAAAATAACACAATAATCACTACAGTCTGATCTCTCTTAAAGAATTCTAAACAGCTTTTTCCTTCCTTATCCCAGCAGAGCTATATATAGCATGGCTACTGAAAAAGCCCCTGCCCTGTTAAAGAAGGAAGTGGGGTCTTGTATAATGGGTGTCTGAAAGCAGGTTACTTACTAGCCCTGATTTATATTAACTGGTGTGTTATTTTTGCTTGTCTGAAAACGTTTTCCTTACTATTTGTGTATCTGTTTATTTAGACAATGGCTGACAAACGGACTGTCAACTGTCAAATACAAGTAAACTAAAGCTGTTGACAACAACTATCTCCGGCTCATTGGCAAACCGGTAGGTAGATTAGGGGTCCTCAGAAGTTCTAGCTGTAAAAAGAAAAAAACGGATTGGTTATGACACAGGATAATGATATGGATACAATGTCTTAAAATAAATGGCCAGCGGTTTAAAATGTATACTGGCCAAGATGCCCATTCAAAGGTTATATACTGTATTTGAACATTAGTCTACTGTGTATTTATGAAGCTGCCTGCTGCTTGAGGGGATTTTGACAGCTGGTGACCATGTTGCTGGTATTCATTTGAAATTCAAGCTGTATTGCTGTGTACAGAAAATATAAGAAATGTAATGCGATGAAGGTGTTGGTCACATTAAGGCAAAAACACTGCTATTATAGCTTTATAATTGCTCTGTCTCAAACCTAATATACGTTATCATGGTATGATGGTAAGATGATTCACTGAGATGACAACATGTTTCAAAGACCCATTGGTATTACATTAACGATTATATGTCTGGAGATCTAGCTAGGCTACCAAAGTTAGCTACGACATAAACATGCAGGAAAGAAGACCCTTCACCAGACATTTGACATTTCTACCACGTCTTTCATCTTACATACATGTCTGTCTGACCGCAGTACAATAGGCCAAGACTTATTCATACAAATGTTTCTAAACTCAATGTCAACATCAGAAATGTAACCGAAAGGAAACAGTCTCTCCGGCTATAGCGTGTGAAAGGGTTAACAGGTGGTTTAGGAAAGCCAAACAGAGGCTACCCACACCGGCAAACGTGCATTGATAGTATGTTGTTAATAATCAGTTCAAGAAACCTTGTGCACATGTAACCTGAATAACGACTTTGTCCACACTAAATTTGTCGATGAGATTTACAGATACTGTAGTCTAGATTGCAGGCACAACAGGCATCACGTCATTTCACGTGTTAATCTGGTTGATCGTCTGCCCAAAATAAATTGGAAGTGTAGCTACAGTAAAGCCCACCTCAGTTCAAGGAAACCCAGGAGCAAGCGCGAGCTAGTTACATGTGAGACTAATCTAGTATCCCTGTGACGTTACAGTAGTATAGATAATGTGATCATGTAAACATTTAGCTAGCTAGCTATTTAAAAAGGTATATTTCACAAGTTGTTTGACCGATGGTGACTCGCTACGTTTTATGAACTTTAACGTGGAGAATATGGTTTGGATTTTCTCAACCATACGTTAATGTTAGTTTGTAGTAAACTGCTAACGTCAACTACCAAATCCCCTGTTAGCTAGTCATTATCGTTGTAGCTAGTTGGCTAACTTGTCCCATCTCTCCTTTAGTTTACTTTGTGTTACTTTTTACTTACCAAATGGATTGGCGATATCCACGTTTTACTATCTTGTTTGGGAAGAAAAAAAGTATTATTCCCCTTTAACTTGTCTGTGCTGAACTTCTGCTTAGCCGTGCAGTTTTCTCCAGTTTTTCAACAGGCGCAACTGCTCTGCTTTAACATGGAGCAACCTACAGACACTGAACTCTAATATTACGTGGCAATAGCTCGAACAGGCCAAATATACTCAACAGTGCGACCTACAGGGCAGGAGAAACAACTTCTACATCACACGTTGAGCTGGTGGTATCAATATGATAGACTGCACTCATTATTCTATTCTTGAAGCTCCTAAAACGCGCTGTGCCTGATACGTTGATTTCACGGGATGTGACTGTATATAGTGTGATCGAGCAATCGGGAACAAAAGCCTGCACCTCGTGCCTCTCTGTGAGGGTTAACAACTGCTGTCATGTGTCATGCATAAAATATATAAAATGACAAATTAATAGATTTATCGTCAATTGCATTTTTTAATATTAGGAATAACGGAATACAGAAAACGTTGTTACATGATAAGAGTTTATAAGGATCCATATTAGCTATTGCACACGCAGTTCTCAAAACTTAAACAACACTTTAAAACCATTTGTTTTTTGTTTGGTTACAGTGAAGAAACCCTTTGTGACTGTCTGTGTTTGTGAACATTTTATGGCAGGTGATGTAAAGCCATCGTTTTCAATAACACATCATGATCAATAACATCAAAGACTTCACTGAAAACTTTCATATTGGCCTCTTGTGAAACATTACAGCTCCAGCTATCATATTACCCATTTATTTTTGCCAATCACTTGTCATCTGAGGTAGGGCAGCTCTATTGGATACACATAAAAGTCAGTTAACTTGTTCTTTGAAACATTGCATTGTTAAAACACAATATTCTCCATCAGTTCACTAAGAGCAGGAATGACATTTACTGGGCAGCTGTGAGAGAGAGCAAATGGTTCTTCACCATTTTGAGATGATGAAATTATACAGTAACCTAATTTGAAGCATGTGGACATGCACACACACACACACACACACACACAAGTTTGTACAGCTACCCTCATGAGGACCAGAAAATAGAAATTGCATGCTTCCTTGCCCTAATCTTAACCTTAAACCTAAACTCAATAAAGTAACATTTATGCCTAAACTTTACCTAGATGTAATGCCTAACCTTAACCCTAAACTTAACCAGCAACGCCTGGACCTTAAAGAAACCCCAATTCTAACTATAAAATAAATTGTAAGTTTGACCCTAAACCTAAACCCTGTGCCGGAAATTGACTTTTGCCTCATTGGTCCCAATGAGTCCAGTTTTTACTATACTCATTGGGACATTTTGTCCCCATGAGTTTAGTAAGACCACTCACTCTCTCACTCACTCTCTCACACTCTCTCACAGTCTCTAAATAGCAGTGGATATACACTCTGCTACGTACTTTAAGTATAGTTACTGGGATAGGCCTTCATTCATCTTTACATAATATTGTCCATAGCTTTTCCTGCATGCGTCTGGAATGAATAACAAAATAAATACCTATGTAGGATCAATTGTAGTTGTTAATGTATTCAGAAACAGAATGAGTTTTATTGGCAAGTAAGTTTCACAATAAACAAGGAATTTGTTCTGGCCCGTTGGTGCAACAATTTATATAAAAGGAATAAGAGAAATAAAAACAAAACAGTGGACTGAACATAAAAACAGCAGACCGAGCATTAATAAATAAAATAAAAAATATGTAAGGTGCAAGATTTGTCCAGTTGAGGTTTGTGTATCTATTTCATCTGTCACAGGAATTATATCCTCTGCTGTGCATTGTTTGTAAGAGAGGTGATGTTCAGCAATCTCCCAACTGTAGGTGGACTCATCTCCATCAGACATAAGTCAGATGAGGGTGGTGTCATCCGCAAACTTCAGGACCTTGACAGAGTGGTGACTGGAAGTGCAGCTGTTGGTGTACAGGGAGAAGAGTTGGGGGACAGGACGCATCCTTGAGGGGAGCCGGTGTTGATGGTCAGGCGTTTAGACAAGTGCTTCCCTAGACTCACGTGCTGGGGAAGTGATCCACCTGCATGTGGACTCAGGTACTCCCAGTTGGGAGCAGTGGTGGCTCCAGACTTTGACAAAATCATTGATGGGCATAAAAAAGACAAAACAAAACATAAGGTCCTTAGATCACTGACACGAAATAACAGAAACCTATACATATTTTTATATACAGAAACCGGTATATATATATTTCTTTAAACAAAACCTTTTTACAAATTTAAATAGGCTCTTCCAGTTTGACATCTTCTCGACGATCAGGTTAATATTGTCACACTAGCTTGATTCATGGTCAAAACTGCTTGGTAATTTGTTGACTGTTACTAAGAAAAGGGCACTTTTCTAACGTATACTGTAGGTAAATATAATTTGAATATAGCGAGTTTACTCTATGATTGGTTAATGGATGCAATGATGTCTTATAGGACGTACTTTACGCATGTATGTAGTTTAATAGCAACAGCTAAATAACAAAATACATTGTTGATTGCAGAACCGTTATATTAAAGTTTCTCTAGATGGCTCTGGATTGAATTTGCAGCATTCTATCAACTGTGCTCTTCATTGCCGTGGGGTATTGTCTTTTGTCTGCAGGGTTTTGGTCTAATGTCCCATTTATACTTATGATGTTTGTCTTTTAAGTTTTTGTTTTTATGTCTGAGAGTTGTACCAAGACAAATTCCTATCAACTTGTTGACATGGCAATACGTTTAATTGAATTGAGTAAATTGGAGGGGCCAAGGTCCGCTCAGGCCCAATAGTGCAGCCGCAACCAGTTGGGAGCCATGAAGAGCCATGTTGTCCGCATCGTCCACAGACCTTTTGGCTCTGTAGACAAACTGCAGTGGGTCTAGTAGTGGGTCGGTGATGGTGTTGAGGTGGGACAGCGCAAGGCGCTCAAATGACTTCACAACCACAAAGGTCAGGCAGGGCGATGGGTCTGTAGTTAAGTCCTGTGATCCTTGACTTCTTGGGGACTGGGATGATGGAGGATTTGAAACATGCCAGGATGCAGCATGTTTCCAGTGAGGTGTTAAAGATCTCAGTATACACAGCAGAAAGCTGATCTGCATAATGTTCTCATCCAGACTTAGTGGCAGACCTAAAAATGTCCCAATCAGTGCATTCCAGACACGCATACAGAGCCTCTGTTGCTTCACTGCTCCACTTCTTTGACCTATGCACAACAGGCTTGGAAAATGTTACCTTTTGCCTATACGTGGGTATTAGTCCCAGAGCATTGTGGGGCACAGTGTGATAGGCATTATTGATTGTAGTGTAGCAGTGATCCAAAGTGTTTGCCTCAGTGGTTTAATAAACTATTAATATTTCAGGAGTTTTTGGCTTAGGTAACACCTTTGTTGCCAAAAACAATAACTAAGGAGTCCGGGTATGAGCGCTCCGCCCCAAGTTTCTGTTCAGCCAGCTGCAGTTGTGTCTCGTCCATGTTGGCTAACAGTGGAATGTAAACACTGACCAGGATAAATGATGAGAAAAAAATATTCCAGGTTAGGACCATAGTATGACATTGCCACAGCCGTTGTTGATGTAGAAACGTATTCCTCCTCCCTTCGTATTACCAGAAAGTTGGAAATGTAATCACATGATCCCTGGCCAAAAAGGCCCTGGTTGAAAAAACTCCTTACCTTCCTGTCTTATCTGTTAAAGAAGGCAATTGAAAATTAAAGCAATATTAAAGCTAGACTTTGTTGTCTAGCCACAGGAGGGATTTGTGCTGGCAGCCGGGCAGGACATTACTTGCCCTTGATCGTGACAGAGAAGACACGGTTCCTGTATCCATGCATGCTAGCGCTCAACCTTCCAAATCCCGTTGATCCTTGTGGTTCTGGAGCACGTCCACAAACATGCTTGCAGTGAGGACCAGTTGCTCGAGTTGAGACTGAATCAGATCACACCGTTGGATTTTTAATGAGTCGTCCGAATGATTTATCTTTAAAAACAATTCTCTCCTCTCTGTCGGCGTACTTCTTACAAACGGTTCTTGGAGTTTTATTGGCAGTATTGACCTCTGTATACTTGACATGGACGTTCAGTCCCCTCAGCTGTGGCCACCCAGACCTGGAGGGACAGTCTGTTTCACAGGAGTTAGGACTAGACCATAAACCCCCCCCCACCACCAGCTTGAAAGACGGGAAGCCATACATTTGCACATGGCAGGAAGCCCGTAAGAGAAAAGGCAGAGACTAAAAGTTCAAAAGCCTTTGTCATATAAAAGGGAGAAAGGATTTTGTCACAGAATGCATTTACATGAGATAATAGACCTTAGGTTTCAAAAATTCAGATCTTGTGCTTCTACAGCTCCAGTGAATTTGAAAACCGAAGTTTTTAATGTACGTGTTATTTACTGAGGAAACTTTTGGGTGTTCACCCAAAGTAGTTCACTGTGATGAATCACTTTTCAATTTCTTCAACTTTAGGTAAAATTAACACATCAGACTAAACAAAAAAGAGTAATGGATAGCAAAAACATTCCCTTTTTGGTAGAACAAATGAGCCAAATGACATTTTTTTTAAATAATTTTGCAGACATTATCTGTGAATGCAATTCTTCAAACAGTAGAATTTACTTTTTTTTTTATTTACTTAAAAACAGTATTAACACCTCGATCCTACCCAGAACACAAAATGAAATATGATCCATACTTAGGAGTATCGAACATTGTGTTTTGAGCCAACCATGATGAATACCATTTAAAAATGATTAGTCACTAGCACAGAATTTTGCCTAAGCAGTATTCCAATTCCCTTACAGTGGCAGGAAGGGAAAAAATGCAAAGAATGTGTTACTGTTGAAATGTCATTGCAGTGTTACAGTAAAAAAAACTTGAACCCTGGTGCAGACTTTCCAGGTGATCACTCAGCGTTGAGCTGGCTCAGAGTGTCTAGTAATTCTCGCCAATGTTCTTCCCAGCACTGTAACTCCCTGCTCTGGGCCTGGCTCTCCTGCACGGCCTGGGTCATCTCTTCCCTGTACTGCTGCTCATAGCGCTGTGGATCCCAAACACAAAAATACATATAGTAAGCCTTTGTGTGTGTGTGTGTATCTGCCCATAGTTCTGAGGTAAAGACAGCCTCCTACCTGGTACATAGAGTCACGGGCCTCCACTGCCCTCAGGTGGACAAAGGTGGTCTTGATAGTTCTGACTGAGGCCATTTCCTTGCATGGTTGCTCCTCTACACCGTAAACACTGGACCTGAAGTTTGAAATTCCTGGCCATGTTCTAACACAAAAAGGTCATACATTTCTGGTTACATTTATAAATCAGTATAAATAATGGTCCTTTTTTAAATGAAGTGCCCAGTTAAGTTTACCTGCTGCCTCTCGGTACTAGATGTCCACTTTGCTTGTCCTCTAGCAGAGTGCCATCTTTTTTACGGCGAATCAGAGTGGTGACATTTTCCGACTTCATTTCAGTTTCTCATGTTTCCGATCACAAAAAAAGGAAGGCTGTTATTTTGGCCTCAATTTAATCTGATCGTTTAACCCCCATAGTGGAGGTAAAAAAGGGTTGGAGGGGCAACTGCAGCATGTGCTTAAAAGTTCTAAGCTGCCACAGCACAATGGGATTTGTCAAATACAAGGTTTGCTGTCATTTGAAACAAATGTTTGTGTTTGTGGATAGGTCAGCTCTAATGCAGGTCCACCTTTGACGCTACCAAAATAACTGATATGCAAGGATGGCTAGAGCATTTCTGATAACACTTAAGACTTTGAAAAGAAATAGGTCACAGTAGATGGAGACTTACGACCAACTTGGACATCATCGACGGTCACAAGGTTGTCCATGTGGGACAAGAGGTTCTGTGTCAGAGCACTGACTGCACTAACAAACTCATCTCCATGTTTTCTCACACATTCCTGAATCCACAAAATGCATTTGAATAAAAAAAATTAAGGAATGTAAATCCATAAGGTGGACAGCCAACCTTACTCCCTACATCTGAGTAGAGATATGGTCGTGCCATAGGGACAGTGCTTACCAGTAGCTCTTGATGAGCGTTGGTGATAGCATTGGCCAGCTCTCTCTGTCTGTCTTCTTCAGCACTTTTCAAGGCTTCCAGCTCTTTCTGACAGGCGGGATGGCTCAAACGAACACTCAGCAGACGGCTATGCTTTTTCTGAAAGGACGCGTTACAGATAAGAATGGCTTTCCTTACGTGCGTTACGTTCATAACAAACCAGTATGACTGACTACTCCCACCAGCTTTGGCTTAGCTATGTGCTTTCATCGGCCCGGTTCCAAAACTGTAGACTACATCTTTCAGCAGATGCCTGATCTGTGAGTGGATGGTTGGTTTCCGCTCCATTGCTTTCACCAATCTTACCTTATCTGAACAGTGATTTCCTAATGGAAATAAAGAAGGAGAGGGTATTCAAACAGGGGCAACAGCACCTTTCTCTCTTCGCTCTCCTGCAGAGTAACGGCCAGCTGTTGGCGGATGTGGCCCGTGTCCTGCCCCAGCCTCCTAAGGTGTTGTTCGCCCAGGTTAGTGATGAGCAACCCTGGCACCTTGGAAAGACACTCCTCACAGTTGGTCAGCTGCTGTCGGAATTCTTTTCAAAATCAGGATGGAAAGAAAAAGGACAGAGATTAAAAGATTATCTGCTTCAACTGTGCTTCATCAATGCAGAATGCATTGGGAAACATGGCCTACAAAGTCAAACAATGTTCTAAAATCTTTATTGTGCTGACCTTGCAGACAGTTGTTGTAGTAGGCCTGGGTTTGGCTCTGGTAGACAAGAAGCCTTTTGTTAATCTCATCCGCACACTGTTCAAAGGTCTCTTGGAGGTACTGAGGCCTTGTGATAGGGCGGCGTTCCTTCTGCTTATAGAACTCCTGTTTGACACATTTAAATGACACGTACTGGGACTAACAATAGGAAGACGGCAGACTTTACTACAAATACCAAATATTTTGCTGTTTTTAACAGTAGATTAGAAATATGTTACCTCAGCAACCTGGAGAAGGATATCATTCGTCTTCCACAGAATGCTGTCTACCACATCTTTGAAGGCAGTTCTGAAAGAATTGCAGATGGTATTTTTCAGCAGTCAGAGAACGGAAATCAGTAATAATCAATGATCTTAGTAAGGCAGGCAACTGTCTGTTGAAAGTTACACTGAACAAAATTATAAACACAACACTTGTTTTTGCCCCCATTTATCATGAGCTGAACTCAAAGATCCAAGTACACAAAAGGCCTATTTCTCTCAAATATTGTTCACAAATCTGTCTAAATCTGTGTTAGTGAGCACTTCTCTTTTGCCGAGATAATCCATCCACCTCACAGGTAGGGTTATGGTATGGGCAGGCGTGTGTTATGGACAACGAACACAGGTGAATTTTATTGATGGCATTTTGAATGCACAGTGATACTATGATGAGATCCTGAGGCCTATTTCTGTGCCATTCATACACAACCATCACCTCATGTTGCAGAATGATAATGCACGGCCCCATGTTGCAAGGATCTGTACACAATTCCTGGAAGCTGAAAACATCCCAGTTCTTGCATGGCCAGCATACTCACCAGACATTTCACCCATTGAGCATGTTTGGGATACTCTGGATCGGCGTATACGACAGCATGTCCCAGGTCCTGCCAATATCCAGCAACTTTGCACAGCCATTGAAGGAGTGGACCAACATTCCACAGGCCACAATCAACAACCTGATCAACTCTATGAGAAGGAGATGTGTTGCACTGCGTGAGGCAAATGGTGGTCACACCAGATACTGATTGGTTTTCGGACCCCCCCCGGACCGCCCCCAATACAGTGAAACCGCAAATTTTTGAGTGGCCTTTTATTGTGGCCCTAAGACACACCTGTGCAATAATCATGCTGTCTAATCAGCATCTTGATATGCCACACCTTTGAGGTGGATGGATTATCTCGGCAAAGGAAAAGTGCTCACTAACAGATCTAGACAGATTTGTGAACAATATTTAGAGAAAGTCTTAGATCTTTGCTCATGATAAATGGGGGAAAAAACAAAAGTGTTGTGTTTATAATCAGTGTATATTAGGGTATACTCACATGCCATGTATCTCTGGTTTGGGACCAAAAACCTGGAATCGCTTGTCAAAACGGGTAGGTTTTGAAAACCTCTTCACACTAAGAAAAAAAAAGATAAATGACTTAGCCTTCCGGACCATTCAGACTAATCAGCAATACAAATATATTCTTAACACTATCACCACCTTCAAAGCCAGGTCTTAGGATCGCAGCTGGCCTGCGGCATCTCCCTTTATGAAAAAGTCCTACTCATGCAACAAAGCTTTGTTGAACCTTGGTTAACAGAATGTGTGTAATTTAGAATTTAGCACATATCTATTTTAATCCAACAAATGTGTCTGTAGTTTTCAAATGGTGGAGATATTAGATTAAATTACCTCTTAAATTAAAACGATTCTACTCTGGTTCTGGAAAGGTGAAACATTTGTGTTGTTTTGATTGTACCTGCTAGTTATTTGCTTTTATCTGTTGTTCCAGGTCTAAATTTGAAAAAATCATTAAAACCTGGAGTGTTTGGGCACTCCAGGGCCAGAGGGGAATATCCCTGCTGTAAATTAAAGGTAGGACTCTCAGGACTTGTTTACATTATGAGAGAGAATAAAACGTTTGATAGACATATCTTGGTTAGTATAATAATTTAGTAGTTAAAATTTATAGAGGTATGTTTGAGACATACCACATAGCATTGTGACCTTAAATCGTTGTTAAATTTAATGATAGAAACTGCACAAAAACTTGACATAATTACGACAGAATTGTCTTCACACTGGCAAAACTGTAGGGGATGTATCAAAAATATGGAGCATGCTACCTCGGAAGTTGGCTTCATCTGCAGGTTTACAAAACAAAATAATCTAGCATCTAGTCGTCCTTTTCTGTGAAAATGTAGCATAATAATAACAAGCCCTCAATAACATGTACTAATGCAAATGAATTATTTAAAAATCATCATTCTGTCTCTCACAGTTGAAGGGTACCTATGATAAAAATTACAGACCTCTACATGCTTTGCAAGTAGGAAATCCTGCAAAATCGGCAGTGTATCAAATACTTGTTCTCCCCACTGTACATGTATGTATAACTTGTGTTATTTAGGTGTATTTACTGAGATAAGGCTGAATTATAGTAGTACCATTCCTTTAAGGATCAGACCATCCCTTTCAGGAGATACCTTGTAGCCCAACTGGTAGTCAGGAAGATCCTAGGGTATATCAGGTGTGGGTACTTGGGTAATTAGGGAGCCTTTTTTTTGGGGTGTGCAAAGGTGGTTGGTGTCTTGCTGGATGGTAACGTCTGTGTTCCAGTATTAAGGTTTTTTGTGTATTGGGGTAATTACGGTCTGTATAATGTAATTGCAATGTTTAGGAGTGATAATCGGAATTGGAGGAAACCAGGGTAAAGAGTGAGATTGGACTGCTGCATTTTATGGCATCGGTAAGGCCTCATAGGTCTTGTGTATGTCTCCTGGTTAATCCTATCACATGTTAATTCTTGTGTTTGTTCAGCAGGACTATGCCGCCTCTGTTTTGCTTTGCTAGATATTCTACCATTGTGTTACGATGAGTAGTGTAGGGAGTTTAGTGTAATTGTGTGTATCTCACTATTACCCTAACCAACTGGTCTGTCTATATGCATTAATTAGGAGTTGGTTGTTGTATTTTAGTGACTTTATTGACGGGACTAAGTTTTATTCAGTTCTTCGATTTGAGTGGGGGGCTCCGGGCGGGAGAGTAGTCAAGGTTAGTTTGGGCTCACGGCACGGGGTGTGTTAGGATTAAGTGAATGTCACTGTCACTAGTTTCACCAATAGTCGTTAGTCAAGGTTAGTTTGGGCTCACGGCACGGGGTGTGTTAGGATTAAGTGAATGTCACTGTCACTTCCACCAACAGTCGTGAGTGTGTGTATGTCCTCAGTCACTGTGGTACAGGGTCTTTGGGTTATTAGTGTGAGTATCTCTCCCTCGCCGGAGGCTCTGCCCTCACCCTTCTGTTGTCTTATTAATTGCCCTGATCCATTGTGCAATAGCTTTTTAATTAGAATAAGAGAATAAAGGTTCTGGTACATGTTTAATACCTTTTTAATATGGTCCATTGTGATATGTAAAATAAAGCAAGGCTTGGCCTTTGAACTGGAAAACATGACTCTGCTCTTCATTTCTTTGGAGGCTTGCATGGGACCGGGACGTTGTCACACGTGGTCCATGTGGGACCACCCAGGGGTGGCTCCGTGCCGTAAGCCCTTCTCACAAAGTTTCATCATGATGTTTTCATATGCTCAAAAGTGTCAGACTAAAGACAAAAGATAGACTAGCTTGATAGACCAGGTTATTAATATCTTCACACAAAGTGTTTGAGCTGTGGAAATCATAGAAAACAATGCAAAAAAGGTTTTAATTTGATAGTGTCAGTGATTAAGACATTAAAATGTGTCTAACCTTCTTGTACCGACAGATTCGGCAGATGGGCTCTTCCCTGACCTCTGCCCAAGAGGAGATGACAAGGTGACTATGGAGAGCACAGAGGGACGACATATGACTGAAACCAGTGTTACCATTTTTGCATTTGCTAGCTTGGGAGCCAGATAAATCACAAGGAACGTAAGAGTAATTAAGTTAAAGAAACAGCAATATGGCTCAGTCTGGGAACCAAACTTCTTTTTCTGAAGTTGGTGAAATCATTGTACACCAACCCGGCTGGTACCTGCGACTGCGGCTGAGCCCTTCTCTGGTGAGTGTGAATGTGCTTCCTGGGTGACTGGCTTGCCTAGCCTGAGAAATCATCAGAGAGCGTATGTTCTGAGGTCTTGTATGGAAAAGGACCCATCAGCAACATTATAAAAAAAAAAATTTTTTATGTAAACATTATTTAATCAAGTCACTTGTGAACAAATTCACATTTTTGTGGTCAACCGACCAAAGGGATTCAAAGACAGCACACAAAGTAAAAATGGAATATGTCATCATCATCATTTTCTTCCGCTTATCCGGGGCCGGGGCGCACGGGCAGCAGTCTAAGCAGAGATGCCCAGACTTCCCTCTCCCCAGACACTTCCTCCAGCTCTTCCGGGGGGACCCAAAACTCATGACCATAGGTGAGAGTAGGAACGTAGATTGACTGGTAAATCGAGAGCTTCGCCTTGCGGCTCAGCTCTTTCTTCACCACGACAGACCGATACATCGACCACATTACTGCAGAAGCTGCACCGATCCGTCTGTCAATCTCCCGTTCCATCCTTCCCTCACTCATGAACAAGACCCCTAGATACTTAAACTCCTCCACTTGAGGCAGGCACTCTCCACCAACCTGAAGTGGTAATGAAATATGTATAAATACAAATAGATTACTAAACAAATTAAAATAAATATGGTAAGGCACATATAGTTTCTGGTGAATTTAGCAAGTGCTGCAGATGTTAGTTGTCAAATAACCGCTTGCTTATTTAATTTTTGAAAGGCTGAAGTGACAAGTGTATGAAGCATCTTGGTGGCAGTAAATTAAAGAGTGTTGAGTCTGTCGAACAAAGCATAAATAGGCTTTAGGATTTAATCTTAGCGAGCTAAGGTAGAGGGCATATACTTAAGCTGGCACCAGTGATGGTACCCATTTGAATAGGAAAATAAGGTATGAGCTTCCTTTTCAATGTTAGTAATATTATTGGTACAGTAAGAAGTTTATGCTTTACAGTATAAACCTCCTATCATTCACTGTGTGAACATGATTATATATGGCTTCACAGAGTTATGAATTGCATTGTGTTAGCTTCTCTCACCTCAGCAGTCCCTTGATGACACCCACCACCACATCATCCGTTAAGGGTACTCCCATGCGGCTGGGCTGGAGCAGGCTGTCGTTGGCAGGGCTGCCTGACTGTTTGCGGGATTTGGGCCGCGCCGCTACAGCAAATGCACCCTGGAGAGCGCAGTCCGGCATCGGAACTGCCATGGTTGGGTCCTGCACACAAAACACACTGAAATTTAAACCTAACAGAACCTTACGGTCATGGTCTATACAACAAAAATATAATGGATCAGCAACAGTATAAGAAAATGCACTGAATAGCTTTCTTCTTCAATAATCTGTTGATGTCACCAGGCCACAGTGTTTGGGTTAGCTGTGTGAATATTAATATGCAGCTTTAAATCCTTTAACACTTACCAAAAAACATTCAAGATAATGGCATCGTGCCCTGAATTCCTCTAATATAGTCTGTGTAAAAGTTAAAATATCATCTGTCGTCACTTTCTGAAAAAAATGTATGATCATCTATTAGGATATTAAGCTCAAATAGACTGTTATTAACATTTAAAAAACCTACAAGAGAAAATGTAATTCAAATGTAATTTTGACTGAGTTTAGCACCTTTTCTGGACTTTGGGCAAAATAATTTATCATAGTTTTTAACTCTGTTAGGAGGCTGTTGATCTTCTTCTGTTGCATGTTGCTGTTTGTGGCCTGTAAATAAAATAAAACAAATGTTACATTTACTGCAATTCAAGAAAAGGCATGCCAGGTAAAGAAGAACCATACCGAGTAAAATAAATGTACCTCTGTTTTTAACTGAACCTGTGTATTTGTTAGCATTCCTTGGATTTTCTCCATAAACTTTAAATCTATTATCAAGAAGTGAGATTTCTCCTCAAATCTGTTTATCACATCCTTCGCCTAAAGGGAAACATAAGAGGGATGGCAAAGTTTAGCATTAAAATGCAACACTGATATAATCAATCTGGGTCGAAACATCGGTTTGGACATTTCTGTAGGCTTAACTAAAGTTCTGTGCTTTTCATACCTGCTCCAGACACTTGGACTCTGTCCCCTCCATGTCCAGCATGATAGCCTCATCAGTGGAGTCAATGCGTTTAGACATCTTCTCTATTCGTTTGTGAAGCATCTCTATCTCTTTGGGCGTGAAGTTCCCTCCCTCTGAGAACAACCTGTAGGCATTGAGGCACTCTGTTACCAAATAGTCTGTACATAATGAAACCCCATTGAAAATAGAGGAACAACTCCTACTTAAAGGATTTCATCAACTTGACGTTGGACTTTCTTAGGTCATCCAGCTTGGACTCCAGAGTCTGTCTGAAGTGTCTCTGTAATTCCTGAATTACGTTCATGTAATTCTCCAGATTGGACTGCAGCGTTCCACATAGACCAACCACCCTGAGCACAGAGAGTGTGAAAAGGGCACGCAGCAACAGACTGAGAAAGCAATGACAAAGAAGCAAAAGAAAGCAACAAACTATCGGTCATAGTAAGTGTCAAGTATGTTATATGACCACAAACATCCTCACATGTCTGATTTGGTGGCAGTGTTAAATTCATCCTCCATGCTGTAAATCTGGGATCTGAAGTCCTCGGTCAGTTTGTGCTGTTGAATCTGGAGATCCTGAACGTTTGTTCGACAGTTGCCAAGGGCCTGCAAGACACCTTGACAATGCCTTTCCACACGATCTCTATGCAGTATCAGTTCCGCTAAGATGTAAGACAGACAAAAATAGTAATTAACAGTGGGATCTTTGTCCAGTGTTTTTATTTCTGTTTTACCCAATCTTTCTCCACTCTCAATATTGCGCTTGCCAATTGGCAAATTATGGCCTTGCCCGATCACAATAACTCCAGAGCAGTTGTGGGTGAGTAGAAGATTGAGACTTGTGTCCTCCGATGCACATCTCCCCAAGCCGTTTTGCATCTCATCACACTTCTCAACCTAGAAGGTTAAATGATTGAGCTTGCAGGCACACAACCTACCAGAAGGACTTGCTGGAGTGCAACGAGTCAAGGCAACACTGTCCAACATCCACCTGTTAACCCATGTGTGGAACCTCCTGCCCGTGTCTGGATGCTGTGATTTTAACTTTGGGGTGTGGAGAGGGGATGAAATAAACCAGTTGAAAGCTGGGTATGCTTAGGTGTCCATGATGATAGGAGGGCCATATTGGAAATGTAGCCAGGACACCAGGGTTAACAACCCAATTCATGTTCCATGGGACCTTTAGTGACCACAGAGTCAGGACACACGTTTGACATCCCAACTGAAAGACTTTGACCACTTCGCCACTGTGGGCTGAGATGGGTTGTTCTGCTTACCAGCACGGACATTGTGGATGTCCATTTTAATCCTTTCGCCACGTCGTTGGTGGAGTTGCAGTCGAAGGTCCAGCTCAGACTTCAGTGCCTCTTTCTTGGCTGCCACAGTATTCATAGAGCTGGTCAGAGCAGTCTGATATACCTCTTCCAGGTGATTGAAAAACAACAGACGAACACTGTGGGAATATAGGAACAATTAAAGAATCCAAATAAACTGCTGTATCAACGATTTTTTATTTTATTCAGGCCTACTTTTTTTGTAGATCCACAAGGAGACTTCTGGGAAACACAACCGCCTCCATCTCTGATGGAATGGTCTCCTGCTCCAGGTCCCAGTGAGAGACAAAGCTCTGGCCATTGTACACATTGCCTTTAGAGGTTACGAAAGACTCACTGGACTGACAGTCAACAAACTCCTGATGGGAATCAATGTCATCCTAGAGCAAGGAGAAATTATTTATTTTTCATTTCTACACTGCCATAGATAAATAAAAGTACCACTCTTGCTTGGAATGGATTGGTACCTCATTGTCATATTCATCAAAGGACAAATCAGCTGGACTTTTCTGAAATCCTTCCGGCAATTGTTTCCTTCCCTGTCCAGTGATTGGTCTTCCCTGCACAGTGGCCATCCCACTTAAATCTATTGATTCAACATTGCACACATTTTTACTCTTACATGGGATCCTGATATTTTCTAAAGCTAATTAAATTGATTGTTGCAAAATGACAATATCCAACTCACCGAGATTGATGTTGGGGTAAAGGGAACGAAGCTCCTCAGAGTCCTGTGGGAAAAAGATAGACACTTCAAGTGATCAGGAAATCGTTCGCACAAGGCTAGTGACAGTGGCTTGCAAATTATTTACCGGACTATATATCTCCTTGACATTGAAGTATCGACTAACAGCAAAGCTGTAGGAGTGCAGCTCCTCCAAGACCATGGGGGGAAAACCTTCCACTGTGTCCACCTCTTCTTTGTAGAAGTGAATGTACCTAATAAAAACATACAACAGCTTTATAAACTTAGTTTACAGGCTTTAGGCTACACAGCACACACAGTTCTGGGAACAGACTCGAGAAAAAAAAAAAAAAAACCTTCTTGAGAAATACTATGACAGTAGCATACACATGTTTTACTTCATCCAGGAAGTGTAGAGTCTTCTCCAAAGTAATTTTGAGTGCCTCCTCAGTACTCTCCTGTCTCAGTTTGTCCAGCATAACATCGAGATGAGCCTCCTTCTTCTGAAAGAAACAGACACTGTTGTGGGAGTTGTCTAAGGAACACATTCTGTATCAGTATTTTTGGTTCGTATGCTGGCAGGGCTATAAGAGGGGACTGGGAATAAGGCTAACCTGGATGCCATGGTCCCGACAGTAGCACACTTGGTCCAGCTGCTCTTGCAACTGCTGCTCCCTCCTCCACAGCCCGGCACTGTGCACCTCCCACAGATGAGATGTCCCTCGCATGAATTTGAAAAGAGACTTGCTCAGCCCAGCAGAACTCTTGGCCAAAGACTGAAATGCTTTCTGGGGTAAGGAATGGACAGTCAGGGCATCACGGAACTCCAACCTTTAACAGGATGATCCAAATCTGAAGTTCTCTTTTGCCAACACTTACATTCATGGCGGCAAGACACTCCTTTGCCTGGCTCTGACAATTCCCAATTAGAGGCAGGAACTCAGCTTTTACAATATTCTGGATCTCCTCTGGAGAAATCCCGCATGTATGAAATTCTTTCTAAATAAACACATGTAAAGGAAAACAAAGTACATTTAAATATTATCAAAATTATTGGGAAATAACCTTGAAGACAACATAATTATTGTGAATTTGATAGGCAAAAACAACTAACAAAAAAACATTAAAACACAGACATAAAATATAATCAAGTGCCTTCCAGAAGCAGTTCAAATTTATGTAAAACATGGAGCAGAATGAAAAAAATTGCTACATAACATTAAATGTTTCATAATATGACTCAATATTTACCTTACATTGTTCTACCTCAGATAGACATTCTTGCCACATATTTTCATACAAAGAATGTAGTTTCCTCATGGAATCAATGTGCATACAATCTGAGGAAACACTGAAATGTAAAACAATGCAATAACAGAACATACAGTGCTATAAAAACATATTCATGCCCCTTTCTGATTCATAGTAATTTTTTTCATGAACTACTCTCCAGCAACATCTCAATTGCGGTTAGTTCTGAATATTGACTAGCCTAGGCCATTCCAAATAGTTTCATTTTCATCTGTGAGATGGAATGCACAAGGATTTTGCCAGACCCATGTCATCCATAAAAGCTAGACTTTTGACTTCCCTGTACATAGCACATTCCTTCAGGAGTTGTAACAGGTGCCTTGAAGTGCAGTTTGGGTTAGGGTTGAAAACCAAACAATGCTTTCCACATCATTGACCCTATATGACCCTATATCAATTTAACATATTTCTAAACCCAAACAAAAATTTGAATCACCCAAATAAAACAAATCCCATGAATGGCAATGTGAGCAATAACGAATGCATTTGTTCCGTCATAACTATGTAAAAAAAAACTTGTAACTTTTTACACATACCAATTTGATTCGTTTTTGAGCTCTGAGTTCAGCTTTCCCAATCCCTAATAATGAATCATAAATCCCCCTGCTTTCTCTTCACAAGTCAATGGAAAATGACAAATTAGAGAAACTAGAATAACATCATATGAAGCCACAAGACAGCGCCATCCAGAGTCCACGTTCATTATTATAACAACAGTTAATTCCAGGATGTATATCAAAATAAAACACTAATTGGTACCTGGTATGGATCTAGTATCCATTCAATAATGTGTACATAACATAATCACTAAAACAAATATTAACATATTAAAAACAATACAGCAACATAAGGTTTATCATGTGTTTAGTTATTTCCCTAAGTATGTAAATTATAAAGCAAATAACACATTGACAAATGTTCCTCTTTTAGCTAAACAACTTTAAATAAAAAATGTCAGTACCTTTCCTAAGATCTTTAAAAAAGTATTGTGATTTTGGTGCATACCTAACTAAATAATTGGTTTCCCTCTGGGGGAAGGCTGTCTCACCAGTTTGTCAGGAAGGATACTCCTAACCAGCTTCCAAAAGAGTTTTACCATGTGACCACACCTTTTAAGAATTTACAACTATGCCTTTGTGTCTATTTAGAATTAGAATTTGCCATAACTTCCTGTGTTAAAGCTGTTAGATGAAAGTTAATTAACTGTTTGATATTCCTTCAGTTATTAGCATGGTCTATGATTAAGTTCAGTCTGGCCCCGGGGTGTGAAGGTGACAGTAAAGGCTAGACACTGTCCACCCTTGCTGTCTTCCCAGGTGGGCTCACATTGTCACTGGGATGTCCTCCCTCCAATGCCATTCAGGGGCGGAGTTTCTGGCTTGTTGTCTCTCTGTTGCGCCCATTGTGCAATTGGGTTGAACTCCGCTGGCAATACACTGCCCTCATTTCAGGTTGACTGCAGTTGGTGGGTGTCCCTTTAGTTGATGCTTGGCAATGTGGATGGATTGATTTCCTGCCTATTGGGCCCTGTTTGGGGCCTCCTAAGGTTTTATGTTGCTATATTATTGTGCCGGGGGAATAGGGTCAGTTCTCCTTCTCCACTGTAAATCCTTGTAAATCTAAGGAATGCACTCTCAATTTTCCTTGTCTCCTGCCCTGTTTAAACTTATGAGGACATGAGGTCTTGGCCCACACCTCTAGAGTACCAGGCTTGAAAGACTCGTTGGTGTCCCTGTCCAAAGTCCTCCAGGTTGTGATGCAGATCATGACGATACCTGACCACGATCATTCAGTCTTTGTCCTGTATTTCCTTTCCTTCTTGCGAAACTCATTCTGCCAGTGGCCAGGGTACACTGTTGTGACACACCTCGTTTCTTGTTTAATGGGCCTTGAGTGTCTTTAGATGTTGTTCCTGCCTTTAACTGTCCAGTTTTTTCTTCAACAGATCCAGTTCTTTATTTTCTCGCTTGTGTTCAGCCAACACCCCAACATTTTCTCTCCTTCTGCATAGCTCATTAAAAATTATCCCTGAGGAATATAGCACTTTATTTTGTAATTTCTGAGAAAACAATCAACGACTAGTGTAATCCATCAGGCATTTGCTGAATTTCTTCCCATGTCTTCTGTATATCAGAAAAATTCCAGAAATAATCATTTTCTGGAACACTAACATATTTTCTACCATTACATCAGGGGCTGCAGTCACGTTTTTAACTAACGTTGTTTGGTCAATTAAAGACGTACTTTTCTTTACCTTACTTTAGTACTTTAGGATTTAGTATTTTTACACGTCTGCTTGCTACCCATCAAACAATGACTTCCAGATAGCACAAGGAAGGTTTCTCACTGTAAAAGAGTGGCTTATTTGGTCTTTAAATACACGTGTCACTTACTACTCAGTCTGGTAAGAACTCCCCATCACTACAGGGAAGATTTGGTTACGGATTTCTCACTTTATTCGAATATAAGTGGCCTCTGCTAGGACTGTTTTTCCTGTTGTATTTCTACAACTGGACTAATGCACACACATTATTCAGTGTCAACATACCAAATGTTTACATTGCCTATAAAACAACATTTCTAGGTCCTCTGTTAATCTGAATGCTCATGCTTTTTAACCTGACTTGTTCTTTCCATTTCCAAAATCCAACCATACAGAGTCCCAGTATCATAACTGTTAGATTTTGTAAATTTGTGATCCATGAACAAAATCATAAAACCGGAAAGTCAGGGGATAATATCTTTAATTGCACAAGCAACAATATTTTGTCTTCAGGAGAGGTTAAATATTTTCCAAAATGGCCACCATTAGCAATTTTGGTGGATTATGCCTATAAAAAACAATGTTTCTTTCGGGGGTAGCTATGTAGAAATTTTTTAGAATTTTTTGTTGTGTACCTGGCCCATCAAATTCCAGGACAAAAAAGTTATAATTTCCAGCCAACACATTGCTGTTCCCATCTTTCATTTGCTCATTACTGTAGGTACAAACTTCCTTTCCAAGAATAACAAATTAATTATTTTTGGGGGGTAATTCCATATTTTAGCATTTTGAATGGCAATGACATTTTTGGGGGTTTTATATTTTTGGGAGTTTGTATTGCCCGGTCCTGTATGGACTATTGAAATTACATTTATGTTGGGACTGTGTAAAAAGGATAAAATGCTTATTTGGTTTATAACTTTAGTTTGACATAAGACAAGTTTATTTTGCTTTCTCAATATAGTTTGGTTTGTTTTATCATTGGTACATTCATTTAGAAACAAAGTGTTGTTTTTTAAGCAGCACAGTTTGTTATTCAAATTGATTATTAACTGACAGTAATGGTGTGCTGTTTTGAGGTTGCTTTGCTACCACTGAAAGGTTGCCATAACTTAAGGAACGATTTGTATTCTAAAATAATCTTAATAGTGATCTCACCATGAGATGAAGCCTAGATTATGTTGTAAGACAATGTTCCAAAATACACAAGCAGTTTTCCATCAGAAAAGAAAAACAAGACATTTTAGAATGGCCTACTCAATGTTCATACCAACACTAAATGTAGATGTTTTGACAGCACCAATAAAGGCAGTTCACACTCAAATGTCACTGGGTTAAAGCAACTCTGCATGGAAGAGTGGGTCAAAATATCTCCACAGCAATGTGAGTGAATGATCAGCTAAAGGAAGCTTTTGGTTTCAGTCAATGTAGCAAAAGGTAGCACAACCAGAACAGAACAGTAGCTAGGAATAATAGTAAAGAATGAGGATTTGCTCACCAATTTTCTCATTGACACCTGATAAAGACTTATACCACTCAGTGACTAGAGAACTTGAACATCTTGGAGGTATCATGGCCCTAAAAAATAAACCCACACAACAAATCAGTCATTTTCGTCATTTCTACAATGCTTTTCATAAGTACATTGTGTGACACCATGACTTGTCTCAAAGATGGGGGGCAACTGCCTGCTAACTTACATGACTGACTGAAGAATTTTGATGCGTTGTTCTTGAACAGATTGCTGTGCAACATGCATGCAATTGCGAACAGTTTGGATGTCCTTGGGACACTGGATTGCAGGGCTTCCAATGAACTCTCTAATGACATAAGGCTCATGGGATTAAGATTTACATCCCCAAACATCACATCTCAAATTCTCTATGAATGAGAACAATTAATTTGCTTGACACTGAACAAACAACCTACTTGAACCTACTGACCACACCAAGGGCCTTGACCTTCTTCCAGTCTTCCAGCTTGTCCTCCCATCTGAGTCGGTGGGAATACTCCTTCTGTAGATGACTCTCCATCAGGTTCAGGTGGAGTTTGGCCAATGCACGTCTATTGGCCAACAAAGCCTGGTTTATCATCTGTGGAGGGAGGAGTCATGAGAGGGTCTGTCTCTGCAGGTTTCTCCACTACCTTAATGACAAAGCACTGTGAACATCCTACCATGGCTTCTTCGTCCATCAGTCGGTGGATATCCGAAGGTATTATATAGCCTATGTTTTCAAGCTTCCCTGTGTATTTTCTCAGTAATGCTGTGATCTAAACAGACACAGAACAATGTCAAGAGCAACAGAAATAATATCCACAAGGAATGTTTCTAGGAAGCTACTGTTCTACGTTGTAAGACTCACCATGGCTTTTCGGTCACATTCATACTTAGCTAGGGCACTATCTAGGTCCTTGAGCTGCTTCCTCCTCATCACAAACTCCTCGTTCACTGTATCCCATAATTCATGAAGTTCCTATGAAAAATGGTGACAGTTCACATATTTGTTGTTGGTTACATATGAAGTTATAAGAAAAGCAATTTAAAGAAAAGCAATTGAACAATAATCTGACCTGTAATGTGAACTTCTCCAAATCAGAAATACTTTCAATCCTCAGCATTTGTCTCTCCACATTGTCATCATGAACAGAGAGTTGGTGAAGCAAATCCTCCCCAGGTTTCCTGTACAGTGTTTCATACTCCTACAAACAATAAGGCAGTATGTTACTTTAAAACTACAAATGTATATACAGTGCCCTCTGTAATTAAAGCTGAAGTATGTATGGATGAATTCCTATCATATCAGATTGTCCCAGGCCCGCATCTGAAAAACCTCTCTATAAGGTATACTGCGGCTAAGGAAAAAAAGGTTGGCTAGCACAGTGGCAGGAAAACTGTTCCTGCGCACAGCATATGATGTGTTTGACATATCAAACAGAGAGCTGAGGCTGAAAATAATAAGGAAATGACTACTCTCATTTTATGGATCAAGCAGCGAGACACGCTAGCAAGTTCAGAATGTAACAGTACCTAATAAAATACGTTTTAGATCAAAATAAAGTAAATCTGATAAAAGAGAGACAGATTGATACCGTTGGAAAACACGAGTGAACATTGGTGCAGCTGCCTATCCACCACAGATGGAACTCAAGGAGTAAAATGCATTACACTGCGATGCTGATGTGGCAATTCTTCTGTTAGATAAGTCACACCGTCACACCAGCGACAGGCGAGCTTTCTGGGAAAATGATGCGGAAATACTTCCTTTTCTTGAAAGTTATGTACTTCAGCCTTAAAGAGGCATTGAAAGGGAAATATTACTGCTGTTCTATTTACCAATACATGTACAGTGGATATAAAAAAAGTGCCAGGTCCCCTGTTAAAGTGCCAGGTTTTTGTGAGGTAAAAGAATGAAACATATAAATGATAAATCATATCAGAACTTTTTCCACTTTTAATGTGACCTATAATGTAAACAATTCAATTGAAAAACAAACTGAAATCTTTGAGGGGGGAAAATGAAAAATAAAAACCTTACAATAACTTGGTTGCATAAGTGTGCACACTCTTATAACTGGGGATGTGGCTGTGTTCAGAATTAACCAATCACATTCAAACTCATGTTAAATAGAAGTCATTACACACCTGCCATCATTTAACTTGATTCTGATTAATCACAAAAAAAGTTCAGCTGTTCCGCAGAGAGCTTCCAAAGCATCAGAGGGATCTCATTGTTGAAAGATATCAGCCAGGAGAAGGGTACAATATAATTTCCAAAGCATTAGATATACCATGGAACACAGAGAAGACAGTCATCATCAGGTGGAGAAAATAAGGCACAACAGAGACATTACCATGAACTGGACGTCCCTCCAAAACTGAAGTAAAGACGAGAAGAAAACTGGTCAGGGAGGCTTCCAAGAGGCCTACAGCAACATTAAAGAAACTGCAGGAATTTCTGGCAAGTACTGGCTGTGTACTACATGTGACAACAATTTCCCGTATTCTCCATATGAATGGGCTATGGGGTAGGGTGGGAAGACGGAAGTCTTTTCTTACAAAGAAAAACATCCAACCCCGGCTGAAGTTTGCAAAAACAAACATCAAGTTTCCCAAAAGCATGTGGGAAAATGTGTTATGGTCTGATGAAACCAAAGTTTAACTTTTAGGCCATAGTTCCAAAAGATATGCGCAAAAACAACACTGCACATCACCCAAAGAACACTATACCCACAGTGAAGCATGGTGGTGGCAGCATCATGCTTTGGGGCTGTTTTTCTATCAGCTGGAACCAGGGCCTTAGTCAGGGTGGAGGGAATTATGAACAGTTCCAAATACCAAGCAATTCTGGCACAAAACCTTCAGGTGTCCGTTAGAAAGCTGAAGATGAAGTTCACCTTTCAGCACGACAACGACCCAGAGCACACATCCAAATCCACAAAAGCATGGCTTCACTAGAAGAAGATTAACGTTTTGGAATGGCCCAGCCAGAGCCCAGACCTGAATCCAATTGAACATCGGTGGGGTGATCTCAAGAGGGCTGTGCAAAAGAGATGTCTTCTCAATCTGACAGAGTGGGCAAATATGGCCATGCTAATAGGCACCTACCCAAAAAGACTGAGTGCTGTAATAAAATCAAAAGGTGCTTCAACAAAGTATTAGTTTCAGGGTGTGCACACTAATGCAACCAGGTTATTGTGAGTTTTCCATTTTTTATTTTTCCCCCTCAAAGATTTCAGTTTGTTTTTCAATTGAATTGTTCACATTATAGGTCACATTAAAGGTGGAAACAGTTCTGATATGATGTATCTTTGTCTCATTCTTTTACATCACAAGAACCTGGGATTTAAAGAGGGGTGTGTAGATGCAAATACAAGCATTTCTGCATTTCCCTGGTAGAAGCAGGTCATCTACATTTCCTGGTTGTAAGCAAACCACAATAATAGGAATTCATAGCTATGTCCAGCTTTCTTATAGAGACGAACCATCACAGCCATTGTTTCTCAATCTCAAATAGAATAGCTGGCTAGCAAGCTCCAAAAGTCTTAGAACAACACCATTTTGAAAAGCTTACATTCCATGGGTGGGAAAAGAGCTCCCATCAGACTGTAGTCTCAACAAAGCCAGAAGAAAATTCCAACAAGGCTATCCTAAAAGTCCAGTGGCTCTGTTGAACAAAGATATCATATAACAAAGATACCATATCTAACCACCTCTAGTGTGATCAAACAATTGGTGAAAATTAGTGACAATAATAATTGCTACAAAGTCTGATTCCATTCACTTTTAGATCAAACAGCAAACTCAATCAGCCAATGATGTCATTGATGACAACAAAATTGCAAAAATACTGTTGCGGTGCACGAAATTGTCTGAAACACCTCCAATCACTCATAATTACGCAGGGAGACTGAAAACAACCCAAACATTATTTTACAGTAGATTTTCCCTCAAAGCAAAGGTTCTGATTATTTCTTCTTTTGGTTCTACAGTCAAAAAGTTTGGATTTGTATTCCAACAATTACTATGAGCTTAAAGTATAGACTAAGACTTTTTAATGGTATTTTTGCACATGGCAGTTTCACCATTTAGTAATGACATCACCTATACATAGTCCTACACTCCACTATTTCAGGGGACAGAAATAATTGGAATAATTGGCTTTACATGTGTTTCCGGTTGGTCGAGAGGGTTTTGTACCCTCATTTGTGTGGATATAAGAGAGAGGTAAATGTCAGTCTTCTATTTGTGTGTGTCAACAAAGTGTGAATGAATGTCAAGAAAGATGGTGAGCTCAGAAAATTGCCTGGTAGGCCAAGGAAGACCTATGCAGTGGATAACCAAAGAATGCACACAATTATTTAGACACCATATAAATCTACCTAAAAAAAATATTTATATTCTCTGAACAGAAAGATTATTATTAGCTAAAATACCCCAAAATAATATACTTAAAACTCTCAGTATTTTTTTATGTTAAATCCAAACTTTTGGAGTATAAAGCCAAAATAAGAAAAAGATGTTCCAATATGTCCAGATGCACAGTATATGTTGGTTCCTACCACACTGATAACAGAAAGGTCATTGTGCAACTGTGCCACTGCTTCTATATGGTTCTTCTGCTTCTTCTCCATAAGGCGCTCAATGATGTCTGAGCCTGACCTTTCTGCCACTGCAGAAAGAGGGAATAGATCCACAACAGCAGGCAAAATAAGCAGTTAATTTTAGCCTACAATCCACCCTTAACATTTTTAATCTACAAAACTTTAATGAGATGAACTACTTGCCTACATTGTCAGGTAGTCCACAGACCTCCTCCACAAGCTGCTCTTCACTTGTCTGACAATGCATGATGCCTGAGAGCAGTTGGTCCCTGTGGTGTCAAAGAGAGAAAAACTAATATAAACACTCAAACTCAAACAGAAATAACTTACATACATAGATGGAGTCTGGGCCTTTTGCAAATATTAAATATTTTTTAAACATCACATTATGGGTTGTAAGCGTAACATGTCAATCATTTACAAGTAAACAACGAGAACACAAAAGATGCAGCTGGGGGAAACCTTCTGATGCTTCCCATTGATTAAAAATTAACCTTCATGGCTAGGCTAATATATTTGTATTTGACACTTTATTCGGGTAAAAATATGAGTACGATGTTTGTATGGATGTCAATCACAATATGTGTTCATGTCTTCGTCAAAAATCCACCGCATTACAGTAAAAACTACTTTCAATATACCAACCGATATCTGCATGCTAATTTAGCAACCAGGTGATTCGAATGACGTGTGGTCGGTAGCCGTTAGCGGTCCCTTCTCAACCTAAAACATATAACTTTTAAAGGTTAAGCAGCAAAAACAACCAAATATATCAATATCAAACGGAGGTAATTACATTTTTAGCCTATTATAATAGAAAAATCATCACGGATTTTAGGAATATTCACTTCGTTAGATCAGTTTTTACTGAGTGGCAATGACTGCGTACTTGTCTCCAGCTCTGCGTTCGCCCTTTCCGAATCTATTGCTATGGAAGTTGTCATAGTTACGAGTCTCTACACAACTCTAGTTTCGCATTCAGAATAATAGTCCCCCATGTACAGTAATGGAACTTGATTTAGAAAAAACATTGGAAACATTACACCTTTGGACTGTAATGATTTCTAATGTTTAAATCTTTTGTTGAAGAAAATCAAATACATTCCACTATGGAGACGACTTAATTGCATTGACATGTACACAATTAATATATAGAAACAAAATTGCTCTGAGAATTGAGCACTATATTATACAATATAGTAATAAGTAATAATTACTGTGAATTTAAAAAAGTACAACTGTCAGAGGTATGACAATTGTCAGAGGTATGACTATTTCTGCAAGGCAGTAACCAAAGTCAAACATGTGGTTGCTAATTGTTTAGCTTCCTCCACAGTAAGCTTGACCCCACTGGATGCAAATCACAGTCCCGTTCCAAATATTTAAGCTACACAGAAAGTACCAGTTGGATAGCTCCACCTGCAACATTTCAAGCTAGCTGTGGAGTGAACTTATGCTATGTTTTTACACACACACACATATTCATTGGGGATGGAATGGGTAAAGCAAACATTTATTCTGGTTATTTAGACAAAAATACACCAAATGAATATACCACAAACCTACTGGGTATTCCCAACACAACTTCCACCTCAACGTGTAGAAAACTTTCTATATATTGTGGTGTGAATGCGCTGCAACATGAGCGTCTCCAACCAATGGCCACATAAGAAAAAGTTAGCAGGTTTCTGAACCATCCAGGGGCAAACAGCCAGGCCAGCCCTGCCCCTGCACAGTTACCTCCAATTGGAAACTCGTCAAGGGAGGTACTTAAAGGCTCCCAAGGAGCAGTTTAGGGGGATAGCTGGAATCCCAGAAGCAACATGTTTTGCAAGAAATTGCAGGAGCTGAAGAAGAGGAAGGTGCAGAAACAAATGGCAGAAAAAGAGGAACTTCAAGACATACTGTCCTCACCGCTGCCTGGCTCCAGTGACTTGGGAGCCCAGGGAGAAAGACAGAAGGATGGAAAGGACGAAGATGAGTCACTCACAGGGCCCCATTCAACCCAAACCGCCACGGGAGGCCATCACAGTGATTTGTTTTTGGTTGATTTCCCCCTCCCCTCACCCTTCTATTTATGTTAATAAAACATCCACCTGGGCCTTGGTCCTGGCTGGGGTGCCTCTAGGCATCTCTATTTGTCTGGAGGCCACAGTCAGGGCTCGCTGCAGAGGTGCATCTTGGCATCTCTATGTTCATTGCTGTTTAATCATCCCAAATCAGAGGCAGCTACTCCCTGTGGCCTCTGATTGGGGATCATATTTAAGTCGTCCTGTGTGTCCCTTAGTTGTCCGTCATTATTTGGAATAAATGTTGTTTTGTTGCTTTTCAGTTTATGGGCTGTACCTCTCCTTTTGTTGTTTTCTGTTTGTACAATTAACAGAATTGTACAGAATTTGTACAATTGCACACTGCAGTCAGGGGTACTTGTGTGGACCTAAGTGGGGTGTTCTCCAGCAAAAAAGCCAAGTGTCTCCCTCCCCACCGCTCCTGGGACTGCACCATTAACCTCCCAGAGACCGTGCCTCCCAGGAACAGGATCTACCCGCTCTCTGTGGCCGAGAATGAAGCCATGGATACAGTCAGTCAGTAACATTCGTTCTTCTAGGCTGGCCAGTCAGTTAGTGACATTCGCTCTTCTAGGCCGGCCAGTCAATCAGTCAGTGACATTCGCTCTTCTAGGCTGGCCAGTCAGTTATTGACATTCGCACTTCTAGGCCGGCCAGTCAGTTAGTGACATTCGCTCTTCTAGGCTGGCTCCGCTAACGCGGTCCGGCAATAATGTAGAGTTGAAGAGCAAAATCAAACAAATTCATAGAGGATGACTGTATAACAGTTTGTTTAAAAAGTATTCTTAATACAATGTTAAAAAGACGACTTACATTGCATTGTGAATTTATCTCACAGAATCTACCTACGAATAACGTGTTGACACCTCTGCCCCCTCTAAAATGTTAACATACCATTGGTGAAGTGCAGCCAGTGTATCAAACGCTGTCATCTTATCCACTTCTTGGCAGCGAGTCTCATGTGGGAAAACACATAATTGCGCTTGCAATTAAGCCATAAGATTTTTGTCCTTGGCTTGGCTGTGGCTTTTGCTATCAAGTAGCATTTTATACTTGTTGTTTCAAACAAGCTACATAGGATTAAGAAAAATGAACAAAACTACACAAAAACATGATGTTGCAGCGTTTTGGATAATTTGAAGTGGTTTGATGGCACAATCAATGAGACCAACCAAAAGTGGGTTCAGTAGTCCAGATGTTAAATGACAACTTTGCCTGATCTTCAGGTGTTGAACTGATATTCAAGCACACGTCTGCCTTGTACACTGGAATGTTTCCCACAGGGTGTAAGTAGAGGGAAAAGGGAGATTTTAAGAAGCAATGAGATTAAGAGGTTGTGCAACATTTGAGCATATACATGAAGCAACAAAGTTTAGCCTTTTAAAAAGCTAACATTCAGCATTTAAAAACAGTTTGAGTGCACAAATATTTGCACATTTGCAAAATGTCTGGTCCTTCTAAAGTCGACCAAAGTCACTGTATAAAACTGCAAGATGCAGTATGGAACTTTTGTGAATGTATTATTTTTTATACCTCCCATTTTGGGCTGAATGTGTAATATGTTGTTTATATGTGCATGATCTTTCGTACCTCAGATTGCCATGCTAAGAACTTACTGAGTGGTAAGTTCTGTGATATTAAACACACAAAATATGTATGATAAATTACATGTTGGGTGAGGTAGTTAACCAGAGCCGTTTGTTTTGACTCACTTTAACACTATTGGATGGAATTATCCAAATAATCTTGAATGCATCAATCTAGTTGGCTAAATAATACTACTGGTTTACTACTATGCCTGCCATGGTAAGTTTTTCTTTGAGTAGCCTTTGCTATAAGTGTTACATGTCTTGGAATTGATTATCTGAGGTCTAATTTAACCCTTATCCTAAAAGTTGATTCAATAACTTAAATTACAAGTAGAACAGGTCCAAAAGAGCACAACAGACATTACTGAAAGTCAATTATTGTAGTCCAAAAGCATGAAGTTAATGGCATAACCTAAAAATACTAAATTAAATGACATGCCAGTTAGACAATTAAACATTTAATCTCCTGATCAAATATTCAAAACATTAAATTCCAACAGTGACAAAACTAAACCATTTCTTTATTTACAGTGTATTCAGCTTTGCCCAGATTCTGTAGGATTTGGTTTCATCCTATCATGTTGTATGGCCAGGTGAACACTTCCAAAAGACGGTCCAGTTTACTCTTGCTAAATAACTGATGTTTCTTGTCTCTGTCTCATCAAACTATATTGTGTTTTCTGGATCTTGTAACTTTTGGTGTGTGGAAACCAGCGTTAGCTGATGGTTTGAAGACAGCAAATAAAAACCCTCATCAACAAAAATAATTAACAGAGATGCTCAAAATTATCACCAAGTCCATTTTTGTCTATTTCATCCACGAATGTTTCAGTGTCTTCAAAAAAACTTGAATGGGGAGAAAAACTCCTCTAGAGTTTAGGCCTCTCTGAGCATATATATATATATATATATATATTAGACATTTAATTTTAGCTGTCCCCAGACCTACAACCTGTTCCAAATTGCCTCAAAATAGCTGCTGCAACAATCGGTTTGCATAACCAAAGAATTTCTGCACTAACTGTCAGAAACCGTCTCAGGGAAGCTCATCTACATGAATCATGGTTTTCACTGTACAGGGCAAATGGCAGACAGCGTGTATGGCGTTGTGTGGGTGAGCGGTTTGCTGATGTCAACGTTGTGGATCGAGTGGCCCATGGTGGCGGTGGGGTTATGGTATGGGCAGGCATGTGTTATGGACAACAAACACAGGTGCATTTTATTGATGGCATTTTGAATGCACAGAGATACCCGTGACGAGATCCTGAGGCCCATTGTTGTGCCATTCCTCCATGGCCATCACTTCATGCATGATAATGCACGGCCCCATGTTGCAAGGATCTTAACACAATTCCTGGAAGCTGAAAACATCCCAGTTCTTGGCCAGCATACTCACCGGACATGTCACCCATTGAGCATGTTTGGGATGCTCTGGATCGGGTTCAGTGGAGAGGTGTCTTTTATACAGGTAACAAACTGAGATTAGGAGCACTCCCTTTAAGAGTGTGCTCTTAAACTCAGCTCGTTACCTGTATAAAAGACACCTGGGAGCCAGAAATCTTTCTGATTGATAGTAGTTTATGTTTAATGTCCGTTCCAATGTTGTTCTTGTCTGTTTGTTTTTTTACTATATTAACTGTATTGGCTTGTACATTTTAATGATGGCTTTTATTTTGAAAAAGAAAATCTGAGTGCTGCTAGCATAATATCCTGCAGCTAAAATAATGCTAAGGAAGCATAATTTGGCCATCACTGCTTTTTCTAGCTAGCCCCGACCGCCACGCAATGTTGCACAGGCATGTCAACCAAGACAGCCCCACAACATCCAGAGACTTGAGGTACTTAGGGCAGATCTCATCCACCCCCGGTGCCTTGCGATAGTCCTTCTGTCTTGGTTGACACGCCTGCGCAACATCGCGTGGCGGTCGGGGATAGTGCCTCTGGGATGGCAGACCGGGGTGGTGGTCCCTCTTTTTAAGAAGGGGGACCGGAGGATATTTTCCAACTATAGGGGGAACTAACTTCTCAGCCTCCCCGGGAAAGTCTATGCCAGGTTTCTGGAGAGGAGAATACTGCCGATAGTAGAACCTCGGATTCAGGAGGAACAGTGTGGTTTTCGTCCGGGCTGTGGAACACTGGACCAGCTCTATACCCTCTACGGGGTGTTGGAGGGTTCATGGGAGTTTGCCCAACCAATCCACATGTGTTTTGTGGATTTGGAGAAGGCATTCGACTGTGTCCGTCGCGACATCCTGTGGAAAGTGCTTCGGGAATATGGGGTCCTGGGTCCTTTGCTAAGGGCTGTCAGGTCCCTGTACGACCGAAGCAGGAGCTTGTTCCGCATTGCCGGCAGTAAGTCAGACTTGTTCCCAGTGCATGTTGGACTCCGGCAGGGCTGCCCTTTGTCGCCGGTTCTGTTTTCTTTGTCGGGTGTCAGGTTTGGGGACTACACGATTTCGTCTCTGCTTCAAGCCAGGAACTTCAGCATGCACTGGGACGGTTTGCAGCCGAGTGTGAAGCGGTGGGGATGAGAATCAGTACCTCCAAATCCGAGTCCATGGTCCTCAGTCGGAAAAGGGTGGCTTGCCCACTTCAGGTTGGTGGAGAGTGCCTGCCTCAAGTGGAGGAGTTTAAGTATCTAGGGGTTTTGTTCACGAGTGAGGGAAGGATGGAACGGGAGATTGACAGACGGATTGGTGCAGCTTCTGCAGTAATGCGGTCGATGTATCGGTCTGTCGTGGTGAAGAAAGAGCTGAGCCGCAAGGCGAAGCTCTCGATTTACCGGTCAATCTACGTTCCTACTCTCACCTATGGTCATGAGCTTTGGGTCATGACCGAAAGGACAAGATCCCGGATACAGGTGGCCGAAATGAGCTTTCTCTGCAGTGTGGCTGGGCGATCCCTTAGAGATAGGGTGAGAAGCTCGGTCACCCGGGAGGTGCTCAGAGTAGAGCCGCTGCTCCTCCACATCGAGAGGGGTCAGCTGAGGTGGCTTGGGCATCTGTTTCGGATGCCTCCGGAACGCCTTCCTGGGAAGGTGTTCCGGTCCCGTCCCACCGGGAGGAGACCCCAGGGAAGACCTAGGACACGCTGGAGGGACTATGTCTCCCGGCTGGCCTGGGAACGCCTCGGTGTCCCCCCGGAAGAGCTGGAGGAAGTGTCTGGGGAGAGGGAAGTCTGGGCATCTCTGCTTAGACTGCTGCCCCCACAACCCGGCCCCCGGATAAAGCGGAAGATGATGGATGATGGATGGATTTTTTTCGTGCACACCCTACTTTAAGCTGGGATTGATACGAAAAATAATCAAATCAAAAGTGTTTCATGAAACATAGCTGAGAGGTATTTAATCAGAATCACAGACGACGTTCAGTCTATCAGAATTACAGATGACGTTCAGTCTGTCACTGAACGTTGTCGTTGTCCTGGTTATGGAGATTCAGACGCACGGTAACATCAGCAGTGCGGTTCTCCTATACACAAGTTGACAGATACGACCCTCCGCATGCATGAGCGGTGTGTGTTTGTGTGAGGGAAATTAAAACAACAGCCCACTTGGTGGAAAATGAAGTCACTTTTATTATATAGCACATTTAAAAACAACAGGAGTTGACCCGAAGTGCTTTACAGTCAAGGCAGATGGATTAACATCTGCCTCAAAACAGGTATATGTGCAGGCGCTAGAACAAACGTTTTGGTCTGGCTTTTGATTGCCATGGAGGGGCACATTTGTCCTACTCATCAACATAGAATAGTAGGTAAAGCACGACGGACGGAAAGCAAATAATCTTTGCATGCATGTCTTATGGCTATATACTAGCAAAATACACAGCTGTCAATCAAATTTGATAGCTTTAGTAACTAGTGAAGTACAGTGTTGGGAAGCATCTTACCCAAACTATTTTTGGGGGGCAAAGAATTCTTGCTGGGAGGCAATGATCCTGTGTCACCGGGTCTGGATACATGATTAAAGGAATAATACATAAAAGGCAACAATACTTAATACTACATATAATACATAGAGGTCTAAAATAGAAAACACTTAAGACAACTAAAATTATGTAAAATAAAATCAAAGTAATACAATAAGAAGTTAAGAGAAATTGAATAAAACCAACAACAGATTTAACCAGTAAGAGGATGCTAAAAATAAGTAAAGAGTGGACTTGACAAAAACCAAGGGACAACCTCAGACTGAACTGAAAGCAAATTTGATTTGAAATTGCAATTGTGGAATGGGACTTAATGTGGGATGGGAGACTAGTCCAGAGCATGGGAGCAGCAACAGACAAAACTAGACTACCCCATCCTTCCTGGAGAGTGTGTTCTTGCTTCTTCCAAATATACCAAATAGTTTATATTGAAAGACCAAAAATGTTGCCCATGTCTATGATCTGATGTCTTAATCCTTAATATAATTGATGCAACTGTTCTTTACTGTTCTTTACACTATTTACATTACATTCATGTTCACAGTAGCCAAGTAATTTGAAAATCATGCATAAAAGAACAAATTGATGCATATAAATTCACCAGAATGCAGGGAATGAACATCTGACACTCTCATTGGGGAGAACCCCAGACCCTGCTTCATTTGTGTCCCCTGGGTTTGGGGCTGCTGGCAAGGTGTCCCTTATTTTTTCAGATACATTTTTGGTAATAAATATTTAAGAACTCTGAATCAATGATTATGAAAGCTCACGTCAGTTCCTAGTATCGTCCATGATTCCAGGATCCCATAAGAGAGACTTCATCTTGAGACTACTGTCGGTCAGCCAGGTGGTCAAACAGAATGTCTCCATTTCGTTTGTCTCCTTTCCCTCCCTTCGACTATTGTCCTTTCTCGGCCATCTTAACTTTCCTTTGTCTTCTCTCTACGTATGTACCACACTCTCCATCTGTCCATATACAACTTCCTCGCAATCCATCTTGTTTAGCCATTTCGACTCCATATATCGTTGTTAATGATCCTATTCGTTCATGATGGTGTTCTATTCGCGCCATGCTATTTAAATATGTCATGCTGCACTCCTCTTCCCGTCGTATTTGTACAACTGTATGGCATTATATTTTACTTGTACAAGTCACTGTATAATTGCCTACAGCAACTAGAATTGTCAATGAAATGAAATTCAGCGCTTCTCCAATTTATCCACCCCTGGAGATTTTTGCACAATTTTATTTGTGGCTTAGTCAGGGACTAACCAGGTGTTCTCTCCAATTTATCCACCCCTAGAGATATTTTAAACGTTGTAATTCGTGGCCCAGTCAGGGAATAACTAGGTCGTCCCTCCAATTTTTCCCCCCCAAATTGATCGTACATGATTGCAATTCGTGGCCTAGTCAGGGAGTAACTAGGTCTTAAATATATTGGTTAAATTATGTGGATTTCAGACTCACCAACAGGAACAAAGACCAACTCCCTTGCAGGTGCGCACAGCAAGCTTCGTCTCAGGATCTCCAGCAAAAACAGTCATTATTGGTAGAATCTATATCTCCAACCAAATCGGCAGTTACGTATAGTGGTCAAATAATGTAGAACCCGTATCAAATCGAGAGAGAAGTTCCCTCAAGTTTATTGGAAAATTGCAGCACAGAGGTAATTTGGTGAACGTTCCATTGTCTTCTCACTGTAATGTTAGTTACACGCTGACATATACATTAATGGGTGTGTCTACCTAGCAAAGATCAGGTTTCCAAGAAAGTAACCCCCATGCCAAATGGGCAATGTAAACGTTCCTGAGGTTATCAGAGCGCAACCTACAGAGAGAGAGATTTCTGTCATTCTCATTATCTAGCCACATACACTCCCACTGAAATGTACATTCATATTGTAATTGTTAACGCTCAGATTCCACAAAGCCATCAGATAATGTTAACTTGAGGAATAGTGCTGTATTATGACAATTGCCTCAAGATTGTAAATAGAGATAAAATTAGAACTTAAAATGTTCCGTTTGGCCAACCACTGGCATGGTGTATACAGGACAAGCAATGTCAGTATAAGCGTAGCTGCACATCTAACGTAGAACAACCAAAGAAATGTGTGGCAAAACATAATGATGTCAAGCTTAAAGTCTTAAACACATTCATACGAGACAATGCACAATGATGCCGTCAGAACATGTAAACATGTAGACCTGTGGTGTACAATGACTACTGGCTCGAGTCTATTAACAGGGGTAGTTTTAGTACTTAACATGTTGCACCTGGTCAAAAGCTGGCAGGGTGTATACAGGAGAAGCATAGCCAAAAGAAGCGTATCTGCACTTCCAATGTAGAACATCAAAAAACATAGACAGATAAAGCTCAAAGTCGCCAAACCCATCCATATGAGGGAATGCACTCGGATGGTGTCAGAAAGCGTAACCGTGTAGTAGACTAGTGGTGTACAATGACCACTATCTCAAGCCTTTTAACAGATTTAATGTTAAAACTTAACTTTTTGCATTTGGACAACTGCTGGCATGGTGTATACAGGAGAAGCATCACCAGTAGAAGCATAGCTGCACATCCAACATAGAACCTCCAAAGAAATGTAAGGCAAAACATAGGCAAGTCAAGCTCAAAGTCGTCAAACACATCCATATGAGGGAATGTTCTTTGAGGCCGTCAGATAATGTAAACTTGAAGACTAGTGCTGTACTATGACAATTGCCTAAAGATTGTAAATTGCGGAAATTATAGTACTTATCTTGCTATATTTGGCGAAAGCTGGCATAGTGTATAGAGGAGAAGCATGGTCAGTATAATTGTAGCTGCACTCCCAATGTAGAACCACCAAAGAAATGTAAGGCAAAACATAATCATGTCAAGCTGAAAGTCTTATACAAAACCATATGAGGCAATGCACACTAAGGCCGTCAGAAAATGTAACCGTGTAAACTTGTGATGTACAATGACTACTGGCTCAAGTGTGTAAAAACATGTAATGTTAAAACTTAACTTCTTGAATTTGGACAACTGCTGGCATGGTGATTCCAGGAGAATCATCGTCAGTGTGAGTGTAGCTGCACATCCAATATAGAACCTCCAAAGAAATGGAAGGCAAAACATAGGCAAGTCAAGCTCAAAGTCGTCAAACACATCTATATGAGGGAATGCACTTCGACGCCGTCAGATAATGTAAACTTGAAGACTAGTGCTGTACTATGACAATTGCCTTAAGATTGTAAATTGCTGAAATTATAGTACTTATCTTGCTATATTTGGCCAAAAGCTGGCATGGTGTATAGAGGAGAAGCATGGTCAGTATAATTGTAGCTGCACTCCCAATGTAGAACCACCAAAGAAATGTAAGGCAAAACATAATCATGTCAAGCTGAAAGTCTTATACAAAACCATATGAGGCAATGCACACTAAGGCCGTCAGAACATATAACTGTGTAAACTTGTGATGTACAATGACTACTGGATCAAGTGTGTAAATAGATGTAATGTTAATACTTAACTTCTTGAATTTGGACAACTGCTAGCATGGTGTTTACAGGAGAATCATCGTCAGTGTGAGTGTAGCTGCACATCCAACATAGAACCTCCAAAGAAATGGAAAGCAACACATAGGCAAGTCAAGCTCAAAGTCGTCAAACACATCTATATGAGGGAATGCACTTCGACGCCGTCAGATAATGTAAACTTGAAGACTAGTGCTGTACTATGACAATTGCCTTAAGATTGTAAATTGCTGAAATTATAGTACTTATCTTGCTATATTTGGCCAAAAGCTGGCATGGTGTATAGAGGAGAAGTGTGGTCAGTATAATTGTAGCTGCACTCCCAATGTAGAACTACCAAAGAAATGTAAGGCAAAACATAATCATGTCAAGCTGAAAGTCTTATACAAAACCATATGAGGCAATGCACACTAAGGCCAGCAGAAAATGTAACTGTGTAGACTAGTGGTGTACAATGACTACTGTTTGAAGTCTGTCAATTAACAGATGTAATGTTAATACTTAACATCTTGAATTTGGACAACTGCTGGCATGGTGATTCCAGGAGAATCATCGTCAGTGTGAGTGTAGCTGCACATCCAACATAGAACCTCCAAAGAAATGGAAGGCAAAACATAGGCAAGTCAAGCTCAAAGTCGTCAAACACATCCATATGAGGGAATGCACTTCGAGGCCGTCAGATAATGTAAACTTGAAGACTAGTGCTATACTATGACAATTGCCTTAAGATTGTAAATTGCGGAAATTATAGTACTTATCTTGCTATATTTGGCCAAAAGCTGGCATGGTGTATAGAGGAGAAGCATGGTCAGAATAATTCTAGCAGCACTCCCAATGTAGAACCACCAAAGAAATGTAAGGCAAAACATAATCATGTCAAGCTGAAAGTCATAAACACATCCATATGAGGCAATGCACACTAAGGCCGTCAGAAAATGTAACCGTGTAAACTTGTGATGTACAATGACTACTGGCTCAAGTGTGTAAAAACATGTAATGTTAATACTTAACTTCTTGAATTTGGACAACTGCTGGCATGGTGTTTACAGGAGAATCATCGTCAGTGTGAGTGAAGCTGCACATCCAACATAGAACCTCCAAAGAAATGGAAGGCAAAACATAGGCAAGTCAAGCTCAAAGTCGTCAAACACATCCATATGAGGGAATGCACTTTGAGGCCGTCAGAAATTGTTAACTTGAAGACTAGTGCTGTACTATGACAATTGCCTTAAGATTGTAAATTGCGGAAATTATAGTACTTATCTTGCTATATTTGGCGAAAGCTGGCATAGTGTATAGAGGAGAAGCATGGTCAGTATAATTGTAGCTGCACTCCCAATGTAGAACCACCAAAGAAATGTAAGGCAAAACATAATCATGTCAAGCTGAAAGTCTTATACAAAACCATATGAGGCAATGCACACTGAGGCCGTCAGAACATATAACTGTGTAAACTTGTGATGTACAATGACTACTGGCTCAAGTGTGTAAATACATGTAATGTTAATACTTAACTTTTTGCATTTGGACAACTGCTGGCATGGTGTATACAGGAGAAGCATCACCAGTAGAAGCATAGCTGCACATCCAACATAGAACCTCCAAAGATATGTAAGGCAAAACATAGGCAAGTCAAGCTCAATGTCGTCAAACACATCCATATGAGGGAATGCACTTCGAGGCCGTCAGATAATGTTAACTTGAAGACTAGTGCTGTACTATGACAATTGCCTTAAGATTGTAAATTGCTGAAATTATAGTACTTATCTTGCTATATTTGGCCAAAAGCTGGCATGGTGTATGGAGGAGAAGCATGGTCAGTATAATTCTAGCAGCACTCCCAATGTAGAACCACCAAAGAAATGTAAGGCAAAACATAATCATGTCAAGCTGAAAGTCATAAACACATCCATATGAGGCAATGCACAATAAGGCCGTCAGAAAATGTAACCGTGTAAACTTGTGATGTCCAATGACTACTGGCTCAAGTGTGTAAAAACATGTAATGTTAAAACTTAACTTCTTGAATTTGGACAACTGCTGGCATGGTGATTCCAGGAGAATCATCGTCAGTGTGAGTGTAGCTGCACATCCAATATAGAACCTCCAAAGAAATGGAAGGCAACACATAGGCAAGTCAAGCTCAAAGTCGTCAAACACATCCATATGAGGGAATGCACTTTGAGGCCGTCAGATAATGTAAACTTGAAGACTAGTGCTGTACTATGACAATTGCCTTAAGATTGTAAATTGCTGAAATTATAGTACTTATCTTGCTATATTTGGCCAAAAGCTGGCATGGTGTATAGAGGAGAAGCATGGTCAGTATAATTGTAGCTGCACTCCCAATGTAGAACTACCAAAGAAATGTAAGGCAAAACATAATCATGTCAAGCTGAAAGTCTTATACAAAACCATATGAGGCAATGCACACTAAGGCCAGCAGAAAATGTAACTGTGTAGACTAGTGGTGTACAATGACTACTGTTTGAAGTCTGTCAATTAACAGATGTAATGTTAATACTTAACTTCTTGAATTTGGACAACTGCTGGCATGGTGATTCCAGGAGAATCATCGTCAGTGTGAGTGTAGCTGCACATCCAATATAGAACCTCCAAAGAAATGGAAGGCAAAACATAGGCAAGTCAAGCTCAAAGTCGTCAAACACATCCATATGAGGGAATGCACTTCGAGGCCGTCAGATAATGTAAACTTGAAGACTAGTGCTATACTATGACAATTGCCTTAAGATTGTAAATTGCGGAAATTATAGTACTTATCTTGCTATATTTGGCCAAAAGCTGGCATGGTGTATAGAGGAGAAGCATGGTCAGAATAATTCTAGCAGCACTCCCAATGTAGAACCACCAAAGAAATGTAAGGCAAAACATAATCATGTCAAGCTGAAAGTCATAAACACATCCATATGAGGCAATGCACACTAAGGCCGTCAGAAAATGTAACCGTGTAAACTTGTGATGTACAATGACTACTGGCTCAAGTGTGTAAAAACATGTAATGTTAATACTTAACTTCTTGAATTTGGACAACTGCTGGCATGGTGTTTACAGGAGAAGCATCGTCAGTGTGAGTGAAGCTGCACATCCAACATAGAACCTCCAAAGAAATGGAAGGCAAAACATAGGCAAGTCAAGCTCAAAGTCGTCAAACACATCCATATGAGGGAATGCACTTTGAGGCCGTCAGAAATTGTTAACTTGAAGACTAGTGCTGTACTATGACAATTGCCTTAAGATTGTAAATTGCGGAAATTATAGTACTTATCTTGCTATATTTGGCGAAAGCTGGCATAGTGTATAGAGGAGAAGCATGGTCAGTATAATTGTAGCTGCACTCCCAATGTAGAACCACCAAAGAAATGTAAGGCAAAACATAATCATGTCAAGCTGAAAGTCTTATACAAAACCATATGAGGCAATGCACACTAAGGCCGTCAGAAAATGTAACCGTGTAAACTTGTGATGTACAATGACTACTGGCTCAAGTGTGTAAAAACATGTAATGTTAAAACTTAACTTCTTGAATTTGGACAACTGCTGGCATGGTGATTCCAGGAGAATCATCGTCAGTGTGAGTGTAGCTGCACATCCAATATAGAACCTCCAAAGAAATGGAAGGCAAAACATAGGCAAGTCAAGCTCAAAGTCGTCAAACACATCTATATGAGGGAATGCACTTCGACGCCGTCAGATAATGTAAACTTGAAGACTAGTGCTGTACTATGACAATTGCCTTAAGATTGTAAATTGCTGAAATTATAGTACTTATCTTGCTATATTTGGCCAAAAGCTGGCATGGTGTATAGAGGAGAAGCATGGTCAGTATAATTGTAGCTGCACTCCCAATGTAGAACCACCAAAGAAATGTAAGGCAAAACATAATCATGTCAAGCTGAAAGTCTTATACAAAACCATATGAGGCAATGCACACTAAGGCCAGCAGAAAATGTAACTGTGTAGACTAGTGGTGTACAATGACTACTGTTTGAAGTCTGTCAATTAACAGATGTAATGTTAATACTTAACTTCTTGAATTTGGACAACTGCTGGCATGGTGATTCCAGGAGAATCATCGTCAGTGTGAGTGTAGCTGCACATCCAATATAGAACCTCCAAAGAAATGGAAGGCAAAACATAGGCAAGTCAAGCTCAAAGTCGTCAAACACATCCATATGAGGGAATGCACTTCGAGGCCGTCAGATAATGTAAACTTGAAGACTAGTGCTATACTATGACAATTGCCTTAAGATTGTAAATTGTGGAAATTATAGTACTTATCTTGCTATATTTGGCCAAAAGCTGGCATGGTGTATAGAGGAGAAGCATGGTCAGAATAATTCTAGCAGCACTCCCAATGTAGAACCACCAAAGAAATGTAAGGCAAAACATAATCATGTCAAGCTGAAAGTCATAAACACATCCATATGAGGCAATGCACACTAAGGCCGTCAGAAAATGTAACCGTGTAAACTTGTGATGTACAATGACTACTGGCTCAAGTGTGTAAAAACATGTAATGTTAATACTTAACTTCTTGAATTTGGACAACTGCTGGCATGGTGTTTACAGGAGAAGCATCGTCAGTGTGAGTGAAGCTGCACATCCAACATAGAACCTCCAAAGAAATGGAAGGCAAAACATAGGCAAGTCAAGCTCAAAGTCGTCAAACACATCCATATGAGGGAATGCACTTTGAGGCCGTCAGAAATTGTTAACTTGAAGACTAGTGCTGTACTATGACAATTGCCTTAAGATTGTAAATTGCGGAAATTATAGTACTTATCTTGCTATATTTGGCGAAAGCTGGCATAGTGTATAGAGGAGAAGCATGGTCAGTATAATTGTAGCTGCACTCCCAATGTAGAACCACCAAAGAAATGTAAGGCAAAACATAATCATGTCAAGCTGAAAGTCTTATACAAAACCATATGAGGCAATGCACACTAAGGCCGTCAGAAAATGTAACCGTGTAAACTTGTGATGTACAATGACTACTGGCTCAAGTGTGTAAAAACATGTAATGTTAAAACTTAACTTCTTGAATTTGGACAACTGCTGGCATGGTGATTCCAGGAGAATCATCGTCAGTGTGAGTGTAGCTGCACATCCAATATAGAACCTCCAAAGAAATGGAAGGCAAAACATAGGCAAGTCAAGCTCAAAGTCGTCAAACACATCTATATGAGGGAATGCACTTCGACGCCGTCAGATAATGTAAACTTGAAGACTAGTGCTGTACTATGACAATTGCCTTAAGATTGTAAATTGCTGAAATTATAGTACTTATCTTGCTATATTTGGCCAAAAGCTGGCATGGTGTATAGAGGAGAAGCATGGTCAGTATAATTGTAGCTGCACTCCCAATGTAGAACCACCAAAGAAATGTAAGGCAAAACATAATCATGTCAAGCTGAAAGTCTTATACAAAACCATATGAGGCAATGCACACTAAGGCCGTCAGAACATATAACTGTGTAAACTTGTGATGTACAATGACTACTGGATCAAGTGTGTAAATAGATGTAATGTTAATACTTAACTTCTTGAATTTGGACAACTGCTGGCATGGTGTTTACAGGAGAATCATCGTCAGTGTGAGTGTAGCTGCACATCCAACATAGAACCTCCAAAGAAATGGAAAGCAACACATAGGCAAGTCAAGCTCAAAGTCGTCAAACACATCTATATGAGGGAATGCACTTCGACGCCGTCAGATAATGTAAACTTGAAGACTAGTGCTGTACTATGACAATTGCCTTAAGATTGTAAATTGCTGAAATTATAGTACTTATCTTGCTATATTTGGCCAAAAGCTGGCATGGTGTATAGAGGAGAAGTGTGGTCAGTATAATTGTAGCTGCACTCCCAATGTAGAACTACCAAAGAAATGTAAGGCAAAACATAATCATGTCAAGCTGAAAGTCTTATACAAAACCATATGAGGCAATGCACACTAAGGCCAGCAGAAAATGTAACTGTGTAGACTAGTGGTGTACAATGACTACTGTTTGAAGTCTGTCAATTAACAGATGTAATGTTAATACTTAACTTCTTGAATTTGGACAACTGCTGGCATGGTGATTCCAGGAGAATCATCGTCAGTGTGAGTGTAGCTGCACATCCAACATAGAACCTCCAAAGAAATGGAAGGCAAAACATAGGCAAGTCAAGCTCAAAGTCGTCAAACACATCTATATGAGGGAATGCACTTCGACGCCGTCAGATAATGTAAACTTGAAGACTAGTGCTGTACTATGACAATTGCCTTAAGATTGTAAATTGCTGAAATTATAGTACTTATCTTGCTATATTTGGCCAAAAGCTGGCATGGTGTATAGAGGAGAAGTGTGGTCAGTATAATTGTAGCTGCACTCCCAATGTAGAACTACCAAAGAAATGTAAGGCAAAACATAATCATGTCAAGCTGAAAGTCTTATACAAAACCATATGAGGCAATGCACACTAAGGCCAGCAGAAAATGTAACTGTGTAGACTAGTGGTGTACAATGACTACTGTTTGAAGTCTGTCAATTAACAGATGTAATGTTAATACTTAACTTCTTGAATTTGGACAACTGCTGGCATGGTGATTCCAGGAGAATCATCGTCAGTGTGAGTGTAGCTGCACATCCAATATAGAACCTCCAAAGAAATGGAAGGCAAAACATAGGCAAGTCAAGCTCAAAGTCGTCAAACACATCCATATGAGGGAATGCACTTCGAGGCCGTCAGATAATGTAAACTTGAAGACTAGTGCTATACTATGACAATTGCCTTAAGATTGTAAATTGCGGAAATTATAGTACTTATCTTGCTATATTTGGCCAAAAGCTGGCATGGTGTATAGAGGAGAAGCATGGTCAGAATAATTCTAGCAGCACTCCCAATGTAGAACCACCAAAGAAATGTAAGGCAAAACATAATCATGTCAAGCTGAAAGTCATAAACACATCCATATGAGGCAATGCACACTAAGGCCGTCAGAAAATGTAACCGTGTAAACTTGTGATGTACAATGACTACTGGCTCAAGTGTGTAAAAACATGTAATGTTAATACTTAACTTCTTGAATTTGGACAACTGCTGGCATGGTGTTTACAGGAGAAGCATCGTCAGTGTGAGTGAAGCTGCACATCCAACATAGAACCTCCAAAGAAATGGAAGGCAAAACATAGGCAAGTCAAGCTCAAAGTCGTCAAACACATCCATATGAGGGAATGCACTTTGAGGCCGTCAGAAATTGTTAACTTGAAGACTAGTGCTGTACTATGACAATTGCCTTAAGATTGTAAATTGCGGAAATTATAGTACTTATCTTGCTATATTTGGCGAAAGCTGGCATAGTGTATAGAGGAGAAGCATGGTCAGTATAATTGTAGCTGCACTCCCAATGTAGAACCACCAAAGAAATGTAAGGCAAAACATAATCATGTCAAGCTGAAAGTCTTATACAAAACCATATGAGGCAATGCACACTGAGGCCGTCAGAACATATAACTGTGTAAACTTGTGATGTACAATGACTACTGGCTCAAGTGTGTAAATACATGTAATGTTAATACTTAACTTTTTGCATTTGGACAACTGCTGGCATGGTGTATACAGGAGAAGCATCACCAGTAGAAGCATAGCTGCACATCCAACATAGAACCTCCAAAGATATGTAAGGCAAAACATAGGCAAGTCAAGCTCAATGTCGTCAAACACATCCATATGAGGGAATGCACTTCGAGGCCGTCAGATAATGTTAACTTGAAGACTAGTGCTGTACTATGACAATTGCCTTAAGATTGTAAATTGCTGAAATTATAGTACTTATCTTGCTATATTTGGCCAAAAGCTGGCATGGTGTATGGAGGAGAAGCATGGTCAGTATAATTCTAGCAGCACTCCCAATGTAGAACCACCAAAGAAATGTAAGGCAAAACATAATCATGTCAAGCTGAAAGTCATAAACACATCCATATGAGGCAATGCACAATAAGGCCGTCAGAAAATGTAACCGTGTAAACTTGTGATGTCCAATGACTACTGGCTCAAGTGTGTAAAAACATGTAATGTTAAAACTTAACTTCTTGAATTTGGACAACTGCTGGCATGGTGATTCCAGGAGAATCATCGTCAGTGTGAGTGTAGCTGCACATCCAATATAGAACCTCCAAAGAAATGGAAGGCAACACATAGGCAAGTCAAGCTCAAAGTCGTCAAACACATCCATATGAGGGAATGCACTTTGAGGCCGTCAGATAATGTAAACTTGAAGACTAGTGCTGTACTATGACAATTGCCTTAAGATTGTAAATTGCTGAAATTATAGTACTTATCTTGCTATATTTGGCCAAAAGCTGGCATAGTGTATAGAGGAGAAGCATGGTCAGTATAATTGTAGCTGCACTCCCAATGTAGAACTACCAAAGAAATGTAAGGCAAAACATAATCATGTCAAGCTGAAAGTCTTATACAAAACCATATGAGGCAATGCACACTAAGGCCAGCAGAAAATGTAACTGTGTAGACTAGTGGTGTACAATGACTACTGTTTGAAGTCTGTCAATTAACAGATGTAATGTTAATACTTAACTTCTTGAATTTGGACAACTGCTGGCATGGTGATTCCAGGAGAATCATCGTCAGTGTGAGTGTAGCTGCACATCCAACATAGAACCTCCAAAGAAATGGAAGGCAAAACATAGGCAAGTCAAGCTCAAAGTCGTCAAACACATCTATATGAGGGAATGCACTTCGACGCCGTCAGATAATGTAAACTTGAAGACTAGTGCTGTACTATGACAATTGCCTTAAGATTGTAAATTGCTGAAATTATAGTACTTATCTTGCTATATTTGGCCAAAAGCTGGCATAGTGTATAGAGGAGAAGCATGGTCAGTATAATTGTAGCTGCACTCCCAATGTAGAACTACCAAAGAAATGTAAGGCAAAACATAATCATGTCAAGCTGAAAGTCTTATACAAAACCATATGAGGCAATGCACACTAAGGCCAGCAGAAAATGTAACTGTGTAGACTAGTGGTGTACAATGACTACTGTTTGAAGTCTGTCAATTAACAGATGTAATGTTAATACTTAACTTCTTGAATTTGGACAACTGCTGGCATGGTGATTCCAGGAGAATCATCGTCAGTGTGAGTGTAGCTGCACATCCAACATAGAACCTCCAAAGAAATGGAAGGCAAAACATAGGCAAGTCAAGCTCAAAGTCGTCAAACACATCTATATGAGGGAATGCACTTCGACGCCGTCAGATAATGTAAACTTGAAGACTAGTGCTGTACTATGACAATTGCCTTAAGATTGTAAATTGCTGAAATTATAGTACTTATCTTGCTATATTTGGCCAAAAGCTGGCATGGTGTATAGAGGAGAAGTGTGGTCAGTATAATTGTAGCTGCACTCCCAATGTAGAACTACCAAAGAAATGTAAGGCAAAACATAATCATGTCAAGCTGAAAGTCTTATACAAAACCATATGAGGCAATGCACACTAAGGCCAGCAGAAAATGTAACTGTGTAGACTAGTGGTGTACAATGACTACTGTTTGAAGTCTGTCAATTAACAGATGTAATGTTAATACTTAACTTCTTGAATTTGGACAACTGCTGGCATGGTGATTCCAGGAGAATCATCGTCAGTGTGAGTGTAGCTGCACATCCAATATAGAACCTCCAAAGAAATGGAAGGCAAAACATAGGCAAGTCAAGCTCAAAGTCGTCAAACACATCCATATGAGGGAATGCACTTCGAGGCCGTCAGATAATGTAAACTTGAAGACTAGTGCTATACTATGACAATTGCCTTAAGATTGTAAATTGCGGAAATTATAGTACTTATCTTGCTATATTTGGCCAAAAGCTGGCATGGTGTATAGAGGAGAAGCATGGTCAGAATAATTCTAGCAGCACTCCCAATGTAGAACCACCAAAGAAATGTAAGGCAAAACATAATCATGTCAAGCTGAAAGTCATAAACACATCCATATGAGGCAATGCACACTAAGGCCGTCAGAAAATGTAACCGTGTAAACTTGTGATGTACAATGACTACTGGCTCAAGTGTGTAAAAACATGTAATGTTAATACTTAACTTCTTGAATTTGGACAACTGCTGGCATGGTGTTTACAGGAGAAGCATCGTCAGTGTGAGTGAAGCTGCACATCCAACATAGAACCTCCAAAGAAATGGAAGGCAAAACATAGGCAAGTCAAGCTCAAAGTCGTCAAACACATCCATATGAGGGAATGCACTTTGAGGCCGTCAGAAATTGTTAACTTGAAGACTAGTGCTGTACTATGACAATTGCCTTAAGATTGTAAATTGCGGAAATTATAGTACTTATCTTGCTATATTTGGCGAAAGCTGGCATAGTGTATAGAGGAGAAGCATGGTCAGTATAATTGTAGCTGCACTCCCAATGTAGAACCACCAAAGAAATGTAAGGCAAAACATAATCATGTCAAGCTGAAAGTCTTATACAAAACCATATGAGGCAATGCACACTGAGGCCGTCAGAACATATAACTGTGTAAACTTGTGATGTACAATGACTACTGGCTCAAGTGTGTAAATACATGTAATGTTAATACTTAACTTTTTGCATTTGGACAACTGCTGGCATGGTGTATACAGGAGAAGCATCACCAGTAGAAGCATAGCTGCACATCCAACATAAAACCTCCAAAGATATGTAAGGCAAAACATAGGCAAGTCAAGCTCAATGTCGTCAAACACATCCATATGAGGGAATGCACTTCGAGGCCGTCAGATAATGTTAACTTGAAGACTAGTGCTGTACTATGACAATTGCCTTAAGATTGTAAATTGCTGAAATTATAGTACTTATCTTGCTATATTTAGCCAAAAGCTGGCATGGTGTATGGAGGAGAAGCATGGTCAGTATAATTCTAGCAGCACTCCCAATGTAGAACCACCAAAGAAATGTAAGGCAAAACATAATCATGTCAAGCTGAAAGTCATAAACACATCCATATGAGGCAATGCACAATAAGGCCGTCAGAAAATGTAACCGTGTAAACTTGTGATGTACAATGACTACTGGCTCAAGTGTGTAAAAACATGTAATGTTAAAACTTAACTTCTTGAATTTGGACAACTGCTGGCATGGTGATTCCAGGAGAATCATCGTCAGTGTGAGTGTAGCTGCACATCCAATATAGAACCTCCAAAGAAATGGAAGGCAAAACATAGGCAAGTCAAGCTCAAAGTCGTCAAACACATCTATATGAGGGAATGCACTTCGACGCCGTCAGATAATGTAAACTTGAAGACTAGTGCTGTACTATGACAATTGCCTTAAGATTGTAAATTGCTGAAATTATAGTACTTATCTTGCTATATTTGGCCAAAAGCTGGCATGGTGTATAGAGGAGAAGCATGGTCAGTATAATTGTAGCTGCACTCCCAATGTAGAACTACCAAAGAAATGTAAGGCAAAACATAATCATGTCAAGCTGAAAGTCTTATACAAAACCATATGAGGCAATGCACACTAAGGCCAGCAGAAAATGTAACTGTGTAGACTAGTGGTGTACAATGACTACTGTTTGAAGTCTGTCAATTAACAGATGTAATGTTAATACTTAACTTCTTGAATTTGGACAACTGCTGGCATGGTGATTCCAGGAGAATCATCGTCAGTGTGAGTGTAGCTGCACATCCAATATAGAACCTCCAAAGAAATGGAAGGCAAAACATAGGCAAGTCAAGCTCAAAGTCGTCAAACACATCCATATGAGGGAATGCACTTCGAGGCCGTCAGATAATGTAAACTTGAAGACTAGTGCTATACTATGACAATTGCCTTAAGATTATAAATTGCGGAAATTATAGTACTTATCTTGCTATATTTGGCCAAAAGCTGGCATGGTGTATAGAGGAGAAGCATGGTCAGAATAATTCTAGCAGCACTCCCAATGTAGAACCACCAAAGAAATGTAAGGCAAAACATAATCATGTCAAGCTGAAAGTCATAAACACATCCATATGAGGCAATGCACACTAAGGCCGTCAGAAAATGTAACCGTGTAAACTTGTGATGTACAATGACTACTGGCTCAAGTGTGTAAAAACATGTAATGTTAAAACTTAACTTCTTGAATTTGGACAACTGCTGGCATGGTGTTTACAGGAGAAGCATCGTCAGTGTGAGTGAAGCTGCACATCCAACATAGAACCTCCAAAGAAATGGAAGGCAAAACATAGGCAAGTCAAGCTCAAAGTCGTCAAACACATCCATATGAGGGAATGCACTTTGAGGCCGTCAGATAATGTAAACTTGAAGACTAGTGCTGTACTATGACAATTGCCTTAAGATTGTAAAATGCTGAAATTATAGTACTTATCTTGCTATATTTGGCCAAAAGCTGGCATAGTGTATAGAGGAGAAGCATGGTCAGTATAATTGTAGCTGCACTCCCAATGTAGAACTACCAAAGAAATGTAAGGCAAAACATAATCATGTCAAGCTGAAAGTCTTATACAAAACCATATGAGGCAATGCACACTAAGGCCAGCAGAAAATGTAACTGTGTAGACTAGTGGTGTACAATGACTACTGTTTGAAGTCTGTCAATTAACAGATGTAATGTTAATACTTAACTTCTTGAATTTGGACAACTGCTGGCATGGTGATTCCAGGAGAATCATCGTCAGTGTGAGTGTAGCTGCACATCCAATATAGAACCTCCAAAGAAATGGAAGGCAAAACATAGGCAAGTCAAGCTCAAAGTCGTCAAACACATCCATATGAGGGAATGCACTTCGAGGCCGTCAGATAATGTAAACTTGAAGACTAGTGCTATACTATGACAATTGCCTTAAGATTGTAAATTGCGGAAATTATAGTACTTATCTTGCTATATTTGGCCAAAAGCTGGCATGGTGTATAGAGGAGAAGCATGGTCAGAATAATTCTAGCAGCACTCCCAATGTAGAACCACCAAAGAAATGTAAGGCAAAACATAATCATATCAAGCTGAAAGTCATAAACACATCCATATGAGGCAATGCACACTAAGGCCGTCAGAAAATGTAACCGTGTAAACTTGTGATGTACAATGACTACTGGCTCAAGTGTGTAAAAACATGTAATGTTAATACTTAACTTCTTGAATTTGGACAACTGCTGGCATGGTGTTTACAGGAGAAGCATCGTCAGTGTGAGTGAAGCTGCACATCCAACATAGAACCTCCAAAGAAATGGAAGGCAAAACATAGGCAAGTCAAGCTCAAAGTCGTCAAACACATCCATATGAGGGAATGCACTTTGAGGCCGTCAGAAATTGTTAACTTGAAGACTAGTGCTGTACTATGACAATTGCCTTAAGATTGTAAATTGCGGAAATTATAGTACTTATCTTGCTATATTTGGCCAAAAGCTGGCATGGTGTATAGAGGAGAAGCATGGTCAGTATAATTGTAGCTGCACTCCCAATGTAGAACCACCAAAGAAATGTAAGGCAAAACATAATCATGTCAAGCTGAAAGTCTTATACAAAACCATATGAGGCAATGCACACTAAGGCCGTCAGAACATATAACTGTGTAAACTTGTGATGTACAATGACTACTGGATCAAGTGTGTAAATAGATGTAATGTTAATACTTAACTTCTTGAATTTGGACAACTGCTGGCATGGTGTTTACAGGAGAATCATCGTCAGTGTGAGTGTAGCTGCACATCCAACATAGAACCTCCAAAGAAATGGAAGGCAACACATAGGCAAGTCAAGCTCAAAGTCGTCAAACACATCCATATGAGGGAATGCACTTTGAGGCCGTCAGATAATGTAAACTTGAAGACTAGTGCTGTACTATGACAATTGCCTTAAGATTGTAAATTGCGGAAATTATAGTACTTATCTTGCTGTATTTGGCGAGAGATGGCATAGTGTATAGAGGAGAAGCATGGTCAGTATAATTGTAGCTGCACTCCCAATGTAGAACTACCAAAGAAATGTAAGGCAAAACATAATCATGTCAAGCTGAAAGTCTTATACAAAACCATATGAGGCAATGCACACTAAGGCCAGCAGAAAATGTAACTGTGTAGACTAGTGGTGTACAATGACTCCTGTTTGAAGTCTGTCAATTAACAGATGTAATGTTAATACTTAACTTCTTGAATTTGGACAACTGCTGGCATGGTGTTTACAGGAGAAGCATCGTCAGTGTGAGTGAAGCTGCACATCCAACATAGAACCTCCAAAGAAATGGAAGGCAAAACATAGGCAAGTCAAGCTCAAAGTCGTCAAACACATCTATATGAGGGAATGCACTTTGAGGCCGTCAGAAATTGTTAACTTGAAGACTAGTGCTGTACTATGACAATTGCCTTAAGATTGTAAATTGCGGAAATTATAGTACTTATCTTGCTATATTTGGCGAAAGCTGGCATAGTGTATAGAGGAGAAGCATGGTCAGTATAATTGTAGCTGCACTCCCAATGTAGAACTACCAAAGAAATGTAAGGCAAAACATAATCATGTCAAGCTGAAAGTCTTATACAAAACCATATGAGGCAATGCACACTAAGGCCGTCAGAAAATGTAACTGTGTAGACTAGTGGTGTACAATGACTACTGTTTGAAGTCTGTCAATTAACAGATGTAATGTTAATACTTAACTTCTTGCATTTGGACAACTGCTGGCATGGTGTTTCCAGGAGAATCATCGTCAGTGTGAGTGTAGCTGCACATCCAACATAGAACCTCCAAAGAAATGGAAGGCAAAACATAGGCAAGTCAAGCAGAAATGTTGTCAAACACATCCATATGAGGGAATGCACTTTGAGGCCGTCTGAAATTGTTAACTTGAAGACTAGTGATGTACTATGACAATTGCCTTAAGATTGTAAATTGCTGAAATTATAAAACTTAGCTTGCTATATTTGGCCAAAAGCTGGCATGGTGTATAGAGGAGAAGCATGGTCAGTATAATTCTAGCAGCACTCCCAATGTAGAACCACCAAAGAACTGTAAGGCAAAACATAATCATGTCAAGCTGAAAGTCATAAACACATCCATATGAGGCAATGCACACTAAGGCCGTCAGAAAATGTAACCGTGTAAACTTGTGATGTACAATGACTACTGGCTCAAGTGTGTAAAAACATGTAATGTTAAAACTTAACTTCTTGAATTTGGACAACTGCTGGCATGGTGATTCCAGGAGAATCATCGTCAGTGTGAGTGTAGCTGCACATCCAATATAGAACCTCCAAAGAAATGGAAGGCAAAACATAGGCAAGTCAAGCTCAAAGTCGTCAAACACATCTATATGAGGGAATGCACTTCGAGGCCGTCTGAAATTGTTAACTTGAAGACTAGTGCTATACTATGACAATTGCCTTAAGATTGTAAATTGCGGAAATTATAGTACTTATCTTGCTATATTTGGCGAAAGCTGGCATAGTGTATAGAGGAGAAGCATGGTCAGTATAATTGTAGCTGCACTCCCAATGTAGAACCACCAAAGAAATGTAAGGCAAAACATAATCATGTCAAGCTGAAAGTCTTATACAAAACCATATGAGGCAATGCACACTAAGGCCGTCAGAAAATATAACCGTGTAGACTAGTGGTGTACAATGACTACTGTTTGAAGTCTGTCAATTAACAGATGTAATGTTAATACTTAACTTCTTGCATTTGGACAACTGCTGGCATGGTGTTTCCAGGAGAATCATCGTCAGTGTGAGTGTAGCTGCACATCCAACATAGAACCTCCAAAGAAATGGAAGGCAAAACATAGGCAAGTCAAGCAGAAATGTTGTCAAACACATCCATATGAGGGAATGCACTTTGAGGCCGTCTGAAATTGTTAACTTGAAGACTAGTGATGTACTATGACAATTGCCTTAAGATTGTAAATTGCTGAAATTATAAAACTTAGCTTGCTATATTTGGCCAAAAGCTGGCATGGTGTATAGAGGAGAAGCATGGTCAGTATAATTCTAGCAGCACTCCCAATGTAGAACCACCAAAGAACTGTAAGGCAAAACATAATCATGTCAAGCTGAAAGTCATAAACACATCCATATGAGGCAATGCACACTAAGGCCGTCAGAAAATGTAACCGTGTAAACTTGTGATGTACAATGACTACTGGCTCAAGTGTGTAAAAACATGTAATGTTAAAACTTAACTTCTTGAATTTGGACAACTGCTGGCATGGTGATTCCAGGAGAATCATCGTCAGTGTGAGTGTAGCTGCACATCCAATATAGAACCTCCAAAGAAATGGAAGGCAAAACATAGGCAAGTCAAGCTCAAAGTCGTCAAACACATCTATATGAGGGAATGCACTTCGAGGCCGTCTGAAATTGTTAACTTGAAGACTAGTGCTATACTATGACAATTGCCTTAAGATTGTAAATTGCGGAAATTATAGTACTTATCTTGCTATATTTGGCGAAAGCTGGCATAGTGTATAGAGGAGAAGCATGGTCAGTATAATTGTAGCTGCACTCCCAATGTAGAACCACCAAAGAAATGTAAGGCAAAACATAATCATGTCAAGCTGAAAGTCTTATACAAAACCATATGAGGCAATGCACACTAAGGCCGTCAGAAAATATAACCGTGTAGACTAGTGGTGTACAATGACTACTGGTTGAAGTCTGTCAATTAACAGATGTAATGTTAATACTTAACTTCTTGCATTTGGACAACTGCTGGCATGGTGTTTCCAGGAGAAGCATCGTCAGAATGAGTGTAGCTGCACATCCAACATAGAACCTCCAAAGAAATGGAAGGCAACACATAGGCAAGTCAAGCTTAAAGTCGTCAAACACATCCATATGAGGGAATGCACTTTGAGGCCGTCAGAAATTGTTAACTTGAAGACTAGTGATGTACTATGACAATTGCCTTAAGATTGTAAATTGCGGAAATTATAGTACTTAACCTGTTACATTTGGTCAAAAGCTGGCATAGTGTATAGAGGAGAAGCATGGTCAGTATAATTCTAGCAGCACTCCCAATGTAGAACCACCAAAGAAATGGAAGGCAAAACATAATCATGTCAAGCTGAAAGTCTTAAACACATCCATATGAGGCAATGCACACTAAGGCCGTCAGAAAATGTAACCGTGTAAACTTGTGATGTACAATGACTACTGGCTCAAGTGTGTAAATAGATGTAATGTTAATACTTAACTTCTTGAATTTGGACAACTGCTGGCATGGTGTTTACAGGAGAATCATCGTCAGTGTGAGTGTAGCTGCACATCCAACATAGAACCTCCAAAGAAATGGAAGGCAAAACATAATCATGTCAAGCTGAAAGTCTTATACAAAACCATATGAGGCAATGCACACTAAGGCCGTCAGAAAATGTAACTGTGTAGACTAGTGGTGTACAATGACTACTGGTTGAAGTCTGTCAATTAACAGATGTAATGTTAATACTTAACTTCTTGCATTTGGACAACTGCTGGCATGGTGTTTACAGGAGAAGAATCGTCAGTGTGAGTGTAGCTGCACATCCAACATAGAACCTCCATAGAAATGTAAGGCAAAACATAGGCAAGTCAAGCTCAAAGTCGTCAAACTCATCTATATGAGGGAATGCACTTTGAGGCCGTCAGATAATGTAAACTTGAAGACTAGTGCTGTACTATGACAATTGCCTTAAGATTGTAAATTGCGGAAATTATAGTACTTATCTTGGTATATTTAGCCAAAAGCTGGCATGGTGTATAGAGGAGAAGCATGGTCAGTATAATTGTAGCTGCACTCCCAATGTAGAACCACCAAAGAAATGTAAGGAAAAACATAATAATCGCAAGCTGAAAGTCTTAAACACAACCATATGAGGCAATGCACACTAAGGCCGTCAGAACATATAACTGTGTAAACTTGTGATGTACAATGACTACTGGATCAAGTGTGTAAATAGATGTAATGTTAATACTTAACTTCTTGAATTTAGACAACTGCTGGCATGGTGTTTCCAGGAGAATCATCGTCAGTGTGAGTGTAGCTGCACATCCAACATAGAACCTCCAAAGAAATGGAAGGCAAAACATAGGCAAGTCAAGCTCAAAGTCGTCAAACATATCCATATGAGGGAATGCACTTCGACGCCGTCAGAAATTGTTAACTTGAAGACTAGTGCTGTACTATGACAATTGCCTTAAGATTGTAAATTGCGGAAATTATAGTACTTATCTTGCTATATTTGGCCAAAAGCTGGCATGGTGTATAGAGGAGAAGCATGGTCAGTATAATTCTAGCAGCACTCCCAATGTAGAACCACCAAAGAAATGTAAGGCAAAACATAATCATGTCAAGCTGAAATTCTTATACAAAACCATACAAGTCACACATGGTCAACTCCAAGCAAGTCTAAAGTCTTAACCATCAAGTCTTGAGTCAAGTCTCAAGTCACAGTTCAGATAAATCAAGCAAGTCAAGTCAAGGGTTCACCCTAAGCAAGTCAAGTCGAGTCCTTATAAGTTTCAAGTCAAGTCACAGTACTAAAGAGATGAACACACACACACACTGTCCTCTGTTTCTGACTTGCGCTCGGTGCGAAGCTCGATTTCAAAATCTAATATTTTCCTGCTGCGTCCATAGCAACGCGCTGTTTTTCATGGCAACGGTCTGTTATCAAGAAATAACACGCATTCTGCACTGGAATTCAGCCAATCCAAGGGCTAATAATAACAACCTTATAAACTAATTATTGTGACTGAAAAACTGCTTAATATGTAATTACGCTGTAATTATTCTTGTCTGTATGAGTAAAAAAAAAAACTTCAAAATGTTTAGGTGCTAGAAATCACATCGGCGCCTCCATGTTAGCCTTTCATGCAGTAAAGGTAACTGTTATGATGTAAGCACAATGCTTTTTAGTTTCCACACGCAGTCCACAAACACTTGTAAATGCCCACATTTAATACAGACATTATAGCCTATACGTGTAATAATATGCATGGCCGCTCATTTTAAGATGCCCATCAACATTACAATTCAGGCTATGCCACTGTTATAGTCAAATTCCCTTACATCTATTTACCAGACGTATTCAGTAATGATAATGGTCACATTTCTAACAAGAAAAAAAAAATACATAATATGCAACCAAGGCCAAATTATGACAAACAAAAGATTAATTCATTACATTAGTAACTTAATCGTTATAGATCTTAGTGAAACTGAATATAAATACATTACTTTCTTACCTTTCCTTGTGGTTCTTAAAATAACGAATGATATTTGACGTTGTTGCATATTTTGCATTTGGTAAATCTTTTTTTATTCACACGGTCCAGTTCAAAGTCCTTGTATCCAAACGATACTATTTGTGGAGCTCGACTAACGTTACTGTCTGCCATGTTTGGCGCGGTTTGAATTGTGCAGCGTTAAAGGCACATACGCTGATTAGTGGTGCTGATGTCACAACATATAAAATACTTTTATTGCTGTTTGTTTATTATAAGTTCAAGTCATTGTCGAGTCTTCCACTTCAAGTCAAGTCAAGTCTCAAGTAACTTGTTCTCAAGTCAAAGTCAAGTCAAGTAATTTTCATACTTTAATCAAGCAAGTCACAAGTCCTGAAAATTGTGACTGGAGTCAGACTCGAGTCAAGTCATGTGACTCGAGTCCCCCACCTCTGACAATGACTACTGGTTGAAGTCTGTCAATTAACAGATGTAATGTTAGTACTTAACTTCTTGAATTTGGACGACTGCTGGCATGGTGTTTCCAGGAGAAGCATCGTCAGAGTGAGTGTAGCTGCACATCCAACATAGAACCTCCAAGGAAATGTAAGGCAAAACATAGGCAAGTCAAGCTCAAAGTCGTCAAACACATCCATATGAGGGAATGCACTTTGAGGCCGTCAGATAATGTAAACTTGAAGACTAGTGTATTACTACAACAACTGCCTCAAAATTGTAAATTGAGGAAATAATAGTACTCAACTTGCTGCATTTGGACAACTGCTGGCATGGTGTATACAGGAGAAGCATCACCAGTAGAAGCATAGCTGCACATCTAACGTAGATCGTCCGCGTACAGATATGTCATTTGGACAACTGCTGGCATGGTGTTTCCAGGAGAAGCATCATCAGTGTGAGTGTAGCTGCACATCCAACATAGAACCTCCAAAGAAATGTAAGGCAAACATAGGCAAGTCACGCTCAAAGTCGTCAAACACATCCATATGAGGGAATGCACTTTGAGGCCGTCAGAAATTGTTAACTTGAAGACTAGTGCTGTACTATGACAATTGCCTTAAGATTGTAAATTGCGGAGATTATAGTACTTAACCTGTTACATTTGGTCAAAAGCTGGGATGGTGTTTAGAGGAGAAGCATCGCCACTATAATTGTAGCTGCACTCCCAATGTAGAACCACCAAAGAAAAGAAATGCACATCCATAATAGGGAATGCATTTTGATGGGGTCAGAAAATTTAACCGTGTAGACTAGTGGTGTACAATGACAACTGGTTCAAGTCTGTCAATTAACAGATGTAATGTTAATACTTAACTTGTTACATTTGGCCAAAAGCTGGCATGGTGTATAGAGGAGAAGCATCGCCAGTATAAGCGAAGCTGCACATCCAGTGTAGAAACTCCAAAGAAATGTAAGGCGAAACATAGACATGTCAAGCTCAAAGTCATAAACATCCATATGAGGCAATGCATTTTGTGGCTGTCATACAATATTAATGTGTAGAATACTGCTGTAGCATGACTACTGTCTCAAGATATTAAACACAGGTAAACAGGTAGTACTTAACTTGTTGAATTTGGACAACAGCTGGCATGGTGTTTACAGGACAAGCATCATCAGTCTAAGCTTATCTGCACTTCCAATGTAGATAATGACAATCCTGGGGAAACTTGTCAGCATCTCAAATGGCATACTACATACTAAGTATTCGCAGATGATGGTGAGGTAAGTACTGTTTAGTATATACTAAGCCAGCATCCCAGTATTGGCACCGATTTGGCCATATTACCTCATCATAAAATTGCATCTAGACATTAGATGATTTTGTCCCGCATTAACGTCAAATTTGATTATTTATCTAGACAGACAAGCATTGTGTTAAACTGAATAACGTTTCTCAAGAAGGTCACTTCTACCACAAAGTACATCAATGAACAGTATGGCTTTTGCCACTGGCTGTTTTAATAGCTTATTAGCCAGTAATAGGCCTACTAGTATCTTGCAATTTGGTTATAAGAATTGAGCAATTAATTTCACGGAACAACAACATTCGTTGTTAGTTAATTCGTGATTGAAGCTGATGCATTAACTATCATTATAGGTGACCATAACGTCAAGTGAAAAGACAAAAGAATTTGTGGAAACCCCTCCTTTTTAACTGGATTGTGGTCTATATTACTCCAAAAAGCATGCACGGATACTGCGGTGAAGTTAGTTTTAGATTGGACATTCGACAGACATTCGTCTCTTCAAATCTCAATAGCTCTTTAACAAAGTATTCATGTAATCCAATATTGGTCTCTTTGTGATTACAAAAGTGTATACGATGTTGCACAACCCTTATTTACCCATATTTTAACCGAGCATAAAGTTAGCGAGCCACGGAGAACTATAACCGCTGTGTATCAGCGCCGAAACCGAAAAGTTGCAGTGCAGTTGCACGGATGTATACTTCGAAAATCCACCTGAAATAGTAGACCACATTAGACAATCTTTTGGCATACTATTTTCAGGGTATAATGATTTGAAACATTCTAATCTTCTTGCATACTAATCTGGCATTCTATATAGCAGTGTCTCCCAACCTTTTTCAGTTACTGTACCCCCAAAATGTTTTTGCACTGCTTTCAGTACCCCTGAAGTACCCCCTCATGTTAATTTCACTAGTAAGTCTATAGTGTCATGAGTGTTTTCAAGTAGCCCCTCTGGAGAGGCCAAGTACCCCCAGGGGTCCTAGTACCCCTGGTTGGGAACCACTGCTATATAGTATCCAATTATGCTATTTGAGATTCAGATTTCACATGGGCGGGAACGAAACTTCTAATTGTTCCGGTCCCTTTTTAGGCAAAATAGATCTGGGTTAGGCAACTTTAATAGAACAAGCCTCATTAACACATACCTTTCGATGAACATAGTGTAATGTGCGATTTGTCATTTCCTGGCCTTATTTTATCCCAAGTCAAGCGCTGGTTACTAACCTTATTCGATCGTGGTGGACCAATATCTTTTGCTAGGTAAGCTCATACATTTACATATTTTTAATCTGACTCACACTCCGATATCTAAATCGTTTTAGACTAGTCGTAAAACATTCCTCTGCGGATAACAGTCATTCTTGGTCTGTCGTTGTGCTGGTATTTGTTTTTCAAAAGCTGCACAGAACGAATTTATGGCGGGTGCATATTCCCTAAGATAACGTCACAATGTATGTCATTATTATGTGGTAGGTGCGCGTTGAGCGTATCCTGCAACAGTTGTACGTCTCCAGCTTGTATTCGCCATGAACGAGACCTGGATATAGATTTCAGTTTTTATGGAAATGTTGCACAAAGCCTAATTTATTTATGTACCTGGCTATTATGTTTATAGGTATTTACCTGATTTAGCTTAGCTGTGAAAAGCGATGAACGTTTAATAACCATACACCATTGTTATTCAGCACATTCAGTCGAGGCGTGGCGTTATGTAAGCCTTTTAAGACTGATATAGTGTTATGACTGAGCTGACCATCAGCACTACAAAGTCCTACTCTGACCCCTTGTGGAGGTTTTCCTTTACTTACGTGTTGGGCAATAATTGAGGTGTTTTAAACATAGACATACAGGTGCTGGTCATAAAATTAGAATATCATCAAAAAGTTGATTTATTTCAGTAATTCCATTCTAAAAGTGAAACTTGTATATTATATGCATTCATTACACTCAGACTGATATATTTCAAATGTTTATTTATTTTAATTGTGATGATTATAACTGACAACTAATGAAAATCCCAAATTCAGTATCTCAGAAAATTAGAATATTACTTAAGACCAATACAAAAAAATTAGTTTTAGAAATGTTGGCCAACTGAAAAGTATGAACATGAAAATATGAGCATGTAAAGCACTCAATACTTAGTTGGGGCTCCTTTTGCCTGTATTACTGCAGCAATGCTGTGTGGCATGGAGTCGATCAGTCTGTGGCACTGCTCAGGTGTTATGAGAGCCCAGGTTGCTCTGATAGTGGCCTTCAGCTCTTCTGCATTGTTGGGTCTGGCGTATCGCATCTTCCTCTTCACAATACCCTATAGATTTTCTATAGGGTTAAGGTCAGGCGAGTTTACTGGCCAATTAAGAACAGGGACACCATGGTCCTTAAACCAGGTACTGGTAGCTTTGGCACTGTGTGCAGGTGCCAAGTCCTGTTGGAAAATGAAATCTGCATCTCCATAAAGTTGGCCAGCAGCAGGAAGCATGAAGTGCTCTAAAACTTCCTGGTAGACGGCTGCGTTGACCTTGGACCTCTGAAAACACAGTGGACCAACACCAGCAGATTACATGGCACCCCAAACCATCACTGACTGTGGAAACTTTACACTGAACTTCAAGCAACGTGGATTCTGTGCCTCTCCTCTCTTCCTCCAGACTCTGGGACCTTGATTTCCAAAGGAAATGCTAAATTTACTTTCATCAGAGAACATAACTCAACAGTAGTCCAGTAGTTTTTGTCTTTAGCCTAGGCGAGACGCTCCTGACGCTGTGTCTTGTTCAAGAGTGGCTTGACACAAGGAATGCGACAGCTGAAACCCATGTCTTGCATATGTCTGTGTGTGGTGGTTCTTGAAGCACTGACTCCAGCTGCAGTCCACACTTTGTGAATCTCCCCCACATTTTTGAATGGGTTTTGTTTCACAATCCTCTCCAGGGTGCGGTCATCCCTATTGCTTGTACACTTTTTTATACCACATCTTTTCCTTCCCTTCGCCTCTCTATTAATGTGATTGGACACAGAGCTCTGTGAACAGCCAGACTCTTTAGCTATGACCTTTTGTGTCTTGCCCTCCTTGTGCAAGGTGTCAATGGTCGTCTTTTGAACAGCTGTCATGTCAGCAGTCTTCCCCATGATTGTGTTGCCTACAGAAGTAGACTGAGAGACAATTTAAAGTCCTTTGCATGTGTTTCGGGTTAATTAGCTGACTAGTGTGGCACCAGGTGTCTTCAATATTGAATCTTTTCACAATATTCGAATTTTCTGAGACACTGAATTTGGGGTTTTCATTAGTTGTCAGTTATAATCATCAAAATTAAAAGAAATAAACACTTGAAATATATCAGTCTGTGTGGAATGAATGTATACATTATACAAATTTCACTTTTTGAATGGAATTACTGAAATAAATCAACTTTTTGATGATATTCAAATTTTATGACCAGCACCTGTAATAAAGAGTAGACGCCACATTGGCTGCTTGGCGTGAAAAATACGGCCGCCATCTTGGACCGGTCATACTCATAGTTGCGTAGAGGCAGAAGCAACGATGCCAGAGCACTGTGCATCATATTCCTGCTCAAATCGGCGGACCATCGAAAGCAGGTCTCGGGGGATTACTTATCAGAAGTAAGATATAACATTACCGTACTATTGGTTGTATTTTGTGACTAGAATATTGCCAGAGAGTTGAGATGGAGCAAGGATCTTTGATATTACTCTACTGAAATCGTAGCCAGCTAGCTAGGCTATGTTTACTGCACCAGCCAGTGTTCACCCAGCTATTCCATAACACTGACTTAGATTACAACTGACACAAGAATGCTATTGTAGAAATAAAACAAATATTACTGGTGTTCCCAGTTTTTATCTCGGACGTCTGGTTATCTCAGACTTTATATCATATATCAGAATATTCTATTAAGCCCACTATGAATATTAAAATACGACGAACCATGGGTCCTGTATCATAGCTACATGTATGACCTTTGCAGCAAAATAAAACGTGTGAAAATCAGTAAGGTATTCACTGAGGTATGATTAATTAAATGCGCTGACAGCTCATTTCACCTGCTTAAACAGATTACTCTGAGTGGAGCGGCTGACCGGTCCAAGATGGCTCGTCAGCGCCAGTAGGCCGTAGCGGTCGATGCGGCGTCTACTCTTTATTATATCTATGGTTTTAAATAGTCATTGATCAGATGTAGTCAGATGTAGGGATTGTTTCTTTGTCTTCAGGCCTACGTTGTTTGAGTTAAAATATCAAACTGAGCGGGCATCAAGCCAATGGAAAATAACATATCTTCCATATATCCAGGGCCACCTTAACCTAATGTTAGGCCCCGGGGCTGAGAGGTTTTGTAGGCCCCCCATCCCCTTGATTTATAGAGTCTCATTTTTAAAATGTGTAATATCTAGGTAATCTACATCACAGAATACATTTGTTTCTTTTGAGACATACAACAGTGAGTTTTCCCTCTTTGAGACAGAAAACACCATAATACTGTTATTAACATATCATTGAGCCCACTTGAGCATAAACACAAGACACTTTATTTAACAAACACACACAGCAACATATGGTGATAATAAAACCAAAATGTGTGAAAGTATGATTTCATATGATATTATGAAAAACATCACCAACCATCACCTGTCTGCACAAACATTGATAATAACTGATAACAGCATAAGCCCAGGACAGCAACAGATCAAAGTAGGAGCCTCTTCTCTGGCCTCAGTGGGCCCTGTGAACCAATCACATGCACCTGCACAGACAACACAAACACACTCCATTCAGCACCACGGATTGCAACGTGGCCTAATGCCAGGTACCAAAAAGGTGAAACTGAGCAACATTTATAGAAGGTTTGAAGTATAAATGGCCATTTCTCTTAAAACAATGCACAACAATTTAAAACCTGCACAAGCTATAAATACAGCACTTTCTTACCTTTTTAGAAGTGCTTTCATCTGGTCTTCTTTGAAGAAAAGGCCCTAATTATGTCCTTAAAATCCAAATCACGAAGGATGTCATGGTCAATAGACATCAGTGTGAGATGACTGACTCTGTCTTGCTGCATGCTTGATCGCAGTCTATTTTTCACCAAGCCCAGTTTGGAGAAGGACCGTTTTCCGCTTGCGTTGGTCACTGGCATAATCAGGAATAGCTGTAGAGCTATGTCTGTGTTTGGAAGCACTCTATGGAGTTTTCTTCTTCTTCAAAATGTCAGTAACTCCACTGCTGACGTGCTGCTCACATTTTCATCCTGTAGAAATTCTCTGAACTGTACCACCTCTTCCACAAAGTCCTCGTCCAAGTCACTGTTGTATTTCCTCTGCAGGCTCAATGCTGCTGAGCGGAGGTCTTGGGGGGAAATCAAATGCAACCCATTTACAAACCCGAAGTTTTCACACACAACTTTGTATGACTGGTACCTTCTGTCCAGTTCTGACACTAAACGGTCAATGATATAGATATACACAGAAGCGTTTGCGTCCTGATAGCTCACACTCAGGCTCAGATGACTCTGTCTCTTTCTTTTTGTCTTTCGCTGGGTGGCTGCTTTGTACTCATGAGACACAATGGGGGACATGTTCCTTGCTACTGTCTCAAAACTATCAAACTGATCCCGGAGGCCTGCTACATATTCACCCAATGACCGAACCAGATCCACAGCATTGCACGGATCCAATTCCACCATTTGTAGTGCAGTACTCACACCCTGGGAACGTTGAAGGACGGCATTCCACATCATCAGCAATGTTGAGTAATGACTGCTGGATCCCTGCGTAGTTCTGACAAAGGGCATTGATTGCGACAGCGTGCGCTGACCATCTTGTGTCAGAAAGTGATTTCAAAGTCTCTATTCTTTTATTATCATTGGGCTGCAACCCTGTCCTGATCATCTGCCAGTGTGAAGTGGTCTTTGATGAAAAGTTGAACAAAGCTTGTACAAAACTGAAAAACAGTTCAGTCTCCTCACAGCAGTTCACACTGTTGACCCCCACCAGGTTTAGGGTATGTGCTGCACGGTGCCAGTGCGCTGATCTGCTTGATTCGGGCCTGCATGCCTTTGTAGGCTCCTGACATATTATTAGCATTGTCATAACATTGTCCTCTACGGTTATTAATGTCAATGCCCATCTCCTCTAAAACACTAATAAATGAGTTGAACAGTGCTTCACCCGTGTGGCTTTCAATAGTGCTTCTCTATACAGCCCTCTGGTGATACGTACTGCAGGATAAATGTCATCTGGTCCACATGTGTGATATCTGGCGTGGAGTCCACACTGATAGTGAAATACTTTGCAAGTTTCACTCTGCTGATTACTTCCTCAAGCACTTTCTGTCCCATCAGCTCTATTACTTCCTCACACACATTCTGGGAGAGGTAGGATGGGGTTCCTCTGCCAGCGTTTATGTATTTTTCAATATGAGCCTTTAAAAAAGGATCAAACTGGCTGATCAGCTCCATGCACCCCAAATAATTGTCGTTGTCGGTGTCTCCAAACCTGTGGCTGTCACCCCTGAAAGCAAGCCGCCATTCAGCCAAAAACTTCACAACAGTAACAACTCTCTGTAGAACCTGTGTCCAGTATTCACACTCCTCCTGTTTTTTTAGTTCTGAGTCCACTGTCCCACTGTCAGCTGCTTGATGTAAGCGATCATGCCTTTTCTGTGAATGTCACAGCTTTCATGTTCTGCTGTTTTCAGTCAAAATAACCCCCACTCACAAATGCTGACTTTTCCTTGTTCTGGCCAAATATTTTGGATGCAAAACAAAACACACTACCTGCTGATGGTGAATAACAGAGCCATTCTCTGGGCACACACTCTCCGTTACACTCTCCGTTGCGTTTGAAATGCATTTTTGAGAAAAATATTTTCTGCTGTTTATATTGGCGTTCCGATGCCAATTGGACACGTCATCATCTTTATTTTGACAGGACTCCGGTCCCTTTTCCACCCAATAAGCCCGCACTTTTGTGTCAATATTGTTTCCCCAGGGGCCCGGGTCACTGTTATATGGGTCATCTGACTCGTCTCCCCCTAACTGGTTTGATGCCTGGTTCTCTTTCAGGGGCTTGTGTGCTCCCCCCCTCCTCCTGTCCTCCATTGCTGCGGGCGGTCCCCTGCTCCTCTCCAGCTACATCCACCTGCGTGGCCTGCGCCTCCTCCATTCCCACTCTCAAACATCCTCCTCGACATTTTCCACTTAATGTCACTCAATCATAGAGGGACACACCCCAAAACTAACTATATACATTCTGATAGGTAAGCCCATGCAAGGCCATATGCTATGGGGCCACGTGGGTCACTCCTAATTTGGATCAATCAGCAGCCATGTAACATGCGATCAGAGTGATTGACAGAAAACCTGACAAGTTACAAAACAATATGACCTTTTCAGCTAATCATGAACCTGAACATGGGAGGCCCCTGAACTTGGGAGGCCCCTGGGCTTCAGCCCAGGTAAGCCAGTGCATTAAAGCGGCCTTGCATATATCCTACCACCCAGGGACAAACCTATAGCTCTGGCCTCGTAGTAGGGTTTGGTTACCTTCCAAAGTGGAGCAAAAAAAGGCCTCCATCAGCACGTTCACAACAAAAAGGTCCATAGGGCGAAAACCAATCGGGGGCTATTCTGGCCTCCAGTGGGGTTGGCTACGATTGTAGGGAAATGTTCTCCAACCATGCAGAGTCACCTGGCGGGATGGGACCACGCAAACCTCAAAGGAGTCCCAGCGGGACTTCAAAATGTAAGCCTGGGTACCTGTACTGAGGAATCCCAAAAATCATGTAAGCTGGGCACCCTAACTCTGAGCCTTTTCGCAGCCAGTCCACGATCTGGAGAGGAATTGGGCTCCGGGACCTAGTCACCGGCCGTGCACGGATAACCCGCCATGATTTAAGTAGGAGACCCCAGGATCAGTAACCGAGAACAAGCTCCCAAACACATCATAGCTATGAACAAATGCAATCATTTAGTAACAAAAAAACGTGTGAAACACATTTGCCTTAATGACAGCTTTGCACATTTTTTGCATTCTCTCAACCAGCCTCATGTTAAACAATGCATTTTCAACAATCTTAAAGGAGTTTCCTCTTATGCTGAGCACTTGTTAGTTGCTTTTTTTTCACTCTATGGTTCAAATCATCCGAAGAATTAATCTGCAATTGCAATCTGATTCAGTTAATTGCCAATTTCTGAGGCTGGTAACTAAGGAACGTACTGTATCCTCTCCAGCAGACATAACAAACATAATAAACTGTCCTTTCCTGAGGCAGTCCACATGAGAGCCAGTTTCATCTCAGTGCTTGAAGAAACTTTTATATTCTTTACATTTTACGGATTGACTGATCTTCATGCCTTAATTTACTGATGGACTGTAGTTTCTCTTAGTTATTTGAGCTGTTCATCCCATAATTTGAATTACTACAGTACATACATTATGATGGTCTTCTGTATATAAATTCAACAAATTAACTTTAACAAGGCATACCTGATAATTGAAATACATTCCAAGTGACTATTTCATGAAGCTGGTTGAGAGAATGCAAAGAATGTGCAAAGCTGTCAAATGGTGGCTACTTTGAAGAATCTACATTAGGAATTGTATTCTGTATCTGTTTAGAATGAATATTTATTGGAACAGAGACAAAGGTGAACAGGCGTGAGGAAGGCTTGGGGAGAAGGTGGGCTCAGTGAAGGAGGTCCAGGATCCGGGGATGATGGTATGATGGTTGAGTGGAATAAGCTGGGCATAGGAATTACCTCCATACTGACGTCACACCCCCTCACCCGTAGCCGGGGAGACCGAAACATAGAGAAGACAAGAGGACACACAAACACGCCAACTCACAAAACAGAAACAAATTCACAAACAAGACCCACAAAAAGAAAACCCACACCTAACAGAGGAGTGGTCGTGACAATAGTTTTGATGTCTTCACTATTATTTTACAAAGCTTTACTTGATGTCTTCACTATTATTTTAGGACGCTTTGTAAAATGTAAAAAACAGAATGCAATGATATGCAAATTATTTAAACCCTATATTAAACAGATTGTACTATATTAAATAGTACAAAGACAACATATCAATTGCTGAAACTGAGACATTTTTCTTAATAAATATATGCCCACTTTGATGCTAAAAAACACGTTTCAAAAAGGTTGGAACAGAGGCAACAGAAGACTGGAAAAGTTGAGTAATGTGGAAAATCACATAACTCAATTGGCAACAGGTCAGTAACATGAGTAGGTAGCAAAAGATATTCCAGAGAAGATAGGTCCATCAGAAGCCATGATAGGGAGAGGTTCACCACTGTGAAAGACTGTGTGGGCAAATAGTGCAACAATTTGTGAAAGACAGTTTGGGCAAATAGTGCAACAATTTATGATTAATATTTCTCAATGTAAAATTGAAAAGAGTTTGGGGATCTCATCACCTACTATCATTAAAAGATTCAGAGAATTCTCTCTGAATCTGGTTTCTGACCAGTCTGTCAGAAACCCAGAACTGAGGTATGCCCAGAATGGCATGTGTTCCTGGGCCTACACAGAGACCCAGAACTCAGGGTTGCCCACAATGGCATGTGTTCCTGGGACTACCCAGACGTTTCAGAGACCCAGAACTCTAGGATGTCCAGTCTGGTCTTTTCAACTTATGTATGTGTGTGTCTTTATCAGTTATTATATGTGCCCATAAGCTGGTAGGTCATTTAACATGAACCGCACAATAAAATGGCATGTATTCCTGGGGCTACACAGAAACTTTGGAAACCCAGGACTCAGTGACGACAAGTCAATGGCATATGTTCGTGGGCGTACCGAGACGGCTTCGAAATCCAGTCTGGTTGGTTATTTAGGTGTGTAATTATCAATTGCCGTAAGCACTTGAGTATAAAGATGAATGAGAAATGCCTTCATAATCTATTTTGAAGTAATACAATTTATTCCAATCCATTAATACAGTTACAATACAGAACATACACTCACCTAAAGGATTATTAGGAACGCCATACTAATACTGTGTTTGACCCCCTTTCGCCTTCAGAACTGCCTTAATTCTACGTGGCATTGATTCAGCAAGGTGCTGAAAGCATTCTTTAGAAATGTTGGCCCATATTGATAGGATAGCATCTTGCAGTTGATGGAGATTTGTGGGATGCACATCCAGGGCACGAAGCTCCTGTTCCACCACATCCCAAAGATGTTCTATTGGGTTGAGATCTGGTGACTGTGGTGGCCATTTCAGTACCGTGAACTCATTGTCATGTTCAAGAAACCAATTTGAAATGATTCGAGCTTTCTGACATGGTGCATTATCCTGCTGGAAGTAGCCATCAGAGGATGGGTACATGGTGGTCATAATGGGATGGACATGGTCAGAAACAATGCTCAGGTAGGCCGTGGCATTTAAACAATGCACAATTGGCACTAAGGGGCCTAAAGTGTGAGATTTTGAATATTTGTATCAAGGTTAAAAACGAATGAAGTAAATGAAGGTCTAATCAACCTCCATGAGAGAAGACGGTCAGACAAAAGAACAGGGAGGAGAACAAAGATGAGCAGGACAGAGAAACAGGAGTCTCTTTACATCCTTTTGATCCTGTGAAATTAAAGAATAAAGTCTCACAGAGTCAGGTACTTACAGATACAAAGAAAACCTGCTTGCTCCTAAATAAGTGGGTGCCAACAAAGCAGCCATCGGGCATTTAGAGGAAATCAGCTAAAATATAATGTCCTGTGGGAGAAGAAATATGAAAGGCTTCGCTACTCACCTCATGAAAATGCAGCCTGTTGTACTCAGTGCCTCGCCTTTAATAAAGTTCAGTGTTCCAACTTTAGCTTCATTACAAAGGGCTTCACAGATTGGAACAGTGCTATTGGTGGAAAGAGAGGTGGTATCCCAAGGCATAGCTTGACAGAGGGGCATCAAAGAGCAACTGAACTGGCAGAGAACTACCTGTCTGTATTCCAAGGAAATAAAAAGAACACTGGTTCAGTTATTAGACAAAAATATGAGGTTAAGACCAATCTCAAGTGTCTCTTATCTATCATTGACATAATCTTGTGTCTTGGCCAGTGAAATGTGACATTTCGGGGGAGCTGGGAGGGAGAAAGAGGTGAGAATGGGAACTTCAAACATTTTATTAGTTGTGATAATTATTGGGCATGAAAAGCTAATGAATTAAGCATGTATGAGAGTACTAACGAAGGACACTAGGTAGGAAATCTGATGCCCCATTGCTGATGGGTCCCACACACCCTGTCCATAGCTCCTGCTAGGAACCCTGTATGTGACTGTCATAGGACTCTCTGAATAGGCCCTTGGGTCATAGGTTGGAATATCCCATACAAGGGTATTTTGTAGGATAAACCTTTCTTATAATAGTCTGTGTAATGGTTGGCTATGAACACTGACTACCTCCTATGTGTCCTGGCATAAACAACTGTGTTAACTTTGTAATCATTGGCAGAACATGTAACAATTATGGAAGATCAACATTTTGGACTCATGCTCATTAAAGAAAGATTCTCCCCTGGCTTGTTTTTTTAAAGACTCTGTTCATGGATCAAAAGTGGACAGAAGCTAACAATTGGAAATCAGAATTAGATTTTGCCCTAAAGCAACATCTGCAGATAGCCCCAAAAAATGGAATGTACCTCTCCCCCCAAATTCAGAAGGAGTAAATAGAATGCTGTGCAGAATTCAGAGAGACCCTGTTAAAGAAAATAAAAGAGGCCAATTACTTTACTGTATTAGCTGATGAGTCCATGGACATGAGTGTTATTGAACAGAGTCAATATGTGAGGAGGAAGAAAACTGAGATAAGAGAGGATTTTACAAAAACAAGATGCAGCAACAATAATTGAAGCCATTCTCAGGCAGCTCGCAAAGTGGTGTCTTCGTGCAACCTTCCTTAGAGGTCAGGGCTATGATGGGGCCTCTACAATGAGTGGAAAGGTGAGTGGGGTGTAAAAGCGAGTCCAGGATCTGCCCCAGGGCAGCGTTACACCCACTGTAGGAGCCATGCTCTTAATTTGGTTGTGTTGCATGGCTGTTCTGACATTCCTTTAGTGAGGAACACCTTGTCCATCATTGATTGGATTGCTGTGTTCTTCTCAGCCACAGGTGCCTGGAAAGATGCCCAGATGGGGCATCTCTGACATAGTATGGAATCATTCAAGACTATCATTACTGCTGTGACGACCAACCATGTCCTATGTTACATGCAGCCCCTCACCAAACAATTGCAGGCTACTAACTTGAACATCACAGCATATGAGGAGGCAAGAAATGTATGTGAAGTGAACCAAAACAGAGATGTAAGCAAGGATTCAGTGCTTCAAAAAGCCACAGCCCTGGCCAACTCTGTCGATGTAGTCCCAGTGGAGAAACAGAATTATAGGCCTAATGTACCCGCAGAGTCAGTGGAGGACCACTAAAGGGTAAATGTATTTTATCCTTATGTGTAACTGTATTGTATAATTTTTTAATGCAATTTTGGTATGAATTCCCGTAAATAAGCTCTATTTATAAAAGAAAGAATCTGGACCTCACTAATTTCTAAACTATGGCTACGGCCCTGCCTCCAATGCCACTAGCTTGTTGTTACCTCTGTTGCGCCCATCATGCAATTGGGTTGAATTCTTGGCAATGTGGGTAGACTGACTTCCTGCCTGTTGGGCCCTGTCCTGGGCCTCCTCGAGATAGGGCAACAGTGTCACTAGACCCCCCTGTCTTAGCCCCAAGGTTATACGCTGCTATAATATTGTGCCGGAGGAGTAGGTTTAGTTCTCCTTCTCCACTGCAAATCCTTGTAAATCTAAGGAATGCACTCTCTAATTGATCCTTGTCTCTTGCCCTGTTTATACTTGGACATGTCTTGGCCCACACCTCCTGAGTACCAGGCTCTAAAGACTCGTTGCTGCCCCTGTCCAAAGTCCTTCTGGTTGTGTTGCAGATCAAGATGATACCTGATGATTCCAGCTGCCACTCTGCTGACCACCACCCCGGCCCTGTCCATGTCCATCTGGTCATGCTTCTGATCTGGATTAGGTTTTATAGACTCTGGACACAGCCCACATGTTTTTATTAATTATTACAACTTATACTCTTAAAATGTTCACCAGGCTCAGCCAGAAGAAGGCTGGTTCAAGTACAGTTTCTTAAAACATTATTTAATCATAATAGTTCCAGTTTCGGAATGTAGCGACGGAACCAGGAATACGCACCATCTCTTAGAAAATTATGTTAATCATAATAATAATAATTAATCATTACTAAGGCCTATTATGTGTTGATTAAAATAATTTTGGGATGAACGCAATATAATTGAATGTTCCAGAATATCATAGTGGAATATATTTATATATATATATATATATATTTTTTTTTTTTTTTTTTTTTAAATACACAGTTTAAGTGAATGATCCTATATACATATACTCTATCGTAAATGCTACGTACCCTGCCTCAGGTTGGAAAAACTATCAGTCCTGTCATTATACTGGTATGCTGTATTTGGAAAATAAATTCTGAACACAGTGACTCTCCATCACGTTTAGAAACACCTGCTCTAGGTTCCATGACAATAGAACAAAGGTTAGTGACGTAATAAAATAACCCATAAAGATGTGGAGTATAACAGACTTTATTGTAAAAAATATGCATAATTAAATGAATACAGAGACACAGTGTTACATGTGTTACAGAGCATAGGCACAGGGATGGGCTTTCATTTGGCTTTACATAATATTGTCCACAACTTTTCCCTGCATGCATTTTTAACCCTTAACTGCATAGGCGAAGTAAGGGTGCAATATGCAATAATTAAGGCACCAATTGTTTCTAGTTGCCTACATGAAATAAATTACTAAAACAAACTAATCACAAAACAAATATATAGTAGCTTTTCATTAATATTGATATGTAAAAAAAAAACAATACTAAGATTAACATGAATGTCACAACAGTCAAACACCTTTTAGGTTATTATAGGCAAGAGGTTTTACTATGCTTGGTCAGGGGTACAGCTGTTTGTTTGCAGGAGGCAACAAAGAGCCAGCAGAGTAGCATGTGAATCTGACCCGTGGTAGAGCAGCAGGAATGGGGGAGAGAGAGGGGTCAGGCAAGGTGAAACTCTCAAAGCCCCATTGTGTCCATCTGCACCTGGCAACGCAGAAGGTTGTTTCCAGCCAGGACACACTCTGACACATTGGCCGCTGAAACACACGTGACAAGAACAGGCATCATTATACTGGCAAGGTTGGGCAAAATGTGTGAAGACAAATACCACCAGAATTGTATGGTAATCACACAAAGATTTCAGCAGGGGTGTCTAACAAACGGCCCACAGGCCAGATCCTATATGGCCCGCAGGTGTGTGATTATTTATTTATTAATATACTCTGATCAGCCATAACATTATGACCACTGACAAGTGAATTGAATAACATTGATGATCTCATTATCATGACACCTGTCAAAGGATGGGATATATTAGGCAGCAAGTGAACATTCTGTTCTCAAAGTTGATGTGTTAGAATCAGGAAAAATGGGCAAACAGACAAGCTACTGTAGCTGAAAATTAATGCTGGTACTGATAGAAAGGTGTCAGAACACACAGTGCATCGCATGTTCTGCTGGGAAACCTTGGGTCCTGCCATTCATGTAGATGTTACTTTGACATGTACCACCTACCTAAGCATTGTCAAAGACCATGTGTATCCTTTCATGGCAACGGTATTCCCTGATGGCATTGACCTCTTTCAGAGGGATGATGCGCCCTGCCACAAAGCAAAAATGGTTTATGAATGGTTTGAGGAACCATTCCTGAGTGTGTTCCTGCCAGGCTGTTCTCCTTTGGAATCAGTGAGGGGGCCAACTCTGCACTCATCTCTGGGATGGAGTCCCTGGCTTGATGGGTCAGGGCTGTTTTGTCGGCAAAAGGGGGACCTACACAATATTAGGCAGGTGATCATAAAGTTATGGCTGATCGGTGTATCTCCATACTGTTTCCAGTCCACACAAAAAATAAATTAGGTCACAGATTGTCAGGGACAATGAAGCATTATAGACAGAATTATTTTTAAGTAGTTTTGAAAGCAGCTAAATGCAGCCCCTGAAACAAAATGACTGACACCCATGGTTTACAATGTATTCAGTACAAACACAGAGGGGGGAGAATATACAAGAATAACTGTATAGCGTTATTCTACAAACACAGTATGACCAAAAGCATGTGGACACCTGACCATCACACCTATATGGGCTTGTTGGACATCCCATTCCAAAACTATTAGCATTAATATGGAGTTGCACCCCCCCCCCCCCCCACAGGCAGTGATGGATGAGAAGGCCTGGTTCACATTGAATGTTCCAATTCATCCTAAAGGTGTTCGGTGGGAATCAGGGTTCTGTGCAGGCAACTCAACTCCTCCACACCAACCTCGTCGAATAATGTCAATATGGACCTTGCTTTGTGCGCAGGGGCACAGTCATGCTGGGACAGGAAAAGACCTTCCCCAAACTGTTGCCCAACGTTGGAAGCACCCAATTGTCTAAAATATCTTTGTATCCAGTATCATTTTGATGACCCTTTACTGGAACTAAGGGGCCTAGCCCAAAGCCTAAAACACAGCCCCAGACCATTATCCCTCCTCCAACAAACTTTATAGTAGGCACTATGTATATCGGTAGTGTTCTGTCCATCAAACTGCCGATGCTTCGCATTGCACATGTTAATGTGGGGCTTGCGTAAATCAACCCATTTCGTAAAGCTCCTGACGCACAGGTCTTGTGCCGATGTCGCTTCCAGGGGCAGTTTGGAACTCTGTTGTGAGTGATGCAACAAAGAATAAGCTCTTTTCACGTGCTAGGCTTTTCAGGACTCACTCTGTAAGTTTGTGTGCTCTACCACTATGTGGCTAGGCCGTTGTTGCTTTTAGACGCTTCCACTTCACAATTATAGCATTTACAGTTGACCGGGGCAGATCTTGTAGGGCAGAAATGTCACAAGCTCACTTGTGGACAAGGTGGCATCCTATCACAGTGTCATGTTTAAAGTCACTGAGCTCTTCACTATGACCCATTGTACTGCCAATGTTTGTCTATGGAGATTTCAAGGCTATGTGCTGGATTTTATACACCTGTGAACAATGGGTGTGGCTGAAACAACTGAATCAATAATTAGTAGGGGCGTCCACATACTTTTGGCTATATAGTGTATACCACTTAAGTGATATTAATTCAAGAAATAATTGCTAATTTCTTGAATGAATATCAACACAGATTTTTTATATTTCAACTATTTCCTATATGTAGACCTCTAACAATTTTGCTAAAAGCCTGCAAAACCAACACAGACTTCCTATAAACTTGCATAGAAAATGTTATCTACATGATCATGCAGATAAAAGCTCATTGCCAATTCCCTTTAAATGAAACAAACCTTCCAGAAAATAGTTGAACTAAACCACTTGTAATCAGGGCAGTAAGGTTTAGATGCCTTTTTACCATGAGTCTGCTGTAGCTACCTTTCTGAGCCTTGATCCATGACACTGCTTTTATCGCCAGAAACTGCCACTCCTCCTGAGCCTCCATCTTGAACCCATAGAGCCAAACCAGGGCTAAAACCGTGGCCCAAACCTCCTGGTTCACCTGAGAAAGGGAGCTTAATATGAACTTCCACTAGAGCACACATGCAGATATTCTGGGTGAATGCATTGTCTTATAGCACACTCATCTTCATCATCATACTGCCTGTGGAAACACCATATTGCCAAATTTAAACATGTAGACACACCTGTGCTGGCATTGGCTTGGCCACATCTTCCTGAGGCTTTCCCAGGACCTCAGCCAACGCTGGATCCAGAATCCAGGAACCAGAGGCCTTTTGAAGGGAGATCAGCTGGAGGAGAGGCTCATTTTCAGGTGTAGGAAGTGGGACTGGAGACTGTAATTCTGATGGGATCGGACATCCAATGGTTAAAAAGACTACAGACTACCTAATGACTTAGGTACAAAAAGGTTAACAAAGACATTCTTCAAAAGCATCATAACCTGAAACGACAATGTAAGTGTTTGTTGTATATACTATAAAGCTGTTGTATAAGACTTCTGCAAGACTATCAATAACACAATTAATTACTGTAATTACCGTATATTCATATTCAAAATAAATGTATATCAACTGGAAGATGCCAACATTTCTATACAGCCAGGAAATGTAAAAAGGATCAAAGCTATGCCATTTTTAAGGTCAATTCCACATTTAAAGTGACAGTAAGTTCATACATTTTAAGAAAGCTAGGTGTAACAACAGCTTAGTTGTGAAAGCCAATTTGAGGTGACTGTTTGCATGTCATTCAAATATACTATATGTATGCCTAGAGGACTATTCAGCACTACTATAATGGGTTTCTATTATATAACACTATTATATCACACATACTGAACTGACATGATAAGTATACTGTACTGACATATGATATACTATACCTACATATGATATACTGTATTTCTGCTTACTTCTTTGTGCCAAACTGACTATATGTTATAAGTGTGTTATTATGCAGAGAAATAATATGTTAATATAAACAGATTGTGTTGATATAAACATTACTGATGTAAACACGACGACGCTTCATGTCTTAAAGTTAGCATAGGCCAAAACACCTGGATTTCTGAACTTTTTACACCATAATGAAAGTTACAGATGTGTATTTCATCAAATGCCAGCACCAGACTCCTTATTTTGTATGAATAAAGTTCATTTTTTGTGTAAATGAAGTGAGGGGGTTTCATTGTTTTGACTCCTGACCAACTTGCAGCTCAGTGTGTAAATGTCCTTAACAGTAGAGCTTTGTGTTTTTTGTTGTGAGGAACAGCAACTTTGTACTGATAGTTTGGCTCAAGATGAAATGATCTCAATGAGACAACCCTGGTACAATAATGTTAATGAACATGAAATTTGGGAAACTAGCATTTGCAAAGTGTGTTAACATTATCAAAATGGTATATTAATCTTACTACTCAGAGTAATCATATTATTCTGTAAATGTAAACGTATCAACTGAGGTTGTACAATGATCAGCTTGGTCATCGACATTCTTCACTGACTGAGGCACCATTCTGTCTACTGATTTCGACATCTTCGACCTGATATGTTTCTCTTTGGAGAACAGCCAGAAACTTATCTTTTTCATCTTAGACACGGCCATAGCACATGTCAAGGGCGCAGGCACATGTGCCTTCCTCAAGTGCTTGGAATCACCTTCTGTAAGAGAGAAGAATAATAATATACAGTTCTGCTCATGGAGTTTGCATACCCTGGCAGAAAGTGTGACATTTTGGCAATATGACTGATCATGCCAAAAAACAGTATTTTATTGAAGGTTAGTGATCATATCAAGCCATTTATTATCACATAGTTGTTTGGCTACTTTTTAAATCATGATGATAACAGATATCCCCCAAATGGCCCTGATCAAAAGTTTACATAGCCTTGAATGTTTGGCCTCGTTACAGACACACAAAGTGAAAATGGCAATTAAAGATGAATTTCCCACACCTGTGGCTTATTAAATTGCAATTAATGTCTGGGTATAAATAGTCAATGTGTTTGTTAGCTCTCACGTGGATGCACTGAGCAGGCTAGATACTGAGCCATGGGGAGCAGAAAAGAACTGTCAAAAGACATGCGTAACAAGGTAGTAGAACTTCATAAAGATGGAAAAAGATATAAAAAGATATCCAAAGCCTTGCAAATGCCAGTCAGTACTGTTCAATCACTTATTACAAAGTGGAAAATTCAGGGATCTATTGATACCCAGCCAAGGTCTGGTAGACCAAGAAAGATTTCAGCCAAAATAATTATTTCTGAATAAAAAAAAAAACCCATAGGTAACCTTGGGAGAAATACAGGCTGCTCGGGAAAAAGACAGTGTGGTTGTTTCAAGGAGCACAATACCACGATACTTGAACAAAAATTAGCTGCATGGTTGAGCTGCCAGACAGAAGCCTTTACTGCGCCAATGCCACAAAAAAGCCCCATAACAATATGCCCAACAACACCTTGACACGCCTCACAGCTTCTTGGATACTATAATTTGGAATGACGAGACCAAAATAGAGCTTTATAGTCACAACCAAAAGTGCAATGTTTGGAGAGGGGTCAACAAGGCCTATAGTGAACAGAATACAATCCCCATTGTGAAGCATGGTGGTGGCTCACTGATGTTGTGGGGGTGTGTGAGCTCTAAAGGCATTAGGAATCTTGTAAAAACTGACGGCATGATGGATGCAGTATGATATCAGGCAGACACTGGCAGACAATTTGCATTCTTCTGCATGAAAGCTGCGCATGGGACGCTCTTGGACTTTCCAGCACAACAATTACCCTAAGCACAATGCCAAGTTAACCCTCCAGTGGTAACAGCAGAAAAAGGTGAAGGTTCTGGAGTGGCCAACCACAGTCTCCTGACCTTAATATCCTCAAGCCAGTCTGGGGAGATCTCAAACAAGCGGTTCTTGTAAGATGACCAAAGACTTTGCATGACCTGGAGGCATTTTGCCAAGACGAATGGGTAGCTTTACCACCTGCCTCATATACAACTATTACAAAAGATTACACACTTTTTTCATTGATGCTTGTGAGGGCTGGGTTTGCCTGCATTATTTTGTTTTATTACGTTTTTCTGTGCTGTCTTGAACATAACCTGCTTTCCTGTATTGGTCTTCATTAGTTTCTGTTCATCCACTCCCTCTCTGTTCCTAATTACTTCAGTCCTGTTTGTAGCGTCCTTTGTGAGGTAGTGTTTCGCCACTCTACTGAGCCTGTTGTAACTACTCTATTCCGGTGTTTTTCTCTGTGTACCAGACCAATGAAAGCCCATTTATGTTTAGAACTTAATTTTCGTTCTTGTCCTTCTGTGCCTTTGCCTGATTCTCACCAACCTGTTTACCCTTGCCTGCCCTGTTTTGCCTGCCTTTGGATTCTGCCTAACATAGCAGATATTGTCCTTGGTGCGTTAATCAAGAAAATATGACAAGGCAACATTCTATTTAGATGTACATGGGATTTACATCTACATTTAGATGCAGACAGTTATTGTGGTAAGTTATGGACTGACATTGTAGGTATATTAATAGATTTAAGGCATTGAAAACTTGCATTTATTAAATTCCAAGTCAAGCACTGTCCATAGTTTGCAATAAAACGAAGTACAGTGGGGCAAAAAGTATTTAGTCAGCCACCAATTGTGCAAGCTCTCCCACTTAAAAAGATGAGAGAGGCCTGTAATTTTCATCATAGGTACACTTCAACTATAAGAGACAAAATGAGGGGAAAAAATCCAGAAAATGAAATTTTTTATGAATTTATTGGTAAATTATGGTGGAAAATAAGTATTTGGTCAATAACAAAAGTTAATCTCAATACTTTGTTATATACCCTTTGTTGGCAATGACAGAGGTCAAACGTTTCCTGTAAGTCTTCACAAGGTTTTTACACACTGTTGCTGGTATTTTGGCCCATTCCTCCATGCAGATCTCCTCTAGAGCAGTGATGTTTTGGGGCTGTCGCTGGGGAACACAGACTTTCAACTCCCTCCAAAGATTTTCTATGGGGTTGAGATTTGGTGACTGGCTAGGCCACTCCAGGACCTTGAAATGCTTCTTACGAAGCCACTCCTTCGTTGCCCGGGCGGTGTGTTTGGGACCCAGCCACATTTCATCTTCAATGCCCTTACTGATAGAAGGAGGTTTTCACTCAAAATCCCATTCATTCTTTCCTTTACACGGATCAGTCGTCCTGGTCCCTTTGCAGAAAAATAAAGCATGATGTTTCAACCCCCATGCTTCACAGTAGGTATGATGTTCTTTGGATGCAACTCGGCATTCTTTCTCCTCCAAACACGACGAGTTGAGTTTTTACCAAAAAATTATATTTTGGTTTCATCTGACCATATGACATTCTCCCAATCCTCTTCTGGACCATCCAAATGCACTTTAGCAAACCTCAGACGGGCCTGGACATGTACTGGCTTAAGCAGGGGGACACATCTGGCACTGCAGGATTTGAGTCCCTGGCGGTGTAGTGTGTTACTGATGGTAGCCTTTGTTACTTTGGTCCCAGCTCTCTGCAGGTCATTCACTAGGTCCCCCCGTGTGGTTCTGTTATTTTTGCTCACGTGGTTCTGTTATTTTTCGCTCACTTGTGATCAAAGATGCTCTATTGGTTTGAGATCTGGTGATTGTGGGGCCATTTCAGTACAGTGAACTCATTGTCATGTTCAAGAAACCAATTTGAAATGATTCGAGCTTTGTGACATGGTCCATTATCCTGCTGAAAGTAGCCATTAGAGGATGGGTACATGGTGGTCATAAAGGGATGGACATGGTCAGAAACAATGCTCAGGTAGGCCGTGGCATTTAAACGATGCCCAATTGACACTAAGGGGCCTAAAGTGTGCCAAGAAAACATCCCCCACACCATTACACCACCACCACCAGCCTGCACAGTGGTAACAAGGCATGATGGATCCATGTTCTCATTCTGTTTACGCCAAATTCTGACTCTACCATCTGAATGTCTCAACAGAAATCGAGACTCATCAGACCAGGCAACATTCTTCCAGTCTTCAACTGTCCAATTTTGGTGAGCTTGTGCAAATTGGAGCCTCTTTTTCCTATTTGTAGTGGAGATGAGTGGTACCCGGTGGGGTCTTCTGCTGTTGTAGCCCTGAGCAGATTGTGAAATACACAGACCAGCCCGTCTGGCACCAACAACCATGCCACGCTTAAATCATCTTTCTTTCCCATTCTGACATTCAGTTTGGAGTTCAGGAGATTGTCTTGACCAGGACCACACCCCTTAATGCATTAAAGCAACTGCCATGTGATTGGTTGATTAGATAATTGCATTAATGAGATATTGAACAGGTGTTCCTAATAATCCTTTAGGTGAGTGTATATATATAAATAAATCTCCTGTATTTGATATAAAACTGATTGCTCAAGTAAGCTGAGTATATCATTAGTCATGTAAACATCTGGATTTCTGAACTATGCAACTTAATGTTCTAGATGTGCATTTACAGAGAAGTATTTTTTAAAGGGTTTTGACCCCTAACCATCTTGCAGCTTTATGTTGTAAACGTTTTAACAATGTTGTATTGCTGGTTTGTCCAGGTCTCAAGTAAGAGATTATTAATTTCAACAAAACTAACCTAGTAAAACAAAGGCAAATCTGGTCAAATAAGGGTAGTGAAATGAAAATGTAAACATGAAATTGTGAAAGTTGTCACGTTAACATTGTCAAAATATTTTATAAATCTGACTATTCACAGTAATCATATGTAAACATACCAACTAGGGATGTATGATCTGCTTGGTGTTCCACATCCATCCTACCAGCCCTGCAACGTGCCAACCACCCGGAAGAAGCAATGCTGCATGCCATCCTCCTGGGAGCAGCCATTTCACATGACATCATCCTGGGAACAGCCCTGCAAACTACCATCCTCCTGGGAGGAACAATGATACGTGCCATCATCTCAGAGCTACCATACATCACTGTAAAAAAGGAGGAAAATAATACAGGTCACTGGGTTACCAAAATGAAGGTACATATAATAAACAAATTTCCGATGCCAGTACTGGATCAGTACATCCCTATTCACACCCCTCATCCCATTGAATGTAAAAATGAAATTCCTATTCCTATATGCACCCAACTTGATGTGCAACATCTGTGGACAAATGACTTTGTATTTACAGTGCCGGAGACAAAGATTCAAAATGTTCAGAATTGCACTGAACATGCTCAAATTTCTTTAGTTCCTTGTTTTACCATTTAATTACATAATTATGCTACATATAAGGAACACATAAGGAAGTAAAAGCCTTTCTTTATCAAGCTGGCCCTCATATGGCCTAATGTGTTTTTTAATATTAAACCAACATTTTAAACGTTACCTATTTCTACATATTTGAAAGTATGAAACATCATTCAATACAGATTAGGAGAATTAAACAATCCCTTTTTTGGAATTTAGAAAATACAAACACCCCATAATCTTAGGATATTTGCAGTGATGGACATATATAAAAAAACTATAACTGTAAAAAAGTCAAAGCAGTTCAGTATTTTAACAGAATTTTAGGTCAAGGTGAGCTATTCTAGACCAGGTGATAAAACATAGGAGAATAGAGGAGCAGCGAGCATCAACGTCATTATAGAGCATACAATTACAAACTCAATCAAGAATATCTTTTGATAGTCATGACATACTGTGCTTATTGTAGGAGTGATTGAAATGACAATGTTCAGTAAATATTTGTAATGATTTCTTATGAAAAATAAAAGGTTTGCATTGTTCTCCACCCTTCTTCCACCAAGTATATATAGTCATACTTTGTAGAGTCTTGGCATACTTCTTGTAGGAGGAATTAAATTACTAAGTTTTGTCAAGATTTGAAATTCAAAAAAGGATTAATCAGATTTCTATATTTAGATTTCCACTTTGACAGAAAAATTTAATGCTGCTCTTCACTACCAATGCTGTAAACCATGTTAGACTACAGACTTAACTTTACTACATGACCTGTCTTTCCATAAAGATCTGGGGCCGTATTCACAAAACATTTCATCTTACCACTAGGAGGACTCCTAAACAGCACTAAAAGTTCCTAACTAAGAATTTTCTCTTAAAACCTATTCACAAAGCTGCTATAAGACCAACTTTTACTAAGTAATTAGGAGAAGTCTAAAGCTAAGAGGAAGGTTGGGGTTGACCCCGTTGCTATGGATGATGTTGTGTTCCACGATGCCCACAGTGACTGGCTGATAGGGGAAGGGTCTCTGTCAGTGAATTTGTTTTTGCAATACTGTAGAAGGATGTCATGTCAACACATTGAAATTAAGAAATTAAAATGTAGGGTAAGTGTCACTGATTAAACATGAAGCCAAGAATGACATACTGGCTAGTCAAGATATTTTCAGCAAATTGTCAACCTCTTACATGTCTGGCAGCTCGTAAAGAAATGCACATTCATCTTTTGATGGTGCAAGAATTTGTGCAATTATGTGTTCCATCTCCCATCTATTGCACCAACTACACTGGGTGATTCAGCTATAACCATGAAGTCGGCTTTGTTTCTTTGTAGTTGGAAAACATAATGAGGAAACCGAATGATTTGAATGCACGATATGGGGTCTGGGGAAGGCATTTATTGTTTAATGTAATATTCTGACCGATGACTGAGATATATATAGTTTGTCTGTGCTGCATAGATGCATTTCCCCTGGGGCCAAGTTGCGGAGAGTTGTCACAACCTTGATCTCAAAGTCAAAGTATTTTATTTGTCAAGTCCACAAAATAACATGCATCATTCTGAACAATGACATTCTTGTGAAATGGCACACGACATAATACGTAGTAATTAAGAACAAAAATAATAACAGAAAAATACATTGCTGATGTTGCTTGGTTGATTCTGTTTGTTTGTAAAGTGACAGCATCCCTAACTAGCTCTACAATGATCATAATACTCTTTCAATTAAGGCGATACCTCGTTAAAAGCTGTGTCATTAACTGTTTCTAAAATGTTGACCGGACTACGAAGCGGATTGCCGGCAGAAGCCATTTTGGGATTGTTTGTGATTCAGTCTTTGTGATTTAAGTGTCCTCTTGACTACTCCTAACTTTTCACCGATTTAGGAGCTGGTTTTAGCACTAAAATGCTTTGTGAAATACTCTTAGACAAAAAATGTAGGAGTCGTAAAGTTAGGACTGACTCAGCGATTTTTCTTTAAGAGTTACTCTTAAATCAGCAAGTTAGGAGCTACTTTTAGCCTTAGGATGTTTTGTGAATATGTCCCTTGGAATCTACAAAATGACACTGATAAGCCAAAAGAAGGCGCAGCAGCAGTGTTGGGTGGGGGGAGATTTCATGTACAACCCCGTTTGCCAAAAAGTTGGGACGCTGCGTAAAATGCAAATATTAACAGAATGCAATTATGTGCAAATAATGTATCCCTATGTTTAATTTCAAATAATACAACCCTATATTTAATTGAAAAAAACATGCCCATTTTGAATTTGATGCCAGCAACATGTTTCAAAAAAGTTCAATTACTGTAGTTTTGAAAGTGAAATGTTTTCCCATTCTTGCTTGAATTCAGCTGCTCAAAAGTTGGGGGTCTCCTTTGATGTATTTTTCGTTTTCATAATATGCATGACATGCGATTACGGAGCCATGACATGTTGCAGTCCAGTCCAGGAAAATTGACATGTTTAACTTGCTCAAGACAGTCAGAGTCTACATTTCAGTCCTTTATAGATCTCTAAATAAAAGGTGAAACTTCAGTTTAGATTTCAATAGAAATTTTCAAAAGAATGTTATTGAAATAGCTCTACTTAGTTGATTGAAGACAAGTACAAATTTGGTTAAATTCTTATGGTTGAAATACATTCTTTGTTAGATACAGCTGATCAGTAGTTGATTAGCAACTCATAAATAAAATGTTATTCAAGAAAAAAGCGCATAAAAAAAATACATAAATCAATAAAAAGCTATCAAAATAGCTGAGCAATCAGCTTAGGCTGCCATAAAGTGCCATGGCAAACAAAATTATGTACCGTAGATGAGATCCCAAAAGATAACAAACAACGCAAAACCTTGCGATTTCAAAACTTCCAAGGTAACAACAACCTTGAACAAATACACATATCCCACCAAGGAACACACAATGCAGCCAATCGGATCCCCCGTGCACAGGGAATACCAAAATGGACAAATGCATTTACTAGGTGTCAACCATAACCAGATATTGACAAATGCCTGTGACTTGGGCCATAATCACATACAGAACAAAGACAATTGGCGCGCGCACACATACAAATTCATTAGTACAACTACTGATTTAAATCATAAGCTGACCAACAAATTGGGCAATTTACAGGAGCAATCCCAACTCCTTCCTACAGACTCTGAAATTGGTGGACATAGAGCCTTGACAAAATCTGCGAGGTCCCCCGAGCACAGCAGTAGGCATAGACGCGCAACAGATATAGCCCCTAAGCCATCAGTGCCCTAGCTACGTGGTTGGAAACCAACCTGAGGCCTGCTCACTGCTAGCCCATAGGACCGATTCTCATAATACAGGTTGCACGGGGAGACATAGGGGCACATTTCCCCTACAGTCGAAAAACAAACGTGACACCCTTCTCGCATTCCGCACAGACAGTTGCACAGAAACCAATTCCACCAACAGAGAGCTATTTAAAATCCTCCACGAATCACCCAGCAATAGGTTAGCTGCATGGGAATGGTTGTCAGGACATGGAACAGAACAACATTTTCCTAACTACAGGCTCTATAACCAAAACACCTCAAAAATAACTTCCATTTACCATACTTTCTCAAATCCATCTATCAACTTCCACAAAACCATCAAATCCGAACATTCAAAAACCAACCACATAGTTTACTAAAGCATATGAAAGCCGTATTAAGGAACAATCTCACCGGTCGATGCTCCTCTGGTCCGTCTCCTGTCTGACCGTCTGCACCCCTCCCTCAGGAACACCTGCATGTTCCCATGTACCTGTCTCTATTCTTGCGGGAACAATACATATGTACAGCCGTTGTCTTGATTCCCACTGGTATCTTCCCAAATCCAATGTCCAGTTGAATGTCTAGTGGTAGCTTCCAAACAACTCCATATTACACCTTCAGCAACTTTATAATATACCTCCCGAAACGTCCATCAGACAACTCAGCCAAAATCCACCAACCAGCCTTGCAGGCCGCTCATCCGTCACTGAACGAAAACGCCAGTCACCGGAAAACCTAATAACACAGTTCACATGTCCAAGTACTGTAAACGACAGACACAATGTTTGCCGGTCCAGCGTAAAAACGAGAGACCATCAAAGATGTACCGCCGCACTTACCCATAATTAAACCCAGCAAACCCAGAGAGACCTAGTCTCCGGCCGTGCACGGATAACCAGCCAAGATTTAAGTAGGAGACCCCAGGATCAGTAACCAAGGACAAGCCCCCAAATGGTGATGGTAATTCTATCGATCGACACTCTTAAAGGAGTAAGAAACAGAAACAAAATTATCTTGGCACAATTAACACTTTATTAATGATTTACAAATAAGAGAGACGCGTCAAACGCTTACCAACATAATCGTCCGAGGAGTCTCTAACTCAATATAGCTCATTCAACAGTATATATCACATACAAAAAGGGCTGTGGTAAGTTGTTGCCCATCTGTCTTTTGTAACATTTACCCAAAGGGCGGGCTGTCCCCCCACCTTATCCTTCTCAACTCCTGAGGAGACACAATGTCTGGATAATCAACAGAGACACTAAAGGGTTATACTGATTTACGAGTAACCATCTAATCCACTGGTGCCGGTCAAGGATGCTGGTCAAGGATGCCTCCCCAGGCAAACACCAGACCCCTCTCGGCATCTTTAACTAGTGACTCATTCATACATGTATAGGACGACCAAGAATACATCAGTTCAAGAATTTCCACAACAAGTTCAACCAATCAAAATCGTATCTCCGGAATTGACATCCAATTATCAATTCCTCCTGTAGCTATAGAATATAAGTCACATAGCAATCAGCACATGATTGGTTAACTGGGAATATAAAGCATAGTGAGAAAAACCAATTCTTATTGTTTGGAGTGGAACTGGAACTCAAGAGAAAATATGCATTCTGGCACAATCTTCAATGCTCTTCAAATAATAGTAGCAGTACGATGCAGGGTTTCAGAGTCTTTTTTCTTAATTAGCCTATTTCTTGTTTTATGTATGTTTTTTTTATTCTCAGTTGATCAATTGCATTCAGTTACATTTACATCCACTCATGCACTTATCTAATTTGTCTAAATAAATGTTTCTGAATCAAAACTGTTTTGAACAGTTTTAATCGTTCTAACTCCTTAATATTAACTGTTTGCAATCACTCCTCTCATGTAGAGGAAGGTGCTATTTCACAATAACAGTGAAGTACCAGTTACGATTGGTTAAGATGGACTAACGAGTGGTCCGGTGCGATCGTTAATTAACGAGTGATGTTACATGCCACTTAAGTAACGATGCTTTCGGGAGACACACTGATAAAATAACGAGGCACTTACATGCATCTTACGATCGTCCTAGTGCTTTGGGAAACTGGGCCCCTAATTAGTTGTTATATTCCACCAGGTTTAGTTTTTTTAGCATGACACAACTTTCTCAGTCTTTTGTTGACCCTATCTAAACTTTTTTGAAACGTGTTGCTGGCTTCAAATTTAAAGTTGGCATATATTTTTCAAGAAGCAATGAAATGTCTCAGATTCAACATCTCATATGTTGTTTTTGTACTATTCTATAATGAATACAGGGTTTAAAATGATTTGCACATCACTGCATTTAGTTTTTATTTACATTTTACGCAGCAACACAATTTTTTGGAAACAGTTGCTGTCTTTAGTAATATTATTCCAAAGTAATCAAAGAATACTAGTGTGGATTATAGTATTCTACGTTATACTACAAAGGTGTCCAGTAAGAACTACAAATAATCAAGAAATACTACACTGTGTGGTATAGTATTCCACAGTTTACTTTACTATTATATTTAACTGTAATTACAATAGATACTGGGTTTGAGTCAGTCTTTTGGATTAGCCAAGGAGTCACATGGAGGACTGTGAAATTTTCCAGAACTGCAATTAGCCTTAATCCCAAATTGGATATCACCATCTTTGGGAGTAAACCAGGTTAAACATACCAAAAAAAAAACAGCACATACATAACTATAGTTATTTACTACTTTTTAAACTATTTTTACTGCTTATTTTGCACTGTTAGTCTGAATGAATACATTTCCTTGCTCTCACTCACTTGGCGTAGGGACTTGTCTATGAAGCAGTGGTCCTTGCACAGCCTTTCCAACTCCTTTTTGGACAGCAATGAAGGCAGTAAAGGCACTGATTACGCCTGATTGGATGCTGAGCTCTACCACCTTTTCTTTCACTCCCTCTTTCTTCTCATCTCCATCTCTCTCTCTCTCTTCCATCTCCAGGGATCGGATCAGAGTTTGAGCCCCCAGCCTGTGGACAGTCAGTCTGAAATGGAGGGACAGAGAAAAGTAGGAAGGGGAGATGAGTGGAGATGAGTGGATGGGGCACCTACTAAATGGATCAAGTCATTCTAGCACATTTCAAGATCAGCATCTTTCAAGAGAACATGCATTATAAGTGCTTGCACATTTTCTGTTGAGTTGGGGGGTCTTGGTAGTCTTGTCTATAAGTGGTGGCACATTCCAATTATACATGAGACCTGGCCTGCAGTGGTACCAGTATCAACATAGTTTTCTTTACCCAGTGTCCACTGCAGGTTTAAGACTGAAGCTCAGTTGGTTCTCAACAGGCTTCTCAGCCAGACTGTACTTCACTGTCACTGAGCCCTTTGTGTCCCCTGGGCTCTGAGAAACAGAATTGGGAAGGAAACACGTGGATCATGACAAAAAAAGCAATTTTGGGCATACTTTTAGAACAAAACATACTACCAATAACAACATAAACATATGTTATTCAGCATTGACACTGCAGAGCTCTACAGTAGTTACATCAGTAGTAGTAAGAGCCATTACCTCCCCAGTGAGCTGGGCATACAGCAGTGCCCTTTGACCCTGAAAGACCACTCTGATTGGTGGAGACAGAGGGGTAACAGACACTCCCTTTGGGACATTCCAGTTGACTGAGATGTCCACCACAGCTGGCTGCAAGGCAAATCTGAGAGACTGCATCACCTGAGGAAGGTAGTATGTTAGAGGGAGGGGTTTAAACTGTAATTATTCAACTCATATGAGGGAATAAGAGCAATAAATAAGAGAAATACAAATATGTATATCAAAATGTATGGATTACTGCAGGTTGGGGATGTTTCTGTCCTCTTTATATAGTAAAACCCAACTGAACACACACAATCTTACTTTGGGCTGCATCCTGTCCTGTCCTGTGATAAACTGTGCATGCCCTCCACCCTGCTTGGCCATCCCAGAGATGAGTGCAGAGCTGGCCCCCTCCCCAATTCCAAAGGAGAACAGCCTGGCAGGAACACACCCAGGAAACAGTATCATTATTGTTCACATGAGAAGTAACAGCTAGGTAGTGTTGTCAAAAACAACAGTTGTAACTGAGCCCACCTGTGAGAGCCGGAGTTCATCTTCACCAGATCCAGGACCTCCTTGGTGTTCCAGACCTCACCATCAGTGAACAAGAAGATCTGAGGACAAGTCAATTTAAATTATGTTTGTGGAGTCTTAAAATATGCCTAATGCTGGATTTCATTTTCATGCCTACATGATAATGCCACCCAAAAGGTATTCAATGAATATCAGATGTCTTCACATTTGAAATATAATTAAATACTATATTATACTATATTAATGCTATAATAATTGTACTGTATGTTTGTGATGGCACATGAATGGTTTCCAAACAACATACATGCATAGGTTTTGATAAGCACAGAGAAGCAGATCGGTGAAGAGAGGAGCAGCTGCCGAAACAACCCTCTACCCCGCACCTCGTCAGTCAGAAGATGAGAGGTGAACTTGTGATGGGCAGCACCAAGTGTTCAGCATACATAATGAGGCCATAGGGGCATGTATCAGGTATCACCATAATCAATTACAGACAGAAAGGTAGACAGAAAGGTTGTTACCCTCTCTATTTCCTTGTCCTGCATAGTGACTATACCTGGGAGAATCCATGGCTACATCTTTGTTTGTATTTACAATACAAAGTAAACAAAGTTTGTATAACAAATACAATACAAATACACAGTTAAATAGTTTGTATTTTCAACATTTAAAAGTAACTTCAGTAGACATAGCTGCAACGTGATCATGTGGTGAACAGTGTTAAAAGCCTTTCATTGATTGATAAAGAGAGAGAAAGTGCTTTTTCCTGTCTATGGCATTTAACATTAAAATTATGATTTGTAAAAGGCTTTTGACACAGTACACCATATTAAAATTAGCATTCAATGACTAAATTACTTTCTATAAATTAAAAGGTTGTTTAAGCTTCTCAGTAGTGGTTAGTAATTCTAAAATGTAGCTTTTTTGTTAAAAGTTTTGATGAAAAAAGCTGCAGGCCATTTTTACATCAGGAATAGAGTCTAAGGCGGGAAAATAATGCATTTTCCCGCCTTAGACTCGCTGCCAAGAAGTGGATAAGATGACAGCGTTTGATACACTGGCTACACTTCACCCATGGTATGTTAACATTTAAGAGGGGGCAGAGGTGTCAACATGTTATTTGTAGTTAGATCTATGAGACACATTCGCAATACAATGCAAGTAGCCTTATTTAACATTATATTAAGAAAATGTTATAAACACAAACTGTTATACTGTTGCCCTCTTTGAATTTCTTAGTTTTTGCTCTTCAAGTCTTTGTTAACATTATTTATTCACTTGTTTGTGATGCACTCCAATAACACATGCCATTGTTTTCAGTTAGATAACTGTCTCAACCTGAAAACAATGGCATGTATTATTGAACTGTATTGCTCTCAAGATATTGCTCTCAAGATGTTTCCTGGGTGTGTTCCTGCCAGAGCACTAAACTACTGGAAATTCAGATTCCATGTATATATTGTAATATTTATTAATATCTAATGATACAAGAAATATAATCGTAGAAATAATTTTAGCCATTTACCTTGGCACCAGGTATTTTGGTGCCAGGTATTTTGCATTGTTATCTTTGTACTACTCAGTTGTGTTTAGATTTGACTGTACATCCATCTCACGTAGAAGTTAATCCTTAATTTTGTTGTATAACCCACAGTAAAGCAAGCAATAACACAAACACAACCATGTGAATCTACGTCTTTCCCCTGGACATTTTTAGATCTGAATATTAACTGGCAATGTCACATTTTGTGTGTGTGTGTGTTGGGGGGTCTAGAATAGATTGTCTGCATACCACGGAACTCCTCAAACACAGGTGACACAGGTGATATAAGGAGAGAATGCTCACGGAAAGAACATCTCATGACTGGAGCCAAAGCCAATGATGTTGAAGTAGCATCCCATGGGCAAGCTTTTCAGCAAGAGCAGCAGAGTGTCCTGTAAGAGAGAAATCCAACCAGCGTATTTACCCTTCTAAAAGACATTTAGGACACAGTGTCAAACTACTGCACAGTAACCAGTGTGTGTAAGGGTTTAACTAAACTACAGAAATTCTCTTCTGCACATTTGGGACTGTGTGTGTTTGGGTGTGTGTGTGTATGTGTGTTTACCCTGGCACTGCCAATGCGGTTCTGTGCGCCAGGCCCTGAGTGAATGGGGCTATCCATGCTGCCAGAGCGATCCACCACAAAAATAAATTCACCATGGCCGATCATCAATGACATCACATCCTTGGGGAACTCTGGGTAGAGACTCAGCATAACCACTGGGTCACCCATCAAAGTGCCTGAAAGAAAAATATACACCATTATTTCTAATGTCAATCTCTGCTGTGAATGTTCAGACAATCTGTCAAGCTTAGTATCCTGGTCTTTCTGCTTCTCTGCCATATATAATGTTTCCTTCTCCCACCATGTGGCTCTGTAAACAAGCCCAAGGTAGTAGCTTAGACTACTCACTAATCCACAAATCTAGAAGGAAACACCGAGGACCTTCCCCCACTCACCTGGCTTGGCAGATGTCTGTGGTGCCTCTACTATAGCGGTAGGCTTATGGGCATCTTGGTAATACACCAACAGCTCAACGTCCCGGTCAAACTTATGACCTGCAGCCAGGCTGACCTGTAGTCACAACGACACCCACATGAAGAGAGAGCAGTCTGAGAGGGAACTGAACAACTATGAGGGATTCTGAATGTTCATAGTGTTAGTGAGAGAGAGAGAGACATACGGTTAATGCATAAGTGCTTATATAGACTATACATTTACATATGAACAGACAGAGACAGACAGAGACAGGCATAAACAGACAGAGACAGACAGACAGAGACAGACAGACAGACAGACAGAGACAGACAGAGACAGACAGACAGAGAAAGATAGACAGAGACCGACATAGACAGACAGACAGAGACAGACAAACAGAGAGAGACAGACAGAGACAGACAAACAGAGAGAGACAGACAGAGACAGTACCGTGGCTTGAGTTTTCTCTGTGTTCAGGTAGTTGAGTGGTTCCAAGGGACAGTTGGACTCTACTTTAGAGATGGGGTGGGGGGAGGTCACGTGGGCCCTGAGGGACAGACTGTATGGTACAGAGCCAGCAGGCACAGAGGACACCTGGGTACCAGCAGCACTGTCTGGCCCTGAGAGAGAAGGGGTGAGGGAGGGAGGCAGGAAGGAAGGAAGATAGAGAGAAGGAGAGATAGACCTACCAATTAACATGTTTTGTTCCAGCCCAGTACTAACATATCTTTCAACAAAAAAGTGACCAAGGCTGTGATAAATTCAATCAGGTGTGTTAAACCTGTACTAGAACTAATGCCTGTGCTTCATCAGGTACCCCTCTGTGTCTCCAAGAGCAGGACTGTTTTAAAACTACTTTATCAGACTAATTGCTGCTTCCTGCTCTCTGTTGTTTCACTGCCTATGACATATACCTGACTTGTGTCTATACAGGTGCCCATGTTCTTACCCTGGGGTTTGTAGCGGGGGTTGAGGACAGCAGGCAGGCAGAGCCTCAGTCCATCATCGGCCTGCACAGCCAGCTCCGTCACATAATCCAGGCTAATGGAGGCCTTCTCCCCTGGGGGCAGACTGCCCACACTCAGCTTAAACACATCTGGGCTCTCATTACTTTCCTCCAATAGGAAGGCCTGCTGGCCTGAGCTCAGTGCATCATCATACAGCTCCTGCGCCTGAAAGGAACACAGTTACACATCATCAGCCTGAGACAAAGCAGGGACCACTAGCATTCTGCCAACTCAATCAAGGGTATTTCTATATTTTTACTATTTTCCACATTGTGGTATGGTAGTGAAGACATAAACTATGAATTAACATGTATGGAATCATGTAGAAACCAAAAATAAATGTAATTTTGTAGATTCTTCAAAGGAGCCACCTTTTACCTCGATGCCAGCTTTGTACACTCCTTACATTCTCTCAACCAGCTGCATCAGGTTGTCACCTGGAATGCATTTCAATTAACAGGTGTGCCTTATTAAAAGTAAAGTTGTGGAATTTATTTTCTTCTAAATGTGTTTGAGACATCAGTTGTGACAAACTTGGGTTGGTTTAAAGAACACTTTCATTATGTCTGTACTGTAGTAGTCCATATTAGGCCAAGAACAGCTCAGTTAATAAAAAGGGAACTGACAGTCCATCATTACTTTAAGAGTTGAAGGTCAGACAATCCAGAAACTCCAAAAACTCTGAAAGTTTCTTCAAGTAGAGTTGTAAAAAACATCAAGCACTATGATAAAAATGCATCTCATCAGGAACGCCACAGGAAAGGATAACACAGATATACCGTTGTTGCAGAGGATAAGTTCATTATTGTTGCCTTCCTCAGAAATCAGCAATTAACTGCATCTCACAATGAAGCCCAAATGATTAAATCATAGTCAAATTACTGCAAAGAAACCTCTACTGAAGTGTCCTGACCTGTGCCTGCCTTTTTCTTATACCGTTTCCTTGATCATCCTTTTGGTAGGGATGGGAAACCAAGGCTTTCTGAACCATTGAAGCTTGTTTCATTGCATCATTGCTCAAAGCTTTCCAACACAAGGGACATCTGCTGGACAACATGTAATATGACTTTTGATTTAGATGTATTGTATTTTGCCCAGAGCGGTACATATTTTTCTGGTGTTTGCGGCCAACAGCACTTTCCTTAGTCATTATCAGTGCATTTAATGTAATGGTAAGGATGAATGAATAATGATGGCCATTGAAAAGGCTAAGCTCAATAAAACAGGAGTTTCTGGAGGACGAAAGGCTGACATTTCTTGTCTCATCGTATTACCCACAACAGGAAGGATCGAACCTGTGACCAGGTAAACAGTAGTCGGATATTGTATTCTGGTTTTGAAAAGAACGAAGCTTCGGACATCATCGATCACGTGATATTGTACTTAAATAACTTTCAGTTTTGTTTACATCCATATCATTTGAATAACGATTTTGTGCAGTTATTCAAAACGACGAAAACAGTGAGCCACTGTCAACAAAATGCTCTTATGTATCATTCACATTTAAGTTCAATCACATTTATTGCCTCAGTTATTGACCGATAGCAGCTCAAACATCACCTTGTCAAATAAGGCTAATGGAACAAATAATGCTTCCAATGTTGACATTGCCTACAATTAGGCCTGTTTATTAAAACATTTGGTACAGCATTGTGTACAGTATGGAAGCATAACATTTCTGAAATTTAATTAACCAATGGAAAACGTGTATTGCACATGTTATTGTTTCAGTTTAATTCACATAGATGTAAATATCAGTTTGAAATCAAGAATGAGGGAAAAACAGAAGATTAAAAAAAAATTGATAGTTAAGAAATTAGGGAATACGTCTTCAGGCACCACACCACGGTCATTGCCTGTGCGTATATATTGGGATGATATGCTTTCAGAAGTCTGAAAGTGCATCATAAAAAAAAAACACTGATAACCTCTCTTTCCAAAAATCTCCTTTTCAACTAGGATAGTCTTATGAGACTATTGTCATAAGTGTGTCTAGTCTTGTTTAGTCAACAAAATTAAAAGTATTCTTTGTTTTGATTACATTTTTTCTGATTCTATTTAAATAATTAGTCAGTTATCGTCTCGTCAACTGCCACTTAGAAACAGTTATTTAATGAATATCTATGAAGGTAAAACACGTTTTTAGTCGTATAAGTAGTTGCACAATTGTAAAAAAATATTTGCTAACTTGGAATTACTTTTGTAGTTGGAAAAACGTTTTGCAAACGTATTACTTTTTTAGATGTATAGAAATGTGCATAATTGTAACTAACTCGATATTTGGAATCATGCAACTCATGAATAACACTTTCCAATGTAAAATACGGACGCTCAGAGTGTCACTAATATTTTGCTAGAAAAATTTTTTACTTGTAAATCACAGTCTGCGGTATTATGTTTCACAGTGTTTTCAAGCAAAGACACCTATGAGGACTCTCATCATGATAAATGATAAGATAAATATCATGAATATCTTCTTCACATTTTTTGTTTATTAAATTAACACTCTCATACCCACATTCTCCATGGCTCTTAAATACATTATCCTATTACCCTTTCCAAGACCCTAGCTAAGCAACACAATAATAATCTTGCCTACTTCTCAAATTACATACTCTTTTGTATGATTCTCAGATAACAGCTAACCCACACTCTAAATTATCTTGTATTACTCTCAAATTACTGTTCTATGACTACTATCAAATAATTTGCTCTATTTTATGACTCTCTTGACTAACTTGCTCTTTCAAATAATTATTTCTAATTTCCATTTGCATGCGTGTGACTCAAGGTGTCCCCCAGGGTGCAGTACTTGGTCCCCTACTCTTCATCATCTACATCCTTCCCTTTGGTCAAATCCTCCGTCACTTCAAACTTAATTTATACTGCTATGCTGATGATAGACAAATATATCTAGCCACCAAATCTCTCACAAACCCAGCTCTGGCCCATTTTCAATCCTGCCTGACTGCAATTAAAGCATGGATGAAGGAGAACTTGCTCAAACTAAACAGTGACAAAACAGAACTCATACTCATTGGAACCAAATCCACCCTCACCCTGGCACTTTCAATCTCAGCATCAATGACACCGTTGTTTCTCCATCCCCCCACACACGTGACCTATTCACTCACACCAAGTCCTGGCAGCATATCACCTCTATCATCTGTGAGTTACACAGCCATCCCATCTCCCAATGTATCAACTACAAGATCCTACTGAAATAAAAAGCCCTAAACAGTATTGCCTACCTCTCTGACCTGCTTCTTCCAAATCAACCTACACGCTCAATTTGTTCTGGTACTGTGGGCTACCTCATAATCCCCAAGTCCAAGCTCAAAGGCTTGGTAACAAGACATTCTGGAGGGGTGGTCCCAAGCTCTGGGACTCTCTCCCCCAAACCATCTGTGACTCTGAGAATATCCCCATCTTCCAGCAACGCCTCAAGACTCATCTGTCCAAAATTGCTTACCCATAGCCATGCCCAATCCCACTCTCTGTTTTCTTTCTATTTTCTTATGGTATTTGTTGTTTGTTTCTGTTACATGTTCATTTTTGTAAAGCGTCTTTGGAGCGCTATATAAATAAAATGCATTGTTATTACTATTATGCATAACTCAAACTCTTATTGACAAACTTTAAAGTGACTGGACTTCATGAATCTTTTATGCACACAGATTCATTACAGCCATTCTGAAAATGACACCTGTTGTGTCTGGTTGGAACTCAAAGGTGATTTTGTCCGAAGCTTTGAACATCATTGGTCACATGATTTTGTACATCGAAACAGTAGACATCGGAAAACTGAACGGTGCTTCGGAGCATCATGTTCATGCGTCCTACCCCTACCTTCTGCTCTGCTCTATCTGACGTTTATGTTCTGACCTTCTGCCTGCCCTACTATTACATGTCAGCCTACTCCTTGGGTTTTCTTGGATTTTGAATAAACATACTGCGCTCTGCGCTCGGGTCCAACCACCTGTTTGTTTCACTGCGTGCATTCATAACAAAAACACACCTCCAGGTTGTGTAACAGCTTTTTGACCAAGGAGAGTGATGGTGCTACATCAATCACCCAACCTCAACCCAACTGAGATGGTTTGGGAGTTGGATCACAGAGTGAAGGAAAAGCAGCATCAAGTTCTCAACATTTGTGGAAACTCCCTCACTACTGTTGGATAAATACTCCAGGTGACTACCTCTTGAAGCTGGTTGAGTGATTGCCAAGAGTGTGCACATGTCAAGGCAAAGGATGGCTACACAAGAATCTAAAAAAATTATGTATTCTTGTTGGTTACTACATGATTCTGCATGTGTTATTTTAGACTGTAGAACTCTTCACTATTATTCTACAAAGTGGAAATTAGTAAAAAAAATTGAGAAATACCCTTGAATGAGTATGTGTACAAACTTTTGACCACAACTGAATTTATATCATTAATATAATTTGACTGAATGGTCAGTCATTTGAGTCCAGTTGGACACTATCCCAAGAATGCCAGGTGCTATAGCAATGAGACAAGGCAAAAAGTTCAAATTAGGCATCAGAAAATGGATAAGGGTGAAAAACAGAGAAACATTTTTAAAGACATTTTTGAAGTCATTTAATTCATCGCTCATTTGGAGAAATAATCTACTTCATATGAAATTTACTTCATATATTTGGTAATGTTTAGAAACATCTCTTTAGAAAAATATCAACAATAAATCGTAGTTCATGTCTGAGGGAATAAATACACAGGCATGCAAGTTAAATAATTTCTGCTTTCAAATGGTACCTGGTTCCTTCTGTAGAGTTCTTAATCCGAAACGGTTTTCCATTTTGGCACCTGTTTGGTGAAGTCAGGAGTCATATTATTGTCCTCTTACTAGGAAACAACCCTGCTATTTTACAGAACTTAAAATATGTTCATTTGTGTGTAGCATAACACTAAACAATTATAATGTTAGGCATCGATTATAACTACAGACAATAGATTGAGAGCTGGCCCAATATGAAATGGCTGCTGATCAAGCGTTCCCCTGCCCTTTACTTCTATACTCGACTATAGATCCAGAAGGTTCTGCATACATATATACATTTTATACATAGCTGGCCATAAGTGGATTTTGCAAGAGCTGTTGAAAACTGGTGCAAGAGCAATATTACTGGCTTTTTACAGGTCGCAAAAAAACAAGAATTCATAAGCAGTTTAGGTTACACTTCAACTTAAAATCAATGATTTCCATTCCAAAGTCTACTAGAATTTATCATCTAGCTGCAACCCATCAATGAGGCAGGGCTACTTAATAGTCCTGTTGAGTTAAACACTACAGATTTGTACTTTAATCTATTAGGTACTTCAAATTATACCCCGGTGTCCCAGTTTGAAACAGTCCCCCATTAGAAAGGCAGGCTGTAACCCAATAGGGTTTTGGCCCTTCAGGACAAGTGTTAAAACATTGCTTTTACAAATACCAAGCCTGAAACCCAAAGTGCATTCATCAAGAGTTAATAGCTGATTAATATCATTGTAGTGGCTATCTTAACTCTTCATAATTCTTAACTTTATCTAAACTTACTTCTATAATCATAACCACATTGTATAAATGACGTAAAACAGTTTTACGTGTTGAGTTGGCGGAAGTACGGAAGTCGCACTGAAATACCAAAATTTACACTAGAATGAAAGAGTAACAACTGTTATAAAATAAACAAATCTGCTACTAAATAAATGGCGCATACATTCCAGTCCCTAATTGTTACTGATGCAACATAACAATTACATCTTTAACATTAAAGCGACATTTATCTCAGAATTCAAATTATCTTAACCTTAACAGTAGGTTTCAAATTTATATTCAAGTAAACTCAAAATGCACTTTTAACATGTATCAAAGTCTTGCCTTATACAAAAGTGTACTTATGCCACATATGACATGAAATGTCCTCACTTAGCCTACTCTTCCATCTCAAGCAACACACACAATTTATGTATTGGCCTTTCCAAAATGCTAGATTTTGTTTTGACAAATACAAGTCTGACAAGTCCCTTTGAATCAGAAACTGATAAGGACATCTCCCGGTTGCAACCATAAGGACATCTCCCGGTTGCAGATTTCTCCTTGTTGGTCCACTTTTGCCTCTCTTGCAGAAGTGGCATGTGCTCTTTAGTCCAACGTTTCCAAAATATGTCAGACAGGTTCTGCACCTACTCCACCTCATCTCTGTCAAACAGTCCTGGTGGCAGCACAGGCTGGCCTTTAAGGAGAAGCAAATGGTTAGGTGAGAGTGCCTCCAAACCATTTGGGTCACTTGACACTCGTGTTAACGGCCTGCCATTAACAAGCGCCTCAACTTCACACAACAATGTATCAAGGCGTTCATTGTCAAGAGGTTGCTGTTTCAGAATCTGGTAGAGAATTTTCCTCACAGAACACATCTGTCTCTCCCAGATGCCAACAAAATGAGAACCTGCTGGTGGGTTGAAAATCCAAGTAATGTCCTTTTGCAGGAACATTTCTGAGATTTTTTAGTGGTTCCATCATTGAATTGCTTCACGCATTTCTTTCTCTGCTCCCTCCAGGTTTTTTCCGTTATCTGATCTCACTACAGACACTTGACCTCTCCTAGCAACAAATCTCCTGAATTCGTTCATGCACGAGTCAGTTTCAAGTGTGTTGGCAACTTCAATGTGAATTGCTTTAACAGTGAGCCACATGAACAATACACCATATCTTTTGACTGTACTTTGCCCACATTTCACCTTGAAGGGCCCAAAATAGTCTATGCCCACATTAGTGAATGGCGGCTTATCAGGCGTCAGGCGATCTTGTTGCAAATTTACCATCCTCTGTTCTCCAGGTTTTGCTGAAACCCTTTTACATGTTACACACTTAGACAATATTTTCCTAACAGCAGAGTCTGCTTGTGGGATCCAGAATCTCTCTCTCAGCCAGGATAGCATATCATTTCTTTAAGTATCAAAGGATGCTTAATGTCTGCTGGCAGTCAAGACTGGTGCAATCTTCCTCCAACCTGTAAAATTCCATCTTACATAACAGGATCAAACCTAACAATGTGACTGCTTCCTTTAAATGTTTCACCATTCTGAAAAGTTGTAAGTTCATCACTAAAGCTTCACTAAACACTTGATTATCTCAATTTCTGCCATAACAACATCTTCAGCAAAGATCCCTTAATGGTTGACTTGAACTGCTGCCTTTTGCGTGTAACCATTTCAGTTTTCTTTTCATGACTCAAATGATGACTTGTTTGTGATGTGATAAGCTTGTGATTGTGCGCTCAGTCTCTGAAGCAGCTGTTTAAATCATCCATGAAACTGCCCTTTTTAAACACTGCCACTCTGAATAATAACAAATGAGGGCAATTCCAGCATTATGGACATGACATTTGCAGTCAAAACATAAAATATAAATTCTCAGAAAATGCATTTAATACCAATATATTTAAATGTCTGTTTATATGTCCATACTCCCTTAATAAAGGAGTACAGACTTTAGAAAAATATCAATCTACACATGCGTTATGGACAAAAAAAAGACGCAAGTTTGTGGGAGACAATATACTTTGTTGAAATTCTGTGAATTAAAATGCACAAGCCAAAATAAATAATACCAGCCGAATGGATGAGTGTCGGCTCTCTATAGAACATTCTTTATTTATTTTATTTTAGTTAAAAAAAAATCCATTTATGAGGAAAAACGGACATTACGGACGTGACCGTTCCGAAATCATCACTTGGCTGACGCTGGAAAACTTGAACAGAGACCTTTTTGTGTGTCTCTTTTTATTTGAAACAACAAACATCTGAGACATCAGTAAGGTAAGTCTGCACAATTAATCAAATTTAAACTGAAATCACCGTGTTATAGATTAGTTCACGCATATCTCTCATGCTGCTAAACTGTAACCGGCACGTGAGCATGTTCAAAACTCAATTCGGGCATGATATTGCTTGCTTGATAATGTGTTTTTATCATCAAGGTGTTTACTTTAGACCCCGAAAGATAGGGAATTGATAATGCTAAGATACATAATCATTATATATGCAGTTTATCATATCGATATTCTCCGGAGTTAAGAGCACCGGTTTCCCCTCAGTCCCATCAGTGAATTGAAACGCTGTCTGATTGTAACAGTGTGTTGGCCTGTGTCTATATAGAACAAACAGTCTGGAGAGCGTATATTTTTTTTGTGTCAAACTAATCGCAATGTTTATACCTGTTTTGCGTTGTTGAATGCGCAGTCGTGCTTTAAAATAGCCACATTATTGCAAAATTAGCCAATGCATTGAAATAATAATTGAAATGTTATTGTCTTAAATCAAAATCACATGAATACTTCATTTCATTAGGCCCGATGGGTTTTTGCCACGTTTATATTGGTTTGGATGTCAGGAGGATCAAGACGATCTGTGTGAAAGAGACGCCCAAAAAAGGTAAGCATTTAAAGTGAATATACAGTATTTTTATTTATTGTTGTTAACTGTGAACAGTTTTTTTTTTACAGGTCAACATCTAACTGATTATTGCTAAACATTCTGTAAGCATAAACATTCAAGAGGTAAGAATACAGTATTGATCCCTTATGAATATGAATCATTATAAATTTAAGATAATAAAATAAATAATTTAATTCCAGACAGAATCTTAACTTTTTACATCTCATTAAATATTGAAAATATGTTCTAATCATCTAATTTAAAATCATTTAAAGCATCAATCAAGGGAAAACAACAAACAATGAAAAATATGTCCCAAACGAGGACAAATGTTGATTAATAAGATTACTTTTCTTTTTCTATTCTGCAACGACTGCCTCTCCAAAGCGATACCTCCCTCTGTTGTCTATTTTTGGGTTGAAAGTCTCAATCACTTGGTCAGGTGTCACCCAAGCCTTATCTTCCATCACAGGTAAGATGTAGACAAATCCAGTACTGTCATTTCTTCTTAAAAACCTTATTTCCAGTGCCATCTGGTCTTGGTTGTTGACAAGTCCAACAAACTGTCTGACAGATTTGTTTGCCCTGAATTGGACCAAGACACAGTCTCCAGTTTTGATGTTCCTTGCAGCTGCTGGGTGGAGCTCAGAGGACTGCTGTGCGGGACTTCCAGCAGATGTGATTTCTGAGGGCAGAAATCTATGGACACTTGACTGTTCTGCCTCTGAGTAGATTTTGTGACGCACTTCTCCCCAGGTGACTGGCTCAAAATGATGAACTGACTGAGTGCCTGAAAGAGCTGTGGTAATGGCCCATCTATCAGCCAGCCTACACCAGCTCCCACACCATCCACTGCACCTTTGCCATGGCTTGTGGCAAAGAAGTGCCACTGCACTTTTAAAGTTGGAAACAACTCCTTGAAGGTGGTTGACATGAAACACCAGATGAATTTGTTTTTGAACTGAGAGGCAGCTCCATCGCTAAAAATGTGCATCACTCTCATTGCAGGATGTTTTTCTTGAACGTCCAGGACAATCTTGGTGAGGAACGTTGCCACGGACCTCTTGTCATGTTCCAAGCTGTCGCTAACTATGGCATATGACTCTGGATCTCCATCAGACCACAGCACAGAGGGAAACACAGTGATCTGTTTCTGATGCCAGTATGCTGACTGAATCTGATCTTGGTAAGCAGCCGTATAGTTTTCTGCAAAATCTACCTGCAGCACCACAGTTTTCTTGTCAGTTTTTGACTGCTTTCTTTTGGCCTGAAAAAATGTGCTTTGATTTCTCTTCACAAAACAGTGATTCAGAAATTGTGTAGCTGCTGCCTTTACGGCATCTAGGACATCACCTAGTGTGCCACTCTTCTGGACCTTATTTGGCAGCCCTCCGGTAGCTTCCCATGTGTACCAGGTCACCTTAATTTGTTTGTCTTCCTCTGGAATGTGACTAAGAACACTGGTTTCCAGCAGCTTTCCACTCCTGCATTCAGCACACCGGCCTAACATGCAGTGAGGACTATCTGGATTGCAGGCCACAGCTTTGATAAAATCCTGTGTGCTCTGGAATGCTTGCCTTGGGATGGCACGTTGCACACAGTCCAGGGCTAATTTAAGATCCTCATGGTAACGGCACAGGCAAACATTTCTCGGAGTATCTGAACACCGGAGTACATGAGATGGTCGAAGCTCAGCAAATTTAGATTTCCCAATTATAAACTCCGGATGTTCACTCTTGAAGCCGCGGTAGGCCTCTAGAATAGACATTGTTAAATGTCGTTTCTGGATTTTCTTTTTTACTCCTCCCTCTCTGACTGTGAGCACATCCCTCATCCCTGGTGCTTGCCTTGAGATGTCATCTCTCTCATAGAACTCCTTGACTTGACCATATGTAGTAGTTGTGGTATTATTCTTTTTCTCCTGAAGAAGGCACAGTGATGTTGCAATTTTTTTTATAACTATAAATTTTTTTCGAGGGCTGCTAGGTAAAGCTTGGAGTGCTCGTTTTACAGCCTTGCCTAGTGACTGTCTTGTTTTAAAAGGTGAATTTTGTGGAGACTCCTGCAAAGCAGGAACCTGTGACTTCTTTAGAAGACGCCTTTTCCTCTGTCTTTGTCTAGCAAGCTCCCTGACTCTTTCTGCCTCTTGGTTTGATTGTGTTTCTTTCTTTCTTTGTCTTTCTGCATTTTTCCTTATCCTTTCCTTTTCCTTGAAATTTTCATTGTTCCTCTTTTTCTCTCTGAATGTACATTGTCTTTCAGTATTAGTTTTTGCCATTGCGCTGTAGGATGAGATGTATATAAATTGTATTTATTATTCTATGTATATGTTATTATTGGTTGTTGTATTAATTACTGCTATTCACATTGAAATTTTGTAATAAAAAAATTGTTAAAGCTAACTAAGCTGATTTTTTTCATTAGCCATTCCATGGCCAGTGTGTTCGTATTTATATATGTAATTTTTACAAAAAAAATATACTCTAAATTAAAATGTACATTTTGATATCAAATTACTTACCAATTACTGCAAATAAAGTAGAGATTTTGTCCAGAAATCGCAGATCTACAATCACCACAGAAATAAATGCCTTTGACCACAGAGGGCGTGCGCGGGAAAGAAAGTGAGTCATCACAGAAGGCGCGTCTCATATTTCTCTCTCTCTCTCTCACACACGCGCACACACACTCCATGGTACTAGTATTAATTGATTTCTAAAAAGTTCTGATGTACAGTAATAGAGATCAATTTAATATATGTGTGGGTTTTTTTTAACAGTAAAATTATGAAAGACCAGGGTGAGTTTAAATAAGTTTGACTTCTTTCCACTCCATTTCAAGCAATAGATCGAATTATATTGTAAAGTTGATGAATTTATCTTTTCGTATTGATTTAATCAGAATGCTTCTTGATTGCCTTTGTTATGTGTCATTATATTGCTTGAAATAAATAAATGAATTAATTAATTAAACAAATGTGCGCTGGTCAAATCATGCATGATTTAATGTGAAGCGTCCGTAACGGTCACGTCCGTAACGCATAATTAGGTTGTTTAGAGCAATTAAGTGAGATGATTTGTCAATCATAACTAGAATGGACATATTTTGGCTTTGTACATAAAGTTTCAAATTAATTGTAATAATAATGATTATACAATCTAAACGTATTCTTTAAATCGTTACGGACGTGACACAGCACTTAAGCGTTGTGACTTCCTAAATATAGCCTTTATAAATTTAAAGGGAAATGCAGTTATAACAAAGTGAGTGTATTTATATCTCAGTCATGCCCCCGTCTTTCTGCAAAATCCTTACTATCAACATAAAGTATAATTAAAGGAGTCTTTGATCCCTCGATCTTTTTAAAGCATGAAATAGGTTTGTATAAAAAAAGCAATTTTAGTATCTGTGCACACCTTATCTGAGGTGAATAAACAGAAATTTCCTTAAAATTTACATGACAGCACATCAATACAATAAAATACAGATCCAAATGGACAACTTAGAAAGGGTTTTGATTTTTTTATGATAACTTAAATTATTTACAGCAAGGTTGACATTTGCGTGGAATTGCCCATGAGCTTGTTAAGTAAATTCTCATGCATGTTTGTGGCAGTCACACTTACTGCTTTTTTTTCACTTAAACATCATCTTTCTGTATTTCATTCATGTCTGGTGAAACTGGCCAGTGTTTCCTGTCCATTGTCAAAAACTCTGGCCCACCAATCCAGTTTTGTCACTTTGAGAATGTTTCTGCAGGCATTCTTCTTAATGCATGGTCAGCAGGATTCAACTCTGAGTTACCCTATATCCACTGACTTGGCTTGGAGTTGTCTCTGATGAGTGATACTCGGTTTGCAACAAATGTTTTGAATCTCAGACGTAGTTTAACACTGTAGTACTATCACACCAAAACACAGATTCTTCAAGCTGCATGGGCAGCTCCTTTCTCATGAGTCAATACATTTTTACAGCAACAGCATCCACTGTTAGCTCCAGCCTCTGAATTTTTTTTTGTTTCAACGGTGCCACTCTGGACTTGTGGATGATGAATGACCAGTGAACTTCTCCGTCTTTATTTTTCATGCGAAGGTAGGTAACGACTCTATAACCTTTCTATAATCTAACATCTCTGTTTTTTAAGAGAAGTCCTATGCTATAAGACTCTTTGCTGTTTCATTAACACAGTCCATAAACAGAATATCTTCTCTAGACATTTCCTGTTTTTCGTCACTGTCTTTCTTAGGGAAATCATTATTAAACTATTGCGCTAACAGGTTCTCCACACTAGCAATAGCAATGCGATGCACAGAAACACTCAGAACATTTTCAAATGGAGTGTTGCAACCATCTCCCCTGAGAGGACCGTTGATGACCGTTGATGACCCATTGTTCGAAATGCTATTCTATTAAAAGTCCAATGTCTGCATCTATGTGTGGGAGCTGGATTCCTTGCAGATGTGGCCAGTTTTCTAAATATTCCTGCACTGGAATGTTCTCTTTGGACACAGGAATGTCTTTGTGGGTGTAAATCTCAGGTATGTCAATGTAAATGTTCTCCTTCAAACCACACACCTCTAATTCTTTGATATGGTAGCTTGACTCCAACTTTTCCAGTACATGTTATTTTTCACAGTATACACATGGCTTCTGGAAGGCATTAACGTTGCAACGAGACAGGTTTTTATCATTGTTTGATGACCATTCAATTGCTGCTGGTGCAACACTTGTGGCAAATGCACTCCCTTTTGGCCTAGATGCTCTCATCACTTTCCCATTTGCATAAGATTTCAGAAACTCTCCACATTTCTCGTATTGTAACTTGGAGACAATGTTTCTGAGATTAGTAGGATGGTCCATTTCTTGAAGTTGGGTAATGTCTTGCATTGCATTGTTACAACCAGTGAGGAACAAGGAGTAACTCTGGAGAGCCTTGGCATCATCTGGTTTTATTTGTGGCCAGCTGAATGCTCTGTTCATATTGGCAGTTGCGATTTTTTGTTAATTGCCATATTGAAAACTTCCTCGCCTCCCTATATGCTGACAACATCTGACCAAGTCTCTGGGTTCACCTCTAGTAAACTTTTCAAGGTAATATAACCTGTCGCTGTCACTATCAGCTTTGTCATGAATGGTATGATCAAATGCTTGTATGAATGCCTTGAACTCAAGGAGATCAGCACTGAAAAGAGGAACATCTCTTTGGAGCAAATGTGACAGTGTTTGCTGTTAGACTAACATCTCAGTGATATCATTTTGTTTCAATATAACTTCACACAGATTTAATGGACTTCTGTTAACATAAGTTTGTTGCGTGTCAGCTTCATGTTTCACTTGATGATCATTTGCCTTTAACTGATCAATGTGTTCATAATTGACCATTGGCTGCTGGTTACTTAGCTGTGGCATTCCTGGTAAGACAGTCTCAGGATGGACATATACATCACTTTTACAGTTGTCATGCTCACTGTTTTTCACTTGTATTTTTGCTGTAGAGGCGGCAATAGCTATCTCACGTTGTTCCCTTTTTGCCTTTAATTTCCATTCTTCGATGTCTAATGCATGCCTCTGTTTTAGTGATGCTACACATGCAAGTAAGGCAGCACATTCTGCTTGTTCCTTCTGTTGCACCGATGATATAGATGAGACTTTGGATGATCTTGAAGAGCAGTAACTGGCTGAGCTCGCTGTGCTCTTGGGTGTAAACTTCTTCTCTGCTGGTGCAGCAGCCACAGACACACTGTCATCCGGACACACGTCCTCCTGTTGTTGTTGCTTAGTTGTAGCTATCAATTATGAAACTGCTGAACTGTTCCTTTTTTGCCTTGAACCAATACATCTGATCAGCATTGTGTTCATCATCAGGTAGCAGCAACCGTTCATCATCATTTGCATGAGCAAACTCCTCTAGCAGTTTTGAGCATTTATTTAAATGTTCATCAGCAGTATGCAGACTTTCATTATTTTTCATTAGTCCTTCAATCTTGTTCTTCTTTGATGTTAACTGTGACAACTTGGATCGTCTAGCTCTAGCACTTATAAGCCTGCTCACTCATAAGCCTGCTCATTCTGCAGCATAACAGTATCCTTACTGTTTCACAACTTTTGTCCTCATGTTCCTTTGAACTTATTTTCTGCAGTTCTTTGGGCACTTCTCTGAAGCTTTACTCTTATCCAGTTTGTTCTGTTCTTGGAACTTCTGTAGCTCTCGCTGTCGTCATCTTCTTATTGGTGAGCCGGTTGATTTACTTAATGTAGTGGCTATTTTAAATCTTCACAATTCTAAACTTTATCTAAACGTACTTCTATAATCATAACCACGTTGTATGAACGACGTAAAACAGTTTTACGTGTTGAGTTGGCCCGGAAAGAACCAACAACGGAATGAAAGAGTTACAAATGTTTTTTTGTTTTTTTTCTCTAATAATTACTTTTCACATTTGCTTAAAAAACATCACTTTGACTACAATTCACTATCTTCATAATGAATTAAGGCTAGGGACCACAATTAAATATACTATATACAGTGAGGGAAAACATTATTTGATCCCCTGCTGATTTTGTACATTTGCCCACTGACAAAGAAATGATCAGTCTGTAAACAATACGTTTATGACTCATTTCTGCAGAATCTCAGGAAAACAACAAAGAAAACTGATTCTCGCTATTATAAACTGTTTTGAAGATATTTCATTTTTACTGGGATTTTAGGTGTCTATGTCCTTGAGTGGCCTAGCCAGTCTCTAGACCTTAATCCCATAAGAAATCTGTGGAGGGAGCTGAAGGTTCAAGTTGCCAAATTTCAGTCTCGAAACCGTAATGACTTGGAGAAGATCTGCAAAGAGGAGTGGGACAAAATCCTTCCTGAGACGTGGGCAAACCTGGTGGCCAGCTACAAGAAACGTCTGACCTCTGTGATTGCCAAGGGTTTTGCCACCAAGTACTAAGTATTTTTTTGCAGAGGGGTCATATACTTATTTGCCTCATTAAAATGCATATGAATTTATGACATTTTTGACAGGCCTATTTCTGGATTTTTCTGTCTCTCACTGCTCAAATTAACCTACCATTAACATTATAGACTGATCATTTCTTTGTCAGTGGGCAAATGTACAAAATCAGCAGGGGATCAAATATTTTTTCCCTCACTGTATGTCTTTAAATTTTTGGGAAATTGATATCATTTTTGGAAATACATTTCACAAATATGACTTCCATACTTGCATAGAATGTACAAATAACTTCGAAAATGATTCAGACATGTAAGTGATTTATAACATTTTATTCCAACTCCGACAACTACCCTTAGAATAAATGTTGTTATTGTCAGCATGTTTTATGTAGACATTCAAAAGCTACTTTGGTGAATCACACGTCATTTAATTAAAAGCTTAATTTTGAGAGCATATTGTTCGCCAGTCCATACATGTCTATATCCTTTGTAGAAGTGATGTTGTTTACTGAAAGATGAGTCATTCTTGTTTCTGGAAAGTACATTGTAAATGCATTAGCCTGTCTTTATTATACATCATCATCATTTTCTCACGCTTATCCGGGGCCGGGTCGCGGGGGCAGCAGTCTAAGCAGAGATGCCCAGACTTCCCTCTCCCTAGACACTTCCTCCAGCTCTTCCGGGGGGACACCGAGGCATTCCCAGGCCAGCCGGGAGACATAGTCCCTCCAGCGTGTCCTAGGTCTTCCCCAGGGTCTCCTCCCGGTGGGACGGGCCAGGAACACCTTCCCAGAAAGGCGTTCCGGAGGCATCCGAAACAGATGCCCAAGCCATCTCAGCTGACCCCTCTCGATGTGGAGGAGCAGCGGCTCTACTCTGAGCTCCTCCCGGGTGACCGAGCTTCTCACCCTATCTCTAAGGGATCGCCCAGCCACACTGCAGAGAAAGCTCATTTCGGCCACCTGTATCCGGGATCTTGTCCTTTCGGTCATGACCCAAAGCTCATGACCATAGGTGAGAGTAGGAACGTAGATTGACCGGTAAATCGAGAGCTTCGCCTTGTGGCTCAGCTCTTTCTTCACCACGACAGACCGATACATCAACCTGAATTACTGCAGAAGTTGCACCGATCTGTCTGTCAATCTCCCGTTCCATCCTTCCCTCACTCTTCATCATACAGTTTCTCAAAATAACATGTTTTTCATATGCCAATCAATTATTTTCAGTCTTCAAAGGAGGTACATCCACAATATTCCACACACGTTCTTAGGTCTTACAGACAGAAATAAAAAGAGGCTTTTTTAGATCTTGTGTCATTCAGATTTTAAGTCTAAAAAAATCTGCAAATATAGGCAGAAAATGCATCCATCATACATATGAATATTGTTTTTCATGAAATAGCAATATTTTGATTAACTATTCCATCCCAGATAAAGTATCCATGCCAGATACGGAACCGATGTATTGCAACATTTGTTCCGGATGCATGTAACGGACCCTGCACGAGGTCCAGATGCACAACGGGCCAATGCCGATACGGATCTGGAATTCGGATCTAAAACAGACTTGGGCCCGCATAGGCCCAGCTCAGACCCAAATCTACTATATTTAATTTTACCTCTGGATTGGCTCTGTGCCAGATCTGTTTCAGTTCCGGTTTTGACTCACTACTAATGGTGATGTGTGTGTTCAAATTTTTTATTTTTATATCCTAAAAAATTACAAATTAAATAGGATTTGAACTATTTTACATTTCTACCTAGACCATAACGTTATCTTTCCATAACTCATCATAACTGATATTTTACCTGTGAAACTGTTTTAAATAATAATGCAGTTTTCTGTATTGTAAAGCAATGTCCTTTTCAGTAATTAAATATAAAAGCATGAAAAACTATCTAGAACAAAAATGTACATAGTATTGTACAATTCAAGTATGTCTCAAAACCAATTAGTGTATTGAATGCAACCGTTTATTATAGATAAATAGGAATTCATATCAAAATGTAAATTCACAGCTACAATGAAATATCAAAAACATTTCAATTCTGAATCAATTAATACAGTGTTAACCCAAAATAAAAAATAAGGATTTATCAAATGGTAGCATTCAACATTAATAAACACATTCATACAATTTGAGCTAAAAACTATTTATCACAGTGGGGGCATACATACCCATTCCTACCCAGGACTAATACACCCAGAAACATCCTGACAACTCATTTACATTTTCATTGTTAGTAAAAATGTTGACATTTCAAACATAAATTCAATAGATTACCATTTTCCCATCACAACATTGTATTGGCAATACTGAATAAATGAAACCATCAAAACTTAAAATTGTGAAAAACATGGGATATTACAAGAAATTAACAAACACAACATTGTGCCACAATTTGAGGCAAGTGAAATTGAGGATGGAGAATGATGTCCAACTGAGACCACACACTTCCTGGAGCATTCAGGAAGAGGATGACGTAAATAGTCCTCAACATTAGTGTTACGGTCTTGTAGCATGTTCTGTACTGTCTGCAGCCTTGGAATGTTCTCTGCAACCACCTCTGTGGTCAAATGCAAGACTAAACTGATGGCATACTGCATGCATTTTCTGATCAATCAATAAAATGGATTTTATAAAGCCCTTTTTACATCAGCAGTTATAACAAAGTATTCTAAACACCCAGCCTGAAACCCCAAAGAGCAAGCAACAATGGGGTTGATGCATAGTGGCTAGGAAAAACTCCCTAAAGGGATGCAATTTGGGAAGAAACCTAGAGAGGAACCAGGCTCTGAGGGGTGGCCAGTCCTCTTCTGGCTGTGCCAGGGGAACATTTTAAGAGTACAAACTGTAATAATTAATAAATGCATATGGGCTTTGTCCAGAGTCTATAAAACATAATCCACGTCTGCTGTATGACCAGATGGACGAAGACAGGGACAATCAGGAATGGTCAACGGAGGGGCAGCTGAAATCGTAAGGTATCGTCAGCTGCTTAAACTCCAACCAAACCAGCAGGACTTTAGACAGGGATGGCTATGAGCCTTTCAAACCAGCTCGTCCTGAGGTGTGGTCCAAGGGCTCCTGTCCTCCTAAGTTAACACGGAGTAGAACACAAGGATACCTGACCAACCAGAATCTTGGCCAACCAGTTGATGTTTAACATTAATTACTAGTACAAATCAACCAGCTACTGTAACGAACACGATACTAATAACAGCAGACCTACAAGAGATACTATAGCTAAACATAGTTTGCTAAATTACCTAGCTACATGATACTGTCTATTAGCCCTACAATTGTCATCATCCCGGCATAGAAAACTAGCTAACAAATAATGTTAATTACCAAACCTTGGCTACTAAATGTAGGTCGCTAGAAAGTATAGCTAACTATGTTTAAGTTGACATTGGGTCTATTTTACTGTACAGCTTATTGATGTGATTACAGTGAGTAATTACAAAAAATTATAATTCCTAGATCAAACCAATTCAATTTAGTCTAATAAAACTAGCAATCTTAGCTAGAAGTGCTCAATACTGTCGAGTTGGGCTTGCTACATTTAGCTAACTAAATGTATTAGTAAACATGAATTAAAATCGAAAGATAACCTTGTTAAATACAGGTGGCTATTTGTAACATCATGTCATATTACGCACATTTGTTGTTGGCATTCAGCAAACATTAAACTAGAAAACTTTAACTCACCAATATGTTGCACAACTCCTTGTTTCTTACGGTTGATTTGACCAACGTCCCAAATGCTTCAAATGGTAGCACGAGCGCTGCACGCGAGCATAGATCATGCATCCTATTCGAATCAGGACCAATTCTTTCGAACTAGCCATCGCTAAAAACGTACGTTTTGGATCTGGTGCGGTGGCGCTAAGTGACTGCTATGATTTGCCATAACAACAGCGGATCCGCCGCGGAGTCAGCTGCTGTCTGGGGACAAGTCTGACCATTGGGTGTCTTATCACAGTAGAAAATAAAAATAATTATGCCTTGAAATAATGTGTTGAAAAATATCTGGAAATGTGAAAATTCACTTGTATTAAACAAAGTTTTGCCTCATTTGCACATTTCAATAGTTATATAAATAAAACTTGTAATACGAAAATTTCATATATATTGATGAATACTTTGCACTAGTATAGTTCCAGTCTGATAAGTGTAAAAGGGGAAGAAAACTATCAGAGGGTGGTGCCAGGCCTATATTGCCAATCATTTTATTATGGCTTATATTTTGGAAATAAAAACGTAATCTATTTGCTGCCACTAAAGCCCCATCCGCCCCACCTCGCTCGCTCTGCCATCAGCACCCTGACAAAAACGTCTATTGCAAGAATGGTCCTGATAGACTCCCCAACAGATTTCTGTACGATCTGATGTTGCGCTGTTGAACAGACCTGAACACACCTTCTGACATTGTTTTTGCTCAGGCTCAGCTCACACTGTAGTTGTACTGACTGGTGAACCAGCCCTTAAAAAAATAAGGATATTGCGATGTGATCATTACATTATAATAGTGGATGAATATGTCTTTTGGACAACAACAAATTACTCACTAAAAGAGATTTAATTTAGTCTGATTTTACAGAATTATCTCTAGAATATAAATTATTGTTTCGACTGGCTATAAGCTTACAACGAAGACTGATGTAACATATTACCTTAAAATCTGTGATGCTTGTTGTTTTGATTGCAGTGGTGATGCAAAATCGTACGATTCTAGCTTCACTTTCATAAACCCTATTTCTTCGTTTATAAATGCAGACGCACTGGTCGTTCAATGGGCGTGACTTACAAATTACCATTCTATTAGCAGCAGGATATTATGCCAGCATTTTCAAAATCAAAGCCATTATTGAAATGCATGGCAATGTTTTTAATCCCTTATAGAAAATTTGACCGTTTCCATGCATATATATATATATGTATATATGTTTAATCATTATTCAATGCTTTTTGCACGTCTAGTGACGTTATCGGAAAAACGCGTTTGAATGGTGTTCCTAATAATCCTTTAGGTGAGTGTATATATATATAAGGAATTAAAAACGTTGCCATGCATTTCAATAATGGCTTTCATTTTGAAAATGCCGGCATAATATCCTGCTGCTCATAGAACAGTAATTTGTAAGTCACGCCCATTGAACGACTAGTGCGTCTGCATTTATAAACGAAGAAATAGGGTTTATGAAGTGAAGTTAGAATCGTCCGATTTTGCATCACCACTGCAGTCAAAACAACAAGCATCGCAGATTTTAAGGTAATATTACATCAGTGTTCGTTGTATGCTTATTATAGCCAGTTGAAACAATCATGTATATTCTAGAGATAATTATGTACAATCAGACTAAATTAAATCACTTTTAGTGAGTAATTTGTTGTTGTCCAAAAGACATATTCATCCACTATTATAATGTAATAATCACATCGCAATATCCTTATTTTTTTAAGGGCTGGTTCACCAGTCAGTACAACTACAGTGTGAGCTGAGCCTGAGCAAAAGCAATGTCAGACAGGGTGTGTTCAGGTCTGTTCAACAGCGCAACATCAGATCGTACAGAAATCTATTGGGGAGTCTATCAGGACCATTCTTGCAATAGACGTTTTTGTCAGGGTGCTGATGGCAGAGCGGGCGAGGCTGAGCGGATGGGGCTTTATGGCAGAATATTAAGTTTTTATTTCCAAAATATAAGCCATAATAAAATGTATTGCAATATGTTTAATGCCAGGCACCACCCTCTTTTTTCCCCATTTACACTTATCAGACTGGAACTATACCATTGCAAAGTATTCATGGGCCTATATGACATTTTCGTATTACAAGTTTTATTTATTTAACTATTAAAATGTGCAAATGAGGCAAAACTTTTTACATTTTCATATTACCATATGTTTTTCAACACATTATTTCAAGGCAGAATTGTTTTTATTTTCTACTGTGTTAAGACACCCAATGGTCAGACATGTACCCCAGACAGCAGCTGACTCCGCGGCGGATCCACCGTTGTTATGGTAAATCCGCATAGCAGTCACACTCACTATAATCACATCAATAAATGGTACTGGAAAATGTACAATGTCAACTTAAACATTGAACGTTAGCAATACTTTCTAGCGACCCACAGTTAGTAGCCAAGGTTTGGTCATTAACATTATTTGTTAGCTAGTTTTTTATGGATGATGAAGACCGGATAACTGGATGATAACAGGCTAATGTATTTACAATGTACTTTCCAGAAACAAGAATGACTCATCTTTCAGTAAACAACATCACTTCTACAAAGGATATAGACATGTATGGACTGGCGAACAATATGCTCTCAAAATTAAGCTTTTAATTAAATGACGTATGATTCACCAAAGTTTTTAAAAATAGCTTTTGAATGTCTACATAAAACATGCTGACAATAACAACATTTATTCAAAGGGTAGTTGTGGGAGTTGGAATAAAATGTTATAAATCACTTACATGTCTGAATCATTTTCAAGTTTTTTGTACATTCTATGCAAGTATGGAAGTCATATTTGTGAAATGTATTCCCAAAAATTGATATCAATTTCCCAAAAATGTAAAGACATACAGTGAGGGAAAAAAAATTTGATCCCCTGCTGATTTTGTACATTTGCCCACTGACAAAGAAATGATCAGTCTATAATGTTAATGGTAGGTTAATTTGAGCAGTGAGAGACAGAAAAATCCAGAAATAGGCCTGTCAAAAATGTCATAAATTCATATGTATTTTAATGAGGCAAATAAGTATATGACCCCTCTGCAAAAAATGACTTAGTACTTGGTGGCAAAACCCTTGGCAATCACAGAGGTCAGACGTTTCTTGTAGCTGGCCACCAGGTTTGCCCACGTCTCAGGAGGGATTTTGTCCCACTCCTCTTTGCAGATCTTCTCCAAGTCATTACGGTTTCGAGGCTGACATTTGGCAACTTGAACCTTCAGCTGCCTCCACAGATTTCTTATGGGATTAAGGTCTAGAGACTGGCTAGGCCACTCAAGGACATAGACACCTAAAATCCCAGTAAAACGAAATATCTTCAAAACAGTTTATAATAGCGAGAATCGGTTTTCTTTGATGTTTTCCTGAGATTCCGCTGAAATGAGTCATAAACGTATTGTTTACAAAGACTGATCATTTCTTTGTCAGTGGGCAAATGTACAAAATCAGCAGGGGATCAAATAATGTTTTCCCTCACTGTATATAGTATATTTAATTGTGGTCCCTAACCATAATTCATTATGAAGATAGTGAATTGTAGTCAAAGTGATGTTTTTTAAGCAAATGTCAAAGGTAATTATTAGGAAAAAATTATAATAATAACATTTGTAACTCTTTCATTCTTGTGTTTATTTTGGTATTTCAGTGTGACTTCCATATTGGAACTTTTATTTTGAAGGTTTGAAGGAAGCTGAAAAAGTGTAAAATATATCAGTGTGGACGGCGGAGCAACCCGGTTGTTTTACCGTCGTTGGTTCTTTCCGGGCCAACTCAACACGTAAAACTATTTTACGTCGTTCATACAACGTGGTTATGATTATAGAAGTAAGTTTAGATAAATTTAAGAATTATGAAGAGTTAAGATAGCCACTACAATGATATTAATCAGCTATTAACTCTTGTTGCTTGCGCTTTGGGTTTCAGGCTTGGTATCTGTAAAAAGGGGTTATAAAATACATTTGATAAATCGATTCAATTACACTGGTGCTTTCACAGTTATTCATTCCTTACTGTGTAAGCAGGCATGGATTTAGAAAGCAGAGGCCCCTGGGCATAAAATCTTGGAGGCCCCCCTCCCAGAATTCATGGCCCAAACTCGCACAGTATCTTAATTTTTAGAAACAATAAAAGGAAGCTGTGGGATTTTCTTTAGTTTAAAACAAAACCACTTTCTCCAACTCCATTTCTTGTGATGTTAACTGTAACAGCAAAGGAGATCTATAAATATCTATAAAACAAAAGACAAAATGGAAATTATCACCGAACAAAATCAACAGAATTAAGCAGATTGAAATCTATGAAGATACAGCCTAACAACATAACTAACAATAACTATAGTCATGTATAGGGATGCAACAGTATGAAAATGTAACCTCACGGTTATAGTGACCAGAGTTTTTATTTACTATTGAAAACTGGCTCCTAAAACACTGGCCGGCTGTAGGGTGTCTGGTAAGAACTTGAACCAGAGATGTCTGACTTTGAGATGTGGTTCTGAAATATAAGCAAATAATGCACATTAATAAACATCCAACTTACTATGAACATTATTTACCAAAACTAAATAGGATATCCACCAGCACTTAACAAGAAACAATATTTAGAGTTACATTCATTTCTCTCTAATAATTAACATAGAATAACATATTATTGCTCATTAACACAAACTGAGAATAAGCCACATCTATTACAGCACACATATCCATAATGGAGCAAACAGTGTAAAACACCTTTAATAGCTAAGCACGTGGCTCCACAGTGCTAGTCTGTTCACTGGCATTGCACGTTGCTAGCAAACACAACCTGAATTTCAACACGTGGCTGCACAAGTAATATTAAACAATCTCCACATCTATCAGCTATGCGAAAGCACACTCAACTAGAGAATGAGTCCTATATATTATGTATTGATAAGCCGGCCGCGTATCTGATAATAAAAATTAACAGTTAACATTAATACAACAACGTCACATGATTTAAAAAGAAACATATCATACAAGAGGTGCCGGGCTCTAGCTAAATCAGAAAAAAATATTTATTTAGGTGGGTCGGTGGACACAGATTCGGAAGGCTTCGGCACCGATCCAGACATCTATAATTATCAAGGTTTTTAATAAGGGAAAAAAGTAATAGATTCGCCTATATTTTGAGGCTGTCAATCTGGTAATGTAGCCTACGTTAACCTAGCCGTCACCGCCGGGCCTCTGCCGCCTTCAGTGGCTTCCGAAGCGCCTGCTTCGGTTTCGGTCTCAAGGGGAGTCGGGGACTGTGGTGGTGGGGGGGCACTTGGACAGGTGTCTGTCACTCCAGCCGGGCTGTGGTTTTCTGTATTGTCGTGCTGGTGCTGATGCTGAAGTAAGTCAGGTTCATCCGAAATAGCAAGGCTGGATGCTAGCACCGCAAGGCTCTTTATTTGCGTGGAGATGGTTGGAATATTTCTTCTCATTACATCTCTGCTATCCTTCTCCCTTTTGGCTTTTCGTTTTGTGGCTCCACTGCTCCACCGTTTTTTATCCATGTTTGTTTTTTCGATGTCCTCAACTCAAATTTTTCCCCACACTATCTTCTGTCTTGCCGCTATCAACAGTTTCTGCGGTAACCTGACACATTGTCATCATCAGACACAGCCGACAGCCAAAAACTGATCATGAAACTTTTTTGTGTGTAAATAAATTATTGTTAACACACACACAAACACACACTCATTAATTCATTTTATTTTAATTTAATAATAAAAAAATGTAAAAGCCCACACAGTTAGTGGGGTCTTGGAGGCCCCCTGTGGTCGGAGGCCCCTGGGCACCGGCCCAATCGGCCCGGTGGTAAATCCGGCCTTGTGTGTAAGGGTTATTTAACACGCCCTGAAGGGCCAAAACTCTATTGGGTTACAGCCTGCCTTTCTAATGGGGGACTGTTTCAAACTGAGACACCAGGATAGAACTCGAAGTACCTAATAGATTAAAGTAAAAGTGTTTAACTCAACAGGACTATTAAGTAGCTCTGCCTCATTGATGGGTTGCAGCTAGATGATAAATTCTAGTAGACTTTGGAATGGAAATAATTGATTTTAAGTTAAAGTGTAACCTAAACTGCATATGAATTCTTGTTTTTTGCGACCTGTAAAAAGCCAGTAATATTGCTCTTGCACCAGTTTTCAACAGCTCTTGCAAAATCCACTTATGGCCAGCTATGTATAAAATGTATATATGTATGCAGAACCTTCTGGATCTATAGTCGAGTATAGAAGTAAAGGGCAGGGGAACGCTTGATCAGCAGCCATTTCATATTGGGCCAGCTCTCAATCTATTGTCTGTAGTTATAATCGATGCCTAACATTATAATTGTCGACTGTTTAGTGTTACGCTACACACAATTGAACATCTTTGAAGTTCTGTAAAATAGCAGGGTTGTTTCCTAGTAAGAGGACAATAATATGACTCCTGACTTCGTCAAACAGATTCCAAAATGGAAAACCACTGCGGATTATTAACTCTACAGAAGGAACCAGGTACCGTTTGAAAGCAGAAATGATTTAACTTGCATGCCTGTGTATTTATTCCCTCAGACATGAACTCCGATTTATTGTTGATGTTTCTAAACATTACCGAATATATGAAGTACATTTCATATGAAGTAGATCATTTCTCCAAATGAGCTATGAATGAAATGGACAAAAAGAAAATCTCTTCAGAAATGTTTCTCTGTTTTACACCCTTATCCATTTTCTGATGCCTAATTTGAACTTTTTGCCTTGCCTCATTGCTATAGCACCTGGCATTCTTGGGATAGTGTCCCAAGAATGTGACACATGTGGGGACACATCTCGCAAGGCCATTCTAGTTTTTAGCACACTGCTCACTCAACTAGGAAGTAGTGGCCAGGACATACATGCTTGATTCCTTTGAGGCATTCCTTTGACCCATGTCCGCCCCCACCCTTTATGGTGCTGAGCCATTTTCACCACCACATGCAAGGCATCCGCAGGTGTTGATTTATCATGACCAGGATTTAGACTCCTGTCCACATTGACGCAGCTAAACTGTGAGGCTCTGACTTTGCTTGCACCATTTGGGTGCTCCCATCTTAACTATATCTATAAGTGGAGAGCAAACATTGTCATATCTAGTCACTGACCCCAGTTCTCTTTTCCATCTCAGTGCCTCTGAAGGGCATTGCTGTGGAGGTGAGTGTGCAGGGGCATGTGGCCACTGTGAGCTCCATTCTGCAGTATGAGAACCAGGAGGAGAGCCCTCTGGAGGCCGTCTTTGTTTTCCCTTTACCAGGAGAGGCTGCTGTCTGTAGGTTCAGCGCCAAGATTGGACAGACTGAGGTGGTGGGTGAAGTTCAGGAGAAACAGAATGTGAGGGGAAATTAAAGTCAGCATATGCAACTGTTAATATTATCTTTCATTAATGATGTTCTAAAATATATAAGAGTATTGGTAAGAGCATGATTTGGATTGATACCAAGTAATTAAATGATTGTACAAATCTTGTGGCAAAGTGTTACCAGCCAACTGGACTCAAATGACTGACCATTCAGTCAAATGATATTAATGATATAAATTCAGTAGTGGTCAGAAGTTTGTACACATACTCATTCAAGGGTATTTCTCTATTTTTTTACTATTTTCCACATTGTAGAATAATAGTGAAGAGTTCTACAGTCTAAAATAACACATGCAGAATCATGTAGTAACCAACAAGAATACATTAATTTTTTAGATTATTGTGTAGCCATCCTTTGCCTTGACATATGCACACTCTTGGCAATCACTCAACCAGCTTCAAGAGGTAGTCACCTGGAGCATTTATCCAACAGTAGTGAGGGAGTTTCCACAAATGTTGAGAACTTGATGCTGCTTTTCCTTCACTCTGTGATCCAACTTCCAAACCATCTCAGTTGGGTTGAGGTAGGGTGAATGATGTAGCACCATCACTCTCCTTGGTCAAAAAGCTGTTACACAACCTGGAGGTGTGTTTTTGTTATGAATGCACGCAGTGAAACAAACAGGTGGTTGGACCCAAGCGCAGAGCGCAGTATGATTATTCAAAATCCAAGAAAACCCAAGGAGTAGGCTGACATGTAATAGTAGGGCAGGCAGGTCAGTACATAAAAGTCGGATAGAGCAGAGCAGAAGGTAGGGGTAGGACGCTTGAACGTGATGCTCCGAAGCACCGTTCAGTTTTCCGATCTCTACTGTTTCGATGTGGTGAACCAGAAGCTTGTTTCAAAGTACAACACCATGTGACCAATGACGCTCGAAGCTTTGGACGTCATAAAGTCACCTTTGAGTTCCAACCAGACACAACAGGTGTCATTTTCAGAATGGCTGTATTGAAACTGCGTGCATAAAAGGTTCATGAAGTCCAGTCACTTTGTGGTTTGTCAATAGGAATTTGAGTTACGCTTAATAGTAATAATTAAGGAAACAGGACTTGGTGTGAGTGAATAGGTTACATGTGTGGGGGGATGGAGAAATAACTGTGTCATTAATGCTCAGAGTGAAAGTGCCAGTTTTGGTGAGGGTGGATTTGGTTCCAATGAGTATGAGTTCTGTTTTGTCGCTGTTTAGTTAAATGAAGTTTTCCTTCATCCATGCTTTAATTACAGTCAGGCAGGATTGAAAATGAGCCAGAGCTGGGTCTGTGATTTGGTGGCTAGATACACCCACCTAAAGTATTATTAGGAACACCTGTTCAATTTCTCATTAATGCAATTATCGAATCAACCAATCACATGGCAGTTGCTTCAATGCATTTAGGGGTGTGGTCCTGGTCAAGACAATCTCCTGAACTCCAAATTGAATGTCAGAATGGGAAAGAAAGGTGATTTAAGCAATTTTGAGTGTGGCATGGTTGTTGGTGCCAGACAGGCTGGTCTGAGTATTTCACAATCTGCTCAGTTACTGGGATTTTCAAGCGCAACCATTTCTAGGGTTTACAAAGAATGGTGTGAAAAGGGAAAAACACCATTGAAAAAACTTTGACTGAAATAACCACTCGTTACAACCGAGGTATGCAGCAAAGCATTTGTGAAGCCACAACACGCACAACCTTGAGGCGGATGGGCTACAACAGCAGAAGACCCCACCGGGTACCACTCATCTCCACTACAAATAGGAAAAAGAGGCTACAATTTGCACAAGCTCACCAAAATTGGACAGTTGGAGACTGGAAGAATGTTGCCTGGCCTGATGAGTCTCGATTTCTGTTGAGACATTCAGATGGTAGAGTCAGAATTTGGCGTAAACAGAATGAGAACATGGATCCATCATGCCTTGTTAGCACTGTGCAGGCTGGTGGTGGTGGTGTAATGGTGTGGGGGATGTTTTAGTGCCAATTGGGCATCGTTTAAATGCCACGGCCTACCTGAGCATTGTTTCTGACCATGTCCATCTCTTTATGACCACCATGTATCCACTGCTGGAAGTAACCCCTGATGGCTACTTCCAGCAGGATAATGCACCATGTCACAAAGCTTGAATCATTTCAAATTGGTTTCTTGAACATGACTGCGCCGTCCTCGATATGTCTGCTTAATATCCTGACAGCCAGCTAAACTTCTTCCCAACACCAAGACTCTGAAGATTGATTCTTAATTCCACAGGTTTAATGGAGTTACAAGGAAAATAGTGAAACTGCAACACACAAAAGAGCAATGACAAATTACACATGAGCACTATTACTGTTGTATTTCGTTCATACTCATTTTAAAACTAATAAGAAATATATGTCAACTACATGCAGGACATCATAGCACCTTTACCGTGCAGCTCGTTAACAAACAAACACGTGAGAGCTAGCATATACATAGCTGACGTGCATTCAAACCATCCTCAGATTACACTTTACAAACTTAAAATTATTGTCAAAAATAGCTAATAATACTTCCAGGATAATTTCACAAAACAAAGTATACGTACCGACGATGCTACGTCAGACATGAGAAGTAGACAGATAGGATAGAAGCGTCGTGAATTTAACACACTCGAGCAAACTGCTGAAAATGCGCACGAAGAGCACGAGTGTTCGTTTCCCAACTACGGATCACGCAATAGGAAATTTAGAACAGCGCGATCATCAAGTGACCATGACCTAAATAGAAACACATAAGAAATGCATATTCCTGGAACACATTAGAATACTGAAATGCTGACTAAAAGTAAGCACATTTATCTTCTATAACTTTAAACTTAATGCTTATTTACATGTTGCCATCATTTTGTTATTAAGAATAGAACAATGACAATGAGTTCACTGTACTGAAATGGCCCCCACAGTCACCAGATCTCAACCCAATAGAGCATCTTTGGGATGTAGTGGAACGGGAGCTTCGTGCCCTGGATGTGCATCCCACAAATCTCCATCAACTGCAAGATGCTATCCTATCAATATGGGCCAATATTTCAATATTTATTGAGTGTATATTTGTTTATCATCAGCATAGCAGTTTAAATTAAGGTTGAAGTGACAGAGGATTTGACCAAAGAGAAGGATATAGATGATGAAGAGTAGGGGACCAAGTACTGAGCCCTGGGGGACACCTTGAGTCACACACATGCAAATGGAAATTAGAAATAATTATTTGAAAGAGTAAGTTAGTTAAGAGAGTCATAAAATAGAGCTAATTATTTGATAGCAGTCATAGAACAGTCATTGGAAAGTAATACAAGAGAATTTAGAGGGTTGGTTAACTATTATTTGAGAGTCATACAAAAGAGTAGGTAATTCGAGAAGTAGGCAAGATAATTATTGTGTTGCTTAGCTAGGTTCTTGGAAAGAGTAATAGAATAATGTATTTAGGAGCCATGGAGAATGTGTGTATGTGAGTGTTAATTTCCTCAACAGAAATAGTGAAGAAGATATTCATGATATTTATCATATCGTTTACAGTGGGGAGAACAAGTATTTAAAACTGCCGATTTTGCAGGTTTTCCTACTTACAAAGCATATAGAAAAAATCCAGAAAATCACATTGTATGATTTTTAAATAATTAATTTGCATTTTATTGCATGACATAAGTATTTGATCATCTACCAACCAGTAATAATTCCAGCTCTCACAGACCTGTTAGTTTTTTTTTAAGAAGCCCTCCTGTTCTCCACTCATTACCTGTATTATCTGCACCTGTTTGAACTTGTTACCTGTATAAAAGACACCTGTCCACACACTCAATCAAACAGACTCCAACCTCTCCACAATGGCCAAGACCGAAGAGCTGTGTAAGGACATCAGGGATAAAATTGTAGACCTGCACAAGGCTGGGATGGGCTACAGGACAATAGGCACGCAGCTTGGTGGGAAGGCAACAACTGTTGGTGCAATTATTAGAAAATGGAAGAAGTTCAAGATGACGGTCAATCTCCCTCGGTCTGGGGCTCCATGCAAGATCTCACCTCGTGGGGCATCAATGATCATGAGGAAGGTGAGGGATCAGCCCAGAACTACACAGCAGGACTTGGTCAATGACCTGAAGAGAGTTGGGACCACAGTCTCAAAGAAAACCATTAGTAACACACTATGCCATCATGGATTAAAATCCAGCGGTAGGCAAGGTCCCCTTGCTCAAGCAAGTGCATGTCCAGGCTGTCTGAAGTTTGCCAATGACCATCTGGATGATCCAGAGGAGGAATGGGAGAGGGTCATGTGGTCTGATGAGACAAAAATAGAGCTTTTTGGTCTAAACTCCATTCGCGTGTTTGGAGGAAGAAGAAGGATGAGTACAACCCCAAGAACACCATTCCAACCGTGAAGCATGGTGGTGGAAACATCATTGTTTGGGGATGCTGTTCTGCAAAGGGGACAGGACGACTGCACCGTATTGAGGCGAGGATGGATGGGGTCATGTATCGCGAGATCTTGGCCAACAATCTCCTTCCCTCAGTAAGAGAATTGCAGATGGGTCGTGGCTGGGTCTTTCAGCATGACAACGACCCGAAACACACAGCCAGGGCAACTAAGGAGTGGCTCCGTAAGAAGCATCTCAAGGTCCTGGAGTGGCCTAGCCAGTCTCCAGACCGGAACCCAATAGAAAATCTTTGGAGGGAGCTGAAAGTCTGTATTGCCCTGCGACAGCCCGAAACCTGAAGGATCTGGAGAAGGTCTGTATGGAGGAGTGGTCCAAAATCCCTGCTGCAGTGTGTGCAAACCTGGTGAAGAACTACAGGAAACGTTCTCTGTAAATGATCTCTGTAATCGCAAACAAAGGTTTCTGTACCAAATATTAAGTTCTGCTTTTCTGATGTAACAAATACTTATGTCATGCAATAAAATGCAAATTAATTACTTAAAAATCATATAATGTGATTTCTGGGTTTTTGTTTTAGATTCCGTCACTCACAATTGAAGAGTACCTTTGATAAAAATTACAGACTTCAACATGCTTTGTAAGTGGGAAAACCTGGAAAATCGTCAGTGTATCAAATACTTGTTCTCCCCACTGTATCATTATCAGAGTCCTGCTGGGTGTCTTTGCTTGCAAACGCTGTGAAATACTACCGCAGACTGATTTACAAGTAAAAATAATTTTGTCACAGTTCTAGCAAAATATTAGTGACCAAACTCTGAGCGTCCGTATTTTACATTGGCAAGTGTTATTAATGAGTTCATTACAATACGTTTTCCCACTACAAAAGTATTTCCAAGTCAGCAAATATTTATACGACTAAAAATGTGTTTTACCTTCATAGATATTCGTTAAATAACTGTTTCTCAGTGGCAGTTGACAAAATGATAACTGACTAAATAGAATCAGAAAAAATATAATATAATATTTTTTGTAGACAAAACAAGACTAGACAAAATTATGTGTGACAATAGTCTCATAAGACTATCCTAGTTGGAAAGGAGATTTTTGGAAAGAGAGGATATCAGTGTTTTTTTTTTTTATGATGCACTTTCAGACTTCTGAAAGCATATCATCCCAATATATACGCACAGGCAAAGACTGTGGTGTGGTGCCTGGAGACGTATACCCTAATTTCTTAACTATCAAATGTTTTTGATTCGTTCTTAATTTCAAACTGATATTTACATCTATGTGAATTAAACTCAAACAATAACACGTGCAATACACGTTTTCCACTGGTTAATTACATTTCAGAAATGTCACGCTTCCACACTGTACACAACGTTGTACCCAATGTTTTAATAAACAGGCCTAATTGTAGGCAATGTCAACATTGGAAGCATTATATAGTCCATTAACCTTATTTGACAAGGTGATGTTTGAGCTGCTATCGGTCAATAACTGAGGCAATAACTGTGATTGAACTTAAATGTGACTGATACATAAGGGCATTTTGTTGACTACAGTGGCTCACTGTTTTCATTGTTTTGAATAACTAGACAAAATCGTTATTCAAATGATATGAATGTGACTAGAACTGAAAGTTATTTTAGTACAATATCACGTGATCGATGATGTCCGAAGCTTCATTCTTTTCAAAATCAGAATACAATATCCTACAGTGCACAAATGACCAAATACCATATCAACTAATACTAACACTGTGGCATTCATTCTTCCTTACCATCACTTCGAATGCACTGATAACGACTAAGGAAAGTGCTATTGGCCGCAAACACCAGAAAAATATGTACCGCTCTGGGCAAAATACAATACATCTAAATCAAAAGTAGTATTACATGTTGTCCAGCAGATGTCCCTTGTATTGGAAAGCTTTGAGCAATGAAGAAATGAAACAAGCTTCAATGGTTCAGAAAGCCTTGGTTTCCCATCCCTACCAAAAGGATGATCAAGAAAATGGTATAGGAAAAAGCCAGGCACAGGTCAGGACACTTCAGTAGAGGTTTCTTTGCAGTAATTTGACTGTGATTTAACCATTTGGGCTTCATTGTGAGATGCAGTTAATTGCTGATTTCTGAGGAAGGCAACAATAATGAACTTATCCTCTGCAACAACGGTATATCTGTGTTATCCTTTCCTGTGGCGTTCCTGATGAGATGCATTTTTATCATAGTGCTTGATGTTTTTTACAACTCTACTTGAAGAAACTTTCAGAGTTTTTGGAGTTTCTGGATTGTCTGACCTTCAACTCTTAAAGTAATGATGGACTGTCAGTTCCCTTTTTATTAACTGAGCTGTTCTTGGCCTAATATGGACTACTACAGTACAGACATAATGAAAGTGTTCTTTAAACCAACCCAAGTTTGTCACAACTGATGTCTCAAACACATTTAGAAGAAAATAAATTCCACAACTTTACTTTTAATAAGGCACACCTGTTAATTGAAATGCATTCCAGGTGACAACCTGATGCAGCTGGTTGAGAGAATGTAAGGAGTGTACAAAGCTGGCATCGAGGTAAAAGGTGGCTCCTTTGAAGAATCTACAAAATGACATTTATTTTTGGTTTCTACATGATTCCATACATGTTAATTCATAGTTTATGTCTTCACTACCATACCACAATGTGGAAAATAGTAAAAATATAGAAATACCCTTGATTGAGTTGGCAGAATGCTAGTGGTCCCTGCTTTGTCTCAGGCTGATGATGTGTAACTGTGTTCCTTTCAGGCGCAGGAGCTGTATGATGATGCACTGAGCTCAGGCCAGCAGGCCTTCCTATTGGAGGAAAGTAATGAGAGCCCAGATGTGTTTAAGCTGAGTGTGGGCAGTCTGCCCCCAGGGGAGAAGGCCTCCATTAGCCTGGACTATGTGACGGAGCTGGCTGTGCAGGCCGATGATGGACTGAGGCTCTGCCTACCTGCTGTCCTCAACCCCCGCTACAAACCCCAGGGTAAGAACATGGGCACCTGTATAGACACAAGTCAGGTATATGTCATAGGCAGTGAAACAACAGAGAGCAGGAAGCAGCAATTAGTCTGTTAAAGTAGTTTTAAAACAGTCCTGCTCTTGGAGACACAGAGGGGTACCTGATGAAGCACAGGATTTAGTTCTAGTACAGCTTTAACACACCTGATTGAATTTATCACAGCCTTGGTCACTTTGATTTGTTGAAAGATATGTTAGTACTGGGCTGTAACAAAAACATGTTAATTGGTAGGTCTCTCTCTCCTCTCTATCTTCCTTCCTTCCTGCCTCCCTCCCTCACCCCTTCTCTCTCAGGGCCAGACAGTGCTGCTGGTACCCAGGTGTCCTCTGTGCCTGCTGGCTATGTACCATACAGTCTGTCCCTCAGGGCCCACGTAACCTCCCCCCACCCCATCTCTAAAGTAGAGTCCAACTGTCCCTTGGAACCACTCAACTACCTGAACACAGAGAAAACTCAAGCCACGGTATTGTCTCTGTCTGTCTCTTTCTGTTTGTCTGTCTCTGTCTGTCTCTCTCTGTCTGTCCCTCTCTGTCTATCTTTCTCTGTCTGTCTGTCTGTCTGTCAGTCTGTCTGTCTGTGTTTTTCTGTCTCTGTCTGTCTGTCTCTGTCTGTCTTTCTCTGTCTGTCTGTCTGTCTCTGTTTTTCTGTCTCTGTCTGTCTGTCTATGTCTGTCTGTCTCTATCTGTCTGTCTCTGTCTGTCTGTTTATGTCTGTCTCGGTTTGTCTGTTTATGTCTGTCTGTCTCTGTCTGTTCATATGTAAATGTATAGTCTATATAAGCACTTATGCATTAACCGTCTCTCTCTCTCACTAGCACTATGAACATTCAGAATCCCTCATAGTTGTTCAGTTCCCTCTCAGACTGCTCTATCTTCATATGGGTGTCGTTGTGACTACAGGTCAGCCTGGCTGCAGGTCATAAGTTTGACCGGGACATTGAGCTGTTGGTGTATTACCAAGATGCCCATAAGCCTTCCGCTATAGTAGAGGCACCACAGACTTCTGCCAAGCCAGGTGAGTGGGGGAAGGTACTCTGTGTTTCCTTTTAGATTTGTGGATTAGTGAGTAGTCTAAGCTACTACCTTGGTCTTGTTTACAGAGCCACGTGGTGGAAGAAGAAAAAATTATATATGGCAGAGAAGCAGAAAGACCAGGATACTAAGCTTGACAGATTGTCTGAACATTCACAGCAGAGATTGACATTAGAAATAATGGTGTATATTTTTCTTTTAGGCACTTTGATGGGTGACCCAGTGGTTATGCTGAGTCTCTACCCAGAGTTCCCCAAGGATGTGATGTCATCAATGACCTCCCGTGGTGAATTTATTTTTGTGGTGGATCGCTCTAGCAGCATGGATTGCCCCATTCACTCAGGGCCTGGCGCACAGGACCGCATTGGCAGTGCCAGGGTAAACACACATATACACACAAACCCAAACACACACAGTCCCAAATGTGCAGAAGAGAATTTCTGTAGTTTAGTTAAACCCTTACACACACTGGTTACTGTGCCGTAGTTTGAGACTGTGTCCTAAATGTCTTTTAGAAGGGTAAATACGCTGGTTGGATTTCTCTCTTACAGGACACTCTGCTGCTCTTGCTGAAAAGCTTGCCCATGGGATGCTACTTCAACATCATTGGCTTTGGCTCCAGTCATGAGATGTTCTTTCCGTGAGCATTCTCTCCTTATATCACCTGTGTCACCTGTGTTTGAGGAGTTCAGTTGTATACAGACACATTTAGCTGTATATTTCCCCCAGGGAAAAGTCGTAGATTCATGGTTGTGTTTGTGTTATTGTGGTGACGACTCTTTGACTTTGTTTGTATTTGTGTGTCTGGATGTCAGTAAGAGTGTGGAGTACAACCAGAAAACAATGGATGAGGCTCTGTAGAAGGTGAAGAGAATGAGTGCTGACATGGGAGGTACAGAGATTCTCCTGCCTTTAAAACACATCTACAGCCAGCCCTGCCTTCCTGACCACCCAAGACAGGTTTTATACACACCTTACATCCACTCCTTAGATCTACTTCATGTATCTTTTGTAGCAATATATTTACTGAAACTGATATTCATGCCTTGCTTTACTGTGGGTTATACAACAACATTAAGGATTAATTCTACGTCAGATGGATGTACAGTCAAATTGAAACACAATTGAGTAGTACAAATATAACAAGGCAAAATACTACTTGCATTGTATTGCAAATGTGTCTCATAGATCTAACTACAAATAACTTGTTGACACCTCTGCCCCCTCTAAAATGTTAACATACAATGGGTGAAGTGTAGCCAGTGTATCAAACCCTGTCATCTTATCCACTTCTTGGCAGCGAGTCTAAGGCAGGAAAATACGTGATTGTGCTTGTAAAGATTTTTATCCTTGGCTTCTATTTCTAGGAAATGGCTGTGGCTTTTGACCAACTAACAGTGAGTTGCAGTAGTCCAGATTTTAGATGACAACAACTTCCCCTGATCTTTAGATGTTGAGCCGATATTCAAGCTCACATGTCTGCCTGGTACATTGGAATGTTCCCCACTGATTTTAAGATGCAATGACATTACGAAGGTGTGCATTATTTGAGCATATACATGAAGCAACTTAGTTTTGCCTTAGTTAACATTCACACAGCAAAGGCTAACATTCACACAGCATCTTTTACAAACAGTTTGAGTGAACAAATGTTTGCACATTTACTCTATTTCTGGTCCTACTAAAGTCAACCAAAGTCATTGTATAAAGCTGGTTAAAGATGCAGTCTGGAACTTTGAGCTGAATGTGTAATATGTTGTTTATATGTGCATGATCTGTATAGAATCATTGATTGATTGATTTAGGTTTCGCAAAGATTCAGTGCAATACTTTTTTGCAATACCTGACAGATGGAACACAACATGTCCAATTTGATGGCAACACTACTGTTAACATGTAACTGTCCAGAAGGGGGTGCCAGAGACAGGCCCCTGTTCTCGGACTTAACGTTGCTTGCTACAGTATCTACAGCTCTGAACAAAATTAAGAGACCTCTGCAAAATTATCAGTTTCTCTGGTTTTACTATTCATAGGTGTTTGAGTATAATGACCTTTTTTATTTTGTTCTATAAACCACTGACAACATTACTCCCACGTTCCAAATGAAAATATTGTTATTTAGAGTATTTATTTGTTGAAAATAACAACTAATCTAAATAACCAAAAAACAATGCATTGTTTTCAGACCTCAAATAATGCAAAGAAAACTAATTCATATTCATTTTTCAACAACAAAATGTCACATTGCTGTTGGGTGACTTTATGCCACTCCTGGCACAAAAATTCAAGTAGCTCAGCCTTGTTTGATGTCTTGTGACCATCCATCTTCCTCTTGATCAAATTCCAGAGGTTTTCAATGGGTTTCAGGTCTGGAGATTGGGCTTGCCATGACAGGGTATTTATCTGGTGGTCCTCCATCCACACCTTGATTGACCTGGCTGTGTGGCATGGAGCATTGTCCTGCTTGAAAAAACAATTCTCAGAGTTGGAGAACATTGTCAGAGCAGGTGTTTTCTTATAACCTTGTACTTGGCTTGATTCATGCATCCTTCACAAAGACAAATCTGCCCGATTCCAGCCTTGCTGAAGCATCCCCAGATCATCACCGATCCTCCACCAAATTTCACAGTGGGTGCGAGACACTGAGGCTTGTAGGCCTCTCCAGGTCTCCATCTAACCATTAGATGACCAGGTGTTTCGGCAAAGCTGAAACATGACCTTACTCCATTACTCCACCTCACTCCATTCCACTATGGTCAGATGCTAATGGTGTTTTGCTAACTTCAGTCTGGCTCTTTGCTTCTCATTGATGAAGGGCTTTTTTCTTGCTTTGCATGACTTCAGCCCTGCCCCTAGGAGCCTGTTTCAAACCGTCCTTGCCGTGCACTTCACCTCAGCTGCTGTTTTCCATTCTTTTTGAAGGTGACTTGATGTCATCTTATGGTTGTTGAGTGACATTCGAATGAGTTGACGGCCATCTAGGTCAGTGGACAGTCATTTTTGCCCTCTGCCAGTCTGTTGCTTTGTTGTCCTCAATGTCTGTTGCTTGACCTTGTTCTTATGAACCGCTGTCTTTGAAATTTTCAGGATGGAAACAACCTGACGCTCACTGTATCCCTCTGCCTGTAAAGCCAGAATTAAACCCTTCTTTTCCTCACTCAAAGCTTATCTTTTTAACTCTTTTGTCATGCTGAATAGTTATTTTTTTATTAAAATTACATTTGAGGTACTACTTGCACTGTTTTTGCCATCCAGCTGGTCCTATTGCAAGAGGATAGTGATGACCACTGCAGTGGTTTTTATACTGGTTCAGGTCATCACCTAATCAGTACCTCGTTAAATAAAATGAGGTGTGCCTGTGTTGGAATTCAAGAGACTCTGGAACGGAATGGCTGCCATACATGTAGAGTGACTTAAGAAAGATTTGGAGCAGTCTCCAGATTTTTACCAGAGCTGTATATCAATAATGTTGGTAAACATATTGGTTTTCATTTCTATGTTAATGAGAGTTAGTTAATGAAAGCTACACTCAACAAGCCTTTAGAAGAACTGCTATTTCAAGAGCTGCACAAAACCTATGCATGTATGTTATTTGGAAACCATTCATGTGCCATCACAAACATAAAGTACAATTATTATAGTATAAATATAGTATAATATAGTATTTAATTATATTTCAAATGTGAAGACAACCATCTGATATTCAGTGAATAACTTTTGGGTGGCATTATCATGTAGGCATGAAAATGAAATCCAGCATTAGGCATATTTTAAGACTCCACAAACATAATTTAAATTGACTTGTCATCAGATCTTCTTGTTCACTGATGGTGAGGTCTGGAAAACCAAGGAGGTCCTGGATCTGGTGAAGATGAACTCCGGCTCTCACAGGTGGGCCCAGTTACAACTGTTGTTCTTCATTACCAGGTTTTGACAGGACTCCACTACCTAGATGTTACTTCTCATGTGAACAATAATGATACTGTTTCCTGGGTGTGTTCCTGCCAGGCTGTTCTCCTTTGGAATTGGGGAGGGGGCCAGCTCTGCACTCATCTCTGGGATGGCCAAGCAGGGTGGAGGGCATGCACAGTTTATCACAGGACAGGACAGGATGCAGCCCAAAGTAAGATTGTGTGTGTTCAGTTGGGTTTTACTATATAAAGAGGACAGAAACATCCCCAACCTGCAGTGATCCATACATTTTAATATACATATTTTTATTTCTCTTATTTATTGCTCTTATTCCCACATATGAGTTGAATAATCACAGTTTAAACCCCTCCCTCTAACATACTACCTTCCTCAGGTGATGCAGTCTCTCAGATTTGCCTTGCAGCCAGCTGTGGTGGACATCTCAGTCAACTGGAATGTCCCGAAGGGAGTGTCTGTTACCCCACTGTCTCCACCAATCAGAGTGGTCTTTCAGGGTCAAAGGGCACTGCTGTATGCCCAGCTCACTGGGGAGGTAATGGCTCTTACTACTACTGATGTGACTACAGTATTCCTGCTAGATCTGTAGAGCTCTGCAGTGTCAATGCTGAATAAAATGTGGTAATGTTGTTATTGGTAGTATGTTTTGTTCTAAAAGTATGCCCAAAATTGTGAGGTATTAACTATTTTCCAGACAAAGCCTTTTTTGTCATGATCTATGTGTTTCATTCCAAACTCTATCTGTTTCTCAGAGCCCAGGGGACACAAAGGGCTCAGTGACAGTGAAGTACAGTCTGGCTGAGAAGCCTGTTGAGAACCAACTGAGCTTCAGTCTTAAACCTGCAGTGGACACTGGGTAAAAACTATGTTTATTCTGGTGCCAATGCAGGCCAGGTCTCATGGATAATTGGAATGTGCCACCACCTATGGAACAAAACCACCAAAACCCCCCAACTCGACAGAAACTGTACCAGCACTTATAATGCATGTTCTCTTGAAAGATGCTGCTCTTGAAATGTGCTAGAATGACTTGATCCATTTAGTAGGTGCCCCATCCACTCATCTCCCCTTCCTACTTTTCTCTGTCCCTCCATTTCAGACTGACTGTCCACAGGCTGGGGGCTCAAACTCTGATCCGATCCCTGGAGATGGAAGAGAGAGAGAGAGATGGAGATGAGAAGAAAGAGGGAGTGAAAGAAAAGGTGGTAGAGCTCAGCATCCAATCAGGCGTAATCAGTGCCTTTACTGCCTTCATTGCTGTCCACAAAGGAGATGGAAAGGCTGTACAAGGACCACTGCTTCATAGACATGTCCCTACACTAAGTGAGTGAGAGCAAGGAAATACATTTATTCAGACTAACAGTGCCAAATAAGCAGTAAACTAACTATAGTTAAATACCATATTCTATGTGCTGTTTCTTTGGTACATTTAACCTGGTTTACTCCCCAAGATGGTGATATCCAATTTGTGATTAAGGCTAATTGCAGTTCTGGACAATTTCACCGTCCTCCATGGGATTCCTTGGCTAATCCAAAAGACTGATTCAAACCCAGTATCTATTGTAATTACTATAGAATGCTGTGTAGTTCTGGGCTGATCCCTCACCTTCCTCATGATCATTGATGACCCAGGAGGTGAGATCTTGCATGGAGCCCAAGACCGAGGGAGATTGACCGTCATCTTGAACTTCTTCCATTTTCTAATAATTGCACCAACAGTTGTTGCCTTCCCACCAAGCTGCTTGCATATTGTCCTGTAGCCCATCCCAGCCTTTTGCAGGTTTACAATTTTATCCCTGATGTCCTTACACAGCTCTTCGGTCTTCGCCCTTGTGGAGAGGTTGGAGTCTGTTTGATTGAGTGTGTGGACAGGTGTCTTTTATACAGGTAATGAGTTCAAACAGGTGCAGATAATACAGGTAATGAGTGGAGATCAGGAGGGCTTCTTAAAGAAAAACAAACAGGTCTGTGAGAGCCGGAATTATTACTGGTTGGTAGGTGATCAAATACTTATGTCATGCAATAAAATGCTAATTAATTACTTAAAAATCATACAATGTGATTTTCTGGATTTTTTTTTTAGATTCTGTCACTCACTGTTGAAGAGTACCTATGATAAAAATTACAGACTTCTACATGCTTTGTAAGTAGGAAAACCTGCAAAATCGGCAGTGTATCAAATACTTGTTCTCCCCACTGTACCTTCACTTTTCAAGATGGCAGTCATCTCTCCCTTGCCCAAGAAACCGTCCCTTGACCCAGACGTCCTTTCAAACTATAGGCCTATTTCCAAAGTCCCATTATCTAAAGTTCTAGAGAAGATAGTGGCAACTCAAATTCACTCACACCTCAGTGCTAACCAGCTTTATCTGCTTTTCCAGTCTGTCTTCATGCAAATACATAGTACTGAGACAGCATTGGTGAAGGTTGTTAATGATCTTCTCATGGCTGCAGATACAGGATCCCCCTCCATTTTTTAAAATATCACTTTCAAAACTACAGCAATTAATCTCTCCGTTTCCAAACGCTTACAGAGTATTGTTAAATGAAGAGGTGTTTTCAACACAGTGGTAAACATGCCCCCTGTCCCAACTTTTTTGAAACATGTTGCTGGCATCAAATTCAAAATGGGCATGTATTTTTCAATCAAATGTAGGGTTGTATTATTTTCAATTAAATATAGGGATACATTATTTGCACATCATTGCAATCTGTTTTCATTTGCATTTTACTCAAAATTTTGGGAAACAGTGTTGTACATGAAATCACCCCCCAACCAACATGGGTGCTGTCCCTCCCTTTGGCTAATCACTGTAATTTTGTAGATTCCAGATCTTTATGGAAAGACATGTCAAATAGTAAACTTAAGGCTGTAGTCTACATGGTGTACAAAATTGGTAGTGAAGAGCTGGATTTCATTTTACTGCCAAAGTGGAAATCTAAATATAGAAATCTGATTAATCCTTTTTTGAATTTCAAATTTTGACAAAACTTAGTAATTTAATTCCTCCTACAAGAAGTATGCCATGACTCTACAAAGTATGACTATATATACTTGGTGGAAGAAGGGTGGAGAACAATGCAAACCTTTTATTTTTCATAAGAAATCATTTTAAAAAATTACTGAACCTTGTAATTTCCATCACTCCTACAATAAGTACAGTGTGTCATGACTATCAAAAGATATATTCTTGATTGAGTTTGTAATTGTACGCTCTATAATGACGTTGATGCTCGCTGCTCCTCTATTCTCCTATGTTTTATCACCTGGTCTATACTAGCTCACCTTGACCTACAATCTTGCTAAAATACTGAACTGCTTTGACTTTTTTACAGTTAGAGTTTTATTATATATGTCCATCATTGCAAATGTCCTAAGATTGTTTTTTTTAAATCCCAAAAAAGGTCTGAGGGTTTTTGTTTAATTCTGCTATATATTTAAAGTATTAAATGATGTTTCATACTTTCAAATATGTAGTATTAGGTAATGTTTATAATGTTGGTTTAATATTAAATAGCACATTAGGCTATATGAGGGCCAGCATGATAAAGAAAGGCGTTTACTTCCTTATGTGTTCCTTATATGTAGCATTATAATGTAATTAAATGGTAAAACAAGGAACTAAGGAATTGCACATATACTGCAATTCAGTGCAAGTCATGTGTCCATAGATGTTGCGCATCAAGTTGGGTGCATATAGGAATTTCATTAATACATTCAATGGGATGAGGGGTGTGAATAGGGATGTACTGATCCAGTACTGGCATCGGAAATTTGTTTATTATCTGTACCTTCATTTTGGTAACCCAGTGACCTGTATTCTTTTCCTTCTTTTTTACAGTGATTTATGGTAGCTCTGGGATAAAGGGACATTGCATTGATGATTTCGGGGTGTTGAAACACCAAGCAGATCATACATCCCTAGTTGGTATGTTTACATATGATTACTGTGAATAGTCAGATTTATAAAATATTTTGACAATGTTAACGTGACAACTTTCACAATTTCATGTTTACATTTTAATTTCACTACACCTATTTGACCAGATTTGCCTTTGTTTTACTAATTTAGTTTTGTTGAAATTAATCATCTCTTACTCGAGACCTGGACAAACCAGCAATACAACGTTGCTAAAACATTTACAACATAAAGCTACAAGATGGTTAGGGGTCAAAACCTTCTCTGGTGAATAACAAGGGGGCTGGGTGTTAGCATATGATGAAATCTAGGACATTAAGTTGCATAGTTCAGAAATCCAGATGTTCACATGACTAATGATGTACTCAGCTTAGTTGAGCAATCAGTTTTATATCAAATACACGAGATTTACCTATATATTTATATATATATTTATATTAGTGCTGTGAAACGATTAAAATAATGAATTGTGATAATTCACATAATCTTCTCTAGTTAATCGCGATTAATCGCAAATTTAGAATGTGTTTACCTTTTGGTAAAGTTTTTTTTAAGTTTTCTGTTTAAAAAGCAGTGCTTATGGTTAAGACATACTTTGTTTTATGGCAAACTATGGACAGTGCTTGACTTGGAATTTAATAAATGGACTTAATTTATTAATATACCTACAATGTCAGTCCATAACTTACCACAATAACTGTCTGCATCTAAATGTAGCCCATGTAAATCTAAATAGAATGTTGCCATGTCATATTTTCTTGATTAACGCACCAAGGACAATATCTGCTACGTTAGGCAGAATCCAAAGGCAGGCAAGGGTAAACAGGTTGGTGAGAATCAGGCAGAGGTACAGAAGGACAAGAGCGAAAATCAAGGTCTAAATACAAATGGGCTTTCAGTGGTCTGGTACACAGAGAAAAATACCGGAATAGAGAAGTTACAATAGGCTCAGTAGAGTGGCGAAACACTACCTCACAAAGGACGCTACAAACATGACTGAAATTAATAGGAACAGAGAGGGAGTGGATGAACAGAAACTAATGAAGACCAATACAGGAAAGCAGGTTACGTTCAAGGCAGCACAGAAAAACAAAACAAAATAATGCAGGCGAACCCAGCCCTCACAAGCATCAATGACAGTGTGTAATCTTTTGTAATAGATGTATATGAGGCAGCTGGTAAAGCTACCCATTCGTCTTGGCAAAATGCCTCCAGGTCATGCAAAGTCTTTGGTCATCTTACAAGAACCGCATGTTTGAGATCTCCCCAGACTGGCTTGAGGATATTAAGGTCAGGAGACTGTGGTTGGCCACTCCAGAACCTTCACCTTTTTCTGCTGTTACCACTGGAGTGTTAACTTGGCATTGTGCTTTGGGTCATTGTCGTGCTGGAAAGTCCAAGAGTGTCCCATGCGCAGCTTTCATGCAGAAGAATACAAATTGTCTGCCAGTATTTTCTGATAACATACTGCATCCATCATGCCGTCAGTTTTTACAAGATTCCTAATGCCTTTAGAGCTCACACAACCCCACAACATCAGTGAGCCACCACCACGCTTCACAATGGGGATTGTATTCTGTTCACTATAGGCCTTGTTGACCCCTCTCCAAACATAGCACTTATGGTTGTGACTATAAAGCTCTATTTTGGTCTCGTCATTCCAAATTATAGTATGCCAGAAGCTGTGAGGCGTGTCAAGGTGTTGTTGGGCATATTGTAACTAGTGATTGAACAGTACTGACTGGCATTTGCAAGGCTTTGGATATCTTTTTATATCCTTTTCCATCTTTATAAAGTTCTACTACCTTGTTACGCAGGTCTATTGACAGTTCTTTTCTGCTCCCCATGGCTCAGTATCTAACCTGCTCAGTGCATCCACGTGAGAGCTAACAAACTCATTTACTATTTATACCCAGACTAATTGTAATTTAAGAAGCCACATGTGTGGGAAATTCACCTCTGTAACGAGGCCAAACATTCAAGGGTATGTAGTAAACTTTTGATCAGGGCCATTTGGATGATTTCTGTTATCATTATGATTTAAAAAGTAGCCAAATCTAGCAGTCCCAGCCTGAGGGGACCGTTCCACTTCACGTTTTCTGTTTGTCCTTGTCTTGTCCTTTCCTGTTCTTGTTTCATTTGATCTGTATATTAATTTCACCTGTGTTTTGCCCCCACCTGTTTCTGTTCTCCTCGTTAGTCTGTGTATTTAGTTCGGCCATTTTCTCCTTTTCACTGTTGGTCGTTGTGCATCTGTGCTTGTCATGTTTTATGAGCTCCTGAACTCCTGAGTATCTTGTAGTGCCCGGCACTCTGTTTTGCTTTCTTTGCTTTTGTGTTGATTTAAAGAGTAACGCCTTGAAATTCTGCGCCTGCCTCCGTCTCCCATTATGAAACGTGACACCAAACAACTATGTGATAATAAATGGCTTCATATGATCACTATCCTTCAATAAAATACAGTTATTTTTGCATGATCAGTCATATTGCCAAAATGTCACACTTTCTGCCAGGGTACGCAAACTCATGAGCACAACTGTATATTATTCTTCTTCTCTCTTACAGAAAGTGATTCAAAGCACTTTTGGAAGGCACCTGTGCCTACGCCCTTGATGACATGTGTTATGGCTGTGTCTAAGATGAAAAAGATAAGTTTCTGGCCGTTGTCCAAAGAGAAACGTATCAGGTCGAAGATGTCGAAATCAGTAGACAGAATGGTGCCTCGGTCAGTGAAGAATGTCAATGACCAAGCTGATCATTGTACCACCTCAGTTGGTACGTTTACATTTACAGAATAATATGATTACTCTGAGTAGTAAGATTAATATACCATTTTGATAATGTTAACACACTTTGCAAATGCTACAGTTTCCCAAATTTCATGTTAATTAACATTATTTTACCAGGGTTGTCTCATTGAGATCATTTCTATCTAGAGCCAAACTAGCAGTACAACAAAAAGCACAAAGCTCTACAGTTAAGGACATTTACACACTGAGCTGCAAGTTGGTCAGGAGTCAAAACAATGAAACCCCCTCACTTCATTTAAACAAAAACTGAACTTCATTCATACAAAATAAGGAGTCTGATGCTAGCATATGATGAAATACACATCTGTAACTTTCATTATGGTGGATTCAGAAATCCAGGTGTTTTGGCCTATGCTAACTTTAAGACATGAAGCGTCGTCGTGTTTACATCAGTAATGTTTATATCAACACAATCTGTTTATATCAACCTATTATTTCTCTGCATAATAACACACTTATAACATATAGTCAGTTTGGCACAAAGAAGTAAGCAGAAATACAGTATATCATATGTAGGTATAGTATATCATATGTCAGTACAGTATACTTATCATGTCAGTTCAGTATGTGTGATATAATAGAAACCCATTATAGTAGTGCTAAATAGTCCTCTAGGCATACATATAGTATCTATGAATGACATGCAAATAGTCACCTCAAAATGGCTTTCACAACTAAGCTGTTGTTACACCTAGCTTTCTTAAAATGTATGCACTTACTGTTACTTTAAATGTGGAATTGACCTTAAAAATTGCATAGCGTTGATCCTTTTCACATTTCCTGGCTGTATAGAAATGTTGGCATCTTCCAGTTGATATACATTTATTTTCAATATGAATGTACGGTAATTACAGTAATTAATTGTGTTATTGATAGTCTTGCAGAAGTCTTATACAACAGCTTTATAGTATATACAACAAACACATTGTCTTCTCAGGTTATGATGCTTTTGAAGAATGTCTTTGTTAAAGTTTTTGTACCTAAGTATTTAGGTAGTCTGTATTCTTTTTAACCATTGGATGTCCGATCCCATCAGAATTACAGTCTCCAGTCCCACTTCCTACTCATGAAAAGGAGCCTCTCCTCCAGCTGATCTCCCTTCAAAAGGCCTCTGGTTCCTGGATTCTGGAGCCAGCGTTGGCTGAGGTCCTGGGAAAGCCTCAGGAAGATGTGGCCAAGCCAATGCCAAAGGTGTGTCTACATATTTAAACTTGGCAATATGGTGTTTCCGCAGGCAGTATGATGATGAAGATGAGTGTGCTATAAGACGATGTATTCACCCAGAATATCTGCATGTGTGCTCTAGTGGAAGTTCATATTAAGCTCCCTTTCTCAGGTGAACCAGGAGGTTTGGGCCACGGTTTTAGCCCTGGTTTGGCTCTATGGGTTCAAGATGGAGGCTCAGGAGGAGTGGCAGTTTCTGGCGATAAAGGCAGTGTCATGGATCAAGGCTCAGAAAGGTAGCTACAGCAGACTCATGGTAAAAAGGCATCTAAACCTTACTGCCCTGATTACAAGTGGTTTAGTTCAACTATTTTCTGGAAAGTTTGTTTTACTTCGAGGGAATTGGCAATGAGCTTTTATCTGCATGATCATGTAGATAACATTTTCTATGCAAGTTTATAGGAAGTCTGTGTTGGTTTTGCAGGCTTTTAGCAAAATTGTTAGAGGTCTACATATAGGAAATAGTTTAAATATTAAAAATCTGTGTTGATATTCATTCAAGAAATGAATATCAACAAGTGAGCTTGTGACATTTCTGCCCTACAATATCTGCCCCGGTCAACTGTAAATATTATAATTGTGAAGCGGAAGTGTCTAGAAGCAACAACGGCCTAGCCACAAAGGGGTAGACCACGCAAACTCACAGAGTGGGGCCACCCAAGTCCTGAAAAGCCTAGCACGTGAAAATAGCTTATTATTTGTTGCATCACTCACAACAGAATTCCATACTGCACCTGGAAGCGACATCGGCACAAGACATGTGCGCCAGGAGCTTTACGAAATGGGTTGATGTACAAACCCGATTCCAAAAAAGTTGGGACACTGTACAATTGTGAATAAAAACAGAATGCAATGATGTGGAAGTTTCAAATGTCTATATTTTTTTCAGAATACAACATAGATGACATATCAAATGTTTAAACTGAGAAAATGTATCACTTTAAGGTAAAAATAAGTTGATTTTAAATTTCATGTCATCAACACATCTCAAAAAAGTTGGGACAAGGCCATGTTTACCACTGTGTGGCATCCACTCTTCTTTTTATAACAGAATGCAAACGTCTGGGGACGTAGGAGACAAGTTGCTCAAGTTTATGAATAGGAATGTTGTCCCATTCTTGTCTAATTCAGGCTTCTAGTTGCTCAACTGTCTTAGGTCTTCTTTGTCGCACCTTCCTCTTTATGATGCGCCAAATGTTTTCTATGGGTGAAAGATCTGGACTGCAGGCTGGCCATTTCAGTACCCGGATCCTTCTTCTATGCAGCCATTACATTGTAACTGATGCAGTATGTGGTCTGGCATTGTCATGTTGGAAAATGCAAGGTCTTCCCTGAAAGAGACAACATCTGGATGGGAGCATATGTTGTTCTAGAACTTGGATATAACTGTCAGCATTGATGGTGCCTTTCCAGATGTGTAGGCTGCCCATGCCACACGCACTCATGCAACCCCATACCATCAGAGATGCAGGCTTCTGAACTGAGCGCTGATAACAACTTGGGTTGTCCTTGTAATCTTTAGTCCGGATGACATGGCGTCCCAGTTTTACAAAATGTTGATTTGTCTGAATCAACAACATTTTGATTCGTCTGACCACAGAACACTTTTCCACTTTGCTACAGTCCATTTTAAATTACCCTTGGCCCAGAGAAAATGGCTGCGCTTCTGAATCCTGTTTAGATACAGCTTCTTTTTTGACCTATAGAGTTTTAGCCGGCAACGGCGAATGGCACGGTGGATTGTGTTCACCGACAATGTTTTCTGGAAGTATTCCTGAGCCCATGTTGTGATTTCCATTACAGTATCATTCCTGTATGTGATGCAGTGCCGTCTGAGGGCCCGAAAATCACGGGCATCCAGTATGGTTTGCCGGCATGACCCTTACGCACAGAGATCTTTCCAGATTTTCTGAATCTTTGGATGATATTATGCACTGTAGATGATGATAACTTCAAACTCTTTGCAATTTTTCTCTGAGAAACTCCTTTCTGATATTGCTCCACAATTTTTCGCCGCAGCATTGGTGCCCATCTTGACTTCTGAGAGACACTGCCACTGTGAGAGGCTCTTTTTGTACCCAATCATGTTGCCAATTGACATAATAAGTTGCAAATTGGTCCTCCAGCTGTTCTTTATCGGTACATTTAACTTTTCCAGCCTCTTATTGCTACCTGTCCCAACTTTTTTGGAGTGTGTAGCTCTCATGGAATCCAAAATGAGCCAATATTTGGCATGACATTACAAAATGTCTCACTTTCAACATTCGATATGTTATCTATATTCTATTATGAATTAAATATAAGTTGATGTGATCTTTTTTTACTCACAATGTCACGTCCTGGCTGTGCCCCTAGCCATCTCTGCGCTGGGCTCGGGGCATAGCCAGGACAGGACAGGAGGTGGCCTTTAGCCACCTCTACTCCTTTTTTTGGTTTCCCCAATTGGAGGCAGGTGTTAGTCATTGCCTCCAATTGGGGACCCTATTTAAGTTTAGTTTGTAGGCCCCAAGGCGTGGTTCATTTTGGTTTTTGTTATCCTGTGTAAGGTTTACCCACGTCACTGGTTGCTGCCTTTTGTTTTGCTGGAGTCTTTCTTTATTTTGAATTAAACATGGATTATCTTCACCAACTCTACTCTGCGCCTGTGTCCTTCTCACCCCACGACCGTGACACACAATTTGTACAGTGTCCCAACTTTTTTGGAATCGGGTTTGTACACAAACCTCACATTAACATGCGCAATGCCAAGTATTGGCAGTCTGATGGACAGAAACCTACCGGTATACATTGTGCCTACTATAAAGTTTGGTGTAGGAGGGATAATGGTCTGGGGCTGTGTTTTTGGCTTTGGGCTAGGCCCCTTAGTTCCAGTAAAGGGTCATCAAAATTATACTGGATACAAAGACAATTTTACAATTGGGTGCTTCCAACTTTGGGCAACAGTTTGGGGAAGGCCCAGCATGACTGTGCCCCTGTGCACAAAGCGAGGTCCATAATGACATTGTTCGATAAGGTTGGTGTGGAGGAGTTGAGTTGCCTGGGGGGGGGGGGGTGGGGGGGGTACTTTATACATTGTAAACCAGGGGTGCCAGTCATTTTGTTTCAGGGGCTGTATTTAGCTGCTTCCCAAACTACTTAAAAATAATTCTGTCTATAATGCTTCATTGTCCCTGACAATCTGTGACCTAATTTCTTTTTTGTGTGGACTGGAAAAAGTATGAAGATGCTCCGATCAGCCATAACGTCATGATCACCTGCCTAATATTGTGCAGGTCCCCCTTTTTCTGCCAAAACAGCCCTGACCCATCAAGCCAGGGACTCCATCCCAGAGATGAGTACAGAGTTGACCCCACACCGATCCCAAAGGAGAATAGCCTGGTAGGAACACACCCAGGAATGGTTCCTCAAACCATTCCTGAACCATTTTTGCTTTGTGGATGGGCGCATTATCCCTGTGAAAGAAGCCAATGCCGTCAGGGAATACCGTTGCCATGAAAGGATGCACATGGTCTTTGACAATGCTTAGGTAGGTGGTACTTGTCATCTACATGAATGGTAGGACCCGAGGTTTCCCAGTAGAACATTGCCCAAAGCACAACACTGCCTCCGCCAGCTTGCCTTCTTCCCCTAGGGCATCCTGGTGCCATGTATTCTCCAGGTAAGCGATGCACACACACCCGGCCAGTTCTGATGCTTTCAACAGTGGTCACAGGAGTCAGCATGGGCAACCTGACTGGTCTGCAGCTATGCAGCCCCATACTCAACAAACTGCAATGCACTGTGTGTTCTGACACCTTTCTATCAGTACCAGCATTAACGTTTTCAGCTATTTGAGCAACAGTACCTTGTCTGTTGGATCAGGCCACATGTGCCAGCCTTCGCACCCCACGTGCATCAATGAACCTTGGCCGCCCATGACCCTGTCGCCAGTTCACTGCTTCTCTTTCCTAGGACCACTTTTGATGGATACTCACCACTGCAGACTGGGAACACCCCACAAGGGCATCAGTTTTGGAAATGCACTGACCCAGTCGTCTAGCCATCACAATTTGGCCCTTGTCGAAGTTGCTCAGATCCTTATGCTTGCCTATTTTTCCTGCTTCTAACACATCAACTTTTAGAACAGAATGTTCACTTGCTGCCTAATATATCTCACCCACTGACAGGTGTCATGATAATGAGATTATCAGTGTTATTCAATTCACTTCTCAGTGGTCATCATGTTATGGCTGATCAGTGTATATTTTTATACAAATAATCACACACCTGCGGACCATATTGGACACCGTTATGGACAGGATTTGGCCTGCGGGCCGTATGTTTGACACCCCTGCTGAAAACATTTGAGTGTAATTATTTACCATACAATTCTGGTGGTATTTGTCTTCACACATTTTGCCCAACCTTGCCACTATACGTTTATAGTATAATGATGCCTGTTCTTGTCACATGTCTTTCAGTGGCCAATGTGTCAGAGTGTGTCCTGGCTGGAAACAACCTTCTGGGTTGCCAGGTGCAGATGGACACCATGGGGCTTTGAGAGGTTTACCTTGCTTGACCCCTCTCTCTCCCCCATTCCTGCTGCTCTACCAGGGGTCAGATTCACATGCTACTCTGCTGGCTCTTTGTTGTCTCCTCCAAACAAACAGCTGTACCCCTGACCAAGCATAGTAAAACCTCTTGCCTATAATAACCTAAAAGGTGTTTGACTGTTGTGACATTCATGTTAATCTTAGTATTGTTTTTTTTTTACATATCAATATTTATGTATTAGCTACATGAAAAGCTACTATATATTTGTTGTGTGATTTGTTTGTTTTAGTAATTTATTCCATGTAGGCAACCATAAATAATTGGTGCCTTAATTATTGCATATTGCACCCTTACTTCGCCTATGCAGTTAAGGGTTAAAAATGCATGCAGGGAAAAGTTGTGGACAATATTATGTAAAGCCAAATGAAAGCCCATCCCTGTGCCTATGCTCTGTAACACATGTAACACTGTGTCTCTGTATTCATTTAATTATGCATATTTTTTACAATAAAGTCTGTTATACTCCACATCTTTATGGGTTATTTTATTACGTCACTAACCTTTGTTCTATTGTCATGGAACCTAGAGCAGGTGTTTCTAATCGTGATGGAGAGTCACTGTGTTCAGAATTTATTTTCCAAATACAGCATACCAGTATAATTGTTATGGGTAGGCTCTGTTTATCCCAGCCTGTTTTCCCCTTCCCCTTCTCCTTGTGTGTGTTGTCTGTGTTTGTCTCCACCTGCTGGGCAAGGATCGCGCTCACAGAGGATCCTGGCCAAGGGGCGTGGCCACTATCTCCTGCTCAGTTTCCAGCCAGCTGTAGCACATTCCCAGTAATCAACCAGCAAATATCAACCTGGGCCATTCACCTATTCGGCGACAGTTCGTTACAACATTACCCGTGGTAACATGGCTCTGCAAACCCTCGGACATCCCGCTCCTAGTCCCTACGCATTCTAGCCAAACTTTATTTCAGTGTGCCCTTACTAACCTGTATCTCCTCCATCCAGATCCTGCTCTGACATTGCTGCCTGCTCACCTGCTGCCCGCTCACCTTGCCATCCAGCTTCCATCGCTGCCTACTCACACCTACCCAGGAAGGCATTCCGGAGGCATCCGAAAAAGATGCCCAAGCCACCTCAGCTGACCCCTTTCGATGTGGAGGAGCAGCGGCTCTACTCTGAGCTCCTCCCGGGTGAACGAGCTTGCATCTCTAAGGGATCGTCCAGCCACCCTGCGGAGAAAGCTCATTTCGGCCGCCTGTATCCGGGATCTTGTCCTTTCTGTCATGACCCAAAGCTCATGACCATAGGTGAGAGTAGGAACGTAGATTGACCGGTAAATCGAGAGCTTCGCCTTGCAGCTCAGCTCTTTCTTCACCACGACAGACCGATACATCGACCGCATTACTGCAGAAGCTGCACCGATCCGTCTGTCAATCTCCCGTTCCATCCTTCCCTCACTCATGAACAAGGCCCCTTGATACTTAAATTCCTCCACTTGAGGTAGGCACTCTCCACCAATCTGAAGTGGGCAAGCCACCATTTTCCGACTGAGGACCATGGCCTCGGATTTGGAGGTACTGATTCTCATCCCCACCGCTTCACACTCGGATGCAAACCGTCCCAGTGCATGCTGAAGTTCCTGGTTTGAAGGGGCCAACATGACAACATCATCCGCAAAGAGCAGAGACGAAATCGTGAAGTCCCCAAACCTGACACCCTCTGGCCCCTGGCTGCGCCTAGAAATTCTGTCCATAAAAATTATTAACAGAACCGGCGACAAAGGGCAGCCCTGCCGGAGCCAACATGGACTGGGAACAAGTCTGACTTACTGCCGGCAATGCGGACCAAGCTCCTGCTTCGGTCGTACAGGGACCTGACAGCCCTTAGCAAAGGACCCAGGACGTCCGGTGTCCACCACCGGGTTCGGGGATTGCCGCCTCGACAGGCACCGGAGACCTTACGGCCACAGCTCCGAGCGGCCACTTCAAAAAAGGTGGTGGAGAACATGGTCCACTCGGACTCAATATCTCCAGCCTCCCTCGGGATCCAGTCGAAGCTCTGCCGGAGGTGGGAGTTAAAGATCTCTCTGACAGGAGACTCGGCCAGACGTTCCCAGCAGACCCTTACAGTACGCTTGGGCCTGCCGAGTCTGTCCAGCTTCGTCCCCCCGCCATCGGATCCAACTCACCACCAGGTGGTGATCAGTTGACAGCTCCGCCCCTCTCTTCACCCAAGTGTCCAAGACATACGGCTGCAGGTCAGATGAAACGACAACAAAGTCGATCATCGACCTGCGGCCTAGGGTGTCCTGGTGCCATGTGCACTGATAGACACCCTTATGCTTGAACATGGTGTTCGTTATGGACAAACTGTGACTAACATAATTAAATCATGTTTGAAGAAACTGTACTTGAACAAGACTTCTTCTGGCTGAGCCTGGTGAACATTTTAAGAGTATAAGTTGTAATAATTAATAAAAGCATGTGGGCTGTGTCCAGAGTCTATAAAACCTAATCCAGATCAGAAGCATGACCAGATGGACATGGACAGGGCCGGGGTGGTGGTCAGCAGAGTGGCAGCTGGAATCATCAGGTATCATCTTGATCTGCAACACAACCAGAAGGACTTTGGACAGGGGCAGCAACGAGTCTTTAGAGCCTGGTACTCAGGAGGTTTGGGCCAAGACCTCATGTCCTCCGAAGTATAAACAGGGCAAGGGACAAGGATCATTTAGAGAGTGCATTCCTTAGATTTACAAGGATTTGCAGTGGAGAAGGAGAACTAACCATACTCCTCAGGCACAATTTTATAGCAGCGTAAAACCTTGGGGCTAAGACGGGGGGTCCAGTGACACTGTGGCCCTATCTCGAGGAAGCCCCGAACAGGGCCCAACAGACAGGAAGTCAATCTACCCACATTGTCAAGCATCAACCAAAGGGACACCCACCAACCGCAACCACCCTAAAATTATACAAAACAGTTACACAAAAGGATAAAAGACATTTACCCTTTAGTGGTGCTCCACTGACTCTGCGGGTACATTAGGCCTATAATTCTGTTTCTCCACTTGACTGGGACTACATCGACAGAGTTGGCCAGGGCTGTGGCTTTTTGAAAACATGCACTGAATCCTTGCTTACATCTCTGTTTGGTTATCACTTCACATACATTTCTTGCCTCCTCATATGCTGTGATGTTCAAGTTAGTAGCCTGCAATTGTTTGGTGAGGGGCTGCATGTAACATAGGACATGGTTGGTCGTCACAGCAGTAATGATAGTCTTGAATGAATCCATACTATGTCAGAGATGCCCCATCTGGGCATCTTTCCAGGCACCTGTGGCTGAGAAGAACACAGCAATCCAATCAATGATGGACAAGGTGTTCCTCACTAAAAGAATGTCAGAACAGCCATGCAACACAACCAAATTAAGAGCATGGCTCCTACAGTGGGTGTAACGCTGTCCTGGGGCAGATCCTGGACTCGCTTTTACACCCCACTCACCTTTCCACTCATTGTAGAGGCCCCATCATAGCCCTGACCTCTAAGGAAGGTTGCATGAAGACACCACTTTGCGAGCTGCCTGGGAATGGCTTCAGTTATTGTTGCTGCATCTTGTTTTTGTAAAATCCTCTCTTATCTCAGTTTTCTTGCTCCTCACATATTGACTCTGTTCAATAACACTCATGTCCATGGACTCATCAGCTAATACAGTAAAGTAATTGGGTCTCTCTGACTTCTGCACAGCATTATTGTTACTCCTTCTGAATTTGGGGGGAGAGGTACATTCCATTTTGGGGCGCTATCTGAAGATGTTGCTGTAGGGCACAATCTAATTCTGATTTCCAACTGTTAGCTTCTGTCCACTTTTGATCCATGAACAGAGTCTTTAAAAAAACAAGCCAGGGGAGAATCTTTCTTTAATGAGCATGAGTCCAAAATGTTGATCTTCCATAATTGTTACATGTTCTGCCAATGATTACAAAGTTAACACAGTCGTTTATGCCAGGACACATAGGAGGCAGTCAGTGTTCATAGCCAACCATTACACAGACTATTATAAGAAAGACTATTTATCCTACAAAATACCCTTGTATGGCATATTCCAACCTATGACCCAAGGGCCTATTCAGAGAGTCCTATGACAGTCACATACAGGGTTCCTAGCAGGAGCTATGGACAGGGTGTGTGGGACCCATCAGCAATGGGGCATCAGATTTCCTACCTAGTGTCCTTTGTACAGAGATAGTTAGTACTCTCATACATGCTTAATTCAGTAGCTTTTCATGCCCAATATTTATCACAACTAATAAAATGCTTGAAGTTCCCATTCTCACCTCTTTCTCCCTCCCAGCTCCCCCGAAATGTCACATTTCACTGGCCAAGACACACTATTATGTCAATGGTAGATAATATTTTTGGCTAATAACTGAACCAGTGTTCTTTTTACTTCCTTGGAATACAAACAGGTAGTTCTCTGCCTGTTCAGTGGCTATTTGATGCCCCAATGTCAAGCTTTGCCATGGGATAATACCTCTATTTCCACCAATAGCATTGTTCCAATCTGTGAAGCCCTTTGTAATGAAGCTAAAGTTGGAACCCTAAACCTTCTTATTATGGTACCAAGAGGAAGCATGTATCTTTTCATGAAGGTGTTATAACCCATCTGTAATGTGTTACTGAAAGATTTTTGTTGTACAATTTTTGAGGACTTTCTTCACCATAAATTTACAGCATGTTTTTAGAGGTGGCACATTCAGTCGTTATTATTTATAAGCCCTTGAGTGTTGCTTGCTTGCGATTTTCCATGGCTGTTCAAGACAGAACCATACAGCTCTACATCTATGAACCCGAGTCAGAACCAGCATGTGTAGATAGTTTTCAATCGGAACAAGTTGATCAGTACAGAGCCCTGCATGTCTGCGAATGGTAAGTTCAGCTTTGACCTGTCAGTTAGCTAATAATCACAAAACATGCTTGAAAAGTAAAATAGGAAGTGTAGCAGTTCATCGGTCAGGTGGAGCTTAGGACCCAGCAGCAGCCCAACCTGGTGTGTGAGTACCAGGCAATCAGACTCAGTCATGTCACGGTTAGAAGGACACAGGCACAGAGGATTTTGAAAAGGCAAAAGGTAATTTAATAAGAAAGAAAACAAAAGGGCACAAAGTGCAAGAACAGGCAACAGTAACAGCAAACAACAATGACCAAAAAGAAACACTGGGGCAGGAGGAACTTAAATAGGGAAATAGCGAGGGCACAAACAAGGCACAGTTGGAAACAATAAGGACAAGAACAGGCTGTGTGTAAGAACAAAAATCCAAACATAATGGGCCACGTTCACAAAACAAAACCAAACAGAACAAAACCTCACCAATCATGGGTAATTGTGATCGAGTCTGATTGCCCCGATCATGGGGGTTTCCAAAAAGGCCCAAAGGACAGTTGTGAAGTGTATTAAGAAATGTCTGTTGAGATTGAGTGGAAGTGTATTTGACGATGAGGAATCTCCAACAGACCATTGGTGATGTTAATCAGGGGTACTGCATAACATTTACTTCTCTAAAGAACTGAAATACCAGGTGTGGGCCATCAGCCCCACCTTCCTGAGCAAACTGGATTGAAACTAGATTCCTGTATGTAAATGTATCTGTAGTGTTTGGATTTCCCCTGTTCCCCATAAAGGACTGAATAGTCTGATATGCTTTATTCTACTGCACACGTTATGGATCAAACTTTACAAGAACATTGTAGAAATGTTTGTCCATGTTGCATGTCAGACAACAAGAGGTGGTTTCTCCCCGTCCATTCAATGTTTTTGCATTGATTAAGTGGGACAGTTCCTGTCCTTTGTGTTCAATGTTTTTGCCAAGGTAAAGTAATGCTAATTAATATTTGGGGGAGTGTTTTAAATGTGTCTGACTTTTACATAAATTGCACCTCCTGACACGTGTTGTAGCCGAATATTTACCCAAATACAAGTAACTATGTTCTGTATTGTAACTGTATTAATGGACTGGAATAAATTGTATTACTTCAAAATAGATTATGAAGGCATTTCTAATTCATCTTCATATTCAAGTTCTTACGGCTATTGATAATTCCACACCTAAATAACCAACCAGCAGTCTTGGTACGCCCAGGAACATATGCCATTGACTTGTCATCACTGAGTCCTGGGTTTCCAAAGTTTCTGTGTATCCCCAGGAATGCGTGCCATTTTATTGTGCTGTTCATGTTAAATGATCTACAAGCTTATGGGCACATATAATAACTGATAAAGACACACACATACGTAAGTTGAAAAGACCAGACTGGACATCCTAGAGTTCTGGGTCTCTGAAACGTCTGGGTAGTCCCAGGAACACATGCCATTGGGGGCAACCCTGAGTTCTGGGTCTCTGTGTAGGCCCAGGAATACATACCATTCTTGGCATACCTCAGTTCTGGGTTTCTGACCAGTTTGGATGGACTCAAAAATATATATAATTTTAATGTTAGGTTTTGCCTTACATTTCTTTGGTGGTACATTGGGAGTGCAGCTACAATTATACTGACGATGCTTGTCCTGTAAACACCATACCAGCTGTTGGCCAAATGCAACAAGTTAAGTGAGGAACAAAAGGGTTAAAATTAAGAGACCACTGCAAATTGAATGCTTCTGTTCCTCACTCAAAACATTCCTTTTCAACTTTTTTGGAAAGGAAAGAAAAAGGTGCAGTGGTCTCTTAACTTTTATCCGGAGCTGTATATGGGCAGAGTAAAATGCCAGCACCAATTGCAAATACATAGTTGTCACGACTCCTGCTTGTTGAGTGTGCATTTTCGTCTTTGTTTGTATGGCTACCTGGCACATCTGATGGGTATACTATGATAGTTACTTTTGTAACTCCAGTTCTATGAGTGGAGCATCGCCCATATGGGCTTTGCTCTTATTGATTTACCCCTCTGCCAATAGGCAGGCACCGAAAATTTGCTAATTACACCTCTCATGGCCACCTACCCCATGGCTAAATCAGAGAGGCGCACACCCTGCTCAGTCTCCCGACATACTTTTCTTCACGAGAAAAGCATTCTGAAACCGGCCAGGGCATGTTCGACTCCCTATTGGTTATGGTCGTAACCATGGAGATAGAGGCTCCAGCAGGATGCGTGGACAAGTACAACAGACCTGACTCCCCCGTGGAGCAAGAGGGAAAACACCCCCTCGCCAAACGAAACTCTGCCTAGGCTCACACACATGCTGGTCGACATGGCGACCACGGAATCACAGGGGGAACCACGGACTCACAGAGTTGTAGACATCCGCCCCTAGTCGGGGACAAAGGGTAGGATGACCGCTCACCAAACCTATCCGGGCATGCAACAGTCGTCTGCAATGAAGGACACCTCTTGAACGGAGGGACTTTCCGGTTTCCTTCATTCTACCGGTGGGCAGGGGGAGGAGGAGGAGACAGCCTCGGGAGGCGAAGTTCCATTTCGCTGCGCTGGTCGAGTTGCATCCGTCTCCGACGCGGCCAAAGACTTGGCATGGTGTTGCGGGGGACGCCGGGGCATCCGACTCCCAGGTCTCCAGGGACCCGAAGCCTTGGAACAGTGGAAGCAGAGGAAGCAGCCAGGCCCAGCCGGATACTCTCCTCTTTGTCCTTCTTTTGGCATTCAAGGGCCTCCGTGACCGTTGTGCCAAAAAGCGTGACCTCTTCCAAGGGCACGTTGTGGAAGGGCACCTTCTCAGGCTCCTTTAGGGAGGTAAGCGCTAGCGACAGGTGCCTAACCTGCACCACAGATGTGGCCATCACCCGTCCGGCCAAGAGAGAGTTGGCCTGTGTGAGTTGGAGGATGGCGGCCGAAGCCCTTGCCACTTCACTCAGTCATCCCGACCAAGGCAGCTGCTAGTAGGCCCACGCTAGTAGGCGGCTAGTAGGCCGCCAGCGACTGCACCAACAGAGAATACTGCTTCACGGACAGGAGGGCCGGGCACTTGTCACTCCACGTGCAGAATCCCAGGACCAGGGAAGTAGCCTTCCCCTTCACCGTAATGAAAGTGAGGTGGGACATGACCGTGCCCCGGGTCATGAAGGGGGCCCCCCAAGCCTCCTCTGCGTACGTACACAGAGAAGGGTCTTCTGGCTCTGCAATCGGCGTCGGGCAGCGCAAACGCATCCAACGTGTGGCCTCAAAGAGGTAATCCCCCTCCTCCGGCATGGGCATCGGAATGCACAGGCGCCCAGCGGTAGCAAAGATGGCAGCAAAGAAATCCTCCTTCACCGCCAGGGGGTTGACACTCCTGTCCTTCGGGGGGGGGGGGGGGCTACTCCTCATCCTCCGAGGATGAGGAGTCAGAACAACTCCGCACCTGCTCAGGCGAATGAGGGAGAACAGTCCTGGAGGTGGGCGGAGCTGCGGCCAGGCCGATCACCTCCTCCTCTGACCCCGACTACTCCTTGAAGAGAGAGAGGACGTCAGAGAGAGGGACCTCCTCAGCGAAGAATGCCAGCCGGTTCATCCTCACCTGTAAAGGGAGGACGGTGCAGGCGGTGCACACAGGCTCCCAAAACGCACAGCAAAGCCACAGGGCAGGTGGCCACGAGGGGTGTAATTTGCATATTTACATTTTCAGTGCCTGTCTATTGGCAGAGATGTAAACCAATAGGACTGAAGCCCCTATGGGCAAAGCTTCACAAAATAAAACCGACGTCACCAAGTTACTCCAGAAATTACCTCGGTGAGCCAGTTACATCGCTTCGTAGTATACCCCTGGTCGGTGTTCGTCCAAGTTGTGTTCTGTTCCGGGTGCCTGGGTAACGAGTTGAGGGTGGGACGTTGCCTCTCTGGGCTGAAGTGGCTCCCACCTGATAGTCATCAGTAATCACGCACCTGTTCCTGATCCACAATCTCCCACCATATTTAGGAGGCGACCTGACATCCATTCCCTGCCGGATCGTTAAGTCCCTACTTTATGTCTGAACTTTACTCGCCTGTTATAGTACGTCTTGGGTTTTTTTGTAATTCGACTAAGACTTGTCTGGCCAGTCTGTAATCCTGTTTTTCTTTTCTGACTAGACCTACCTCCATCACACACCTGTTACCGTCCTGGATCTGGGAACCATTGTGAAGCCATCAGACACGCCACCATCAACAAGCACAAGGGGATCGGCTTGGGGTCCTGCCTTCCTACCCACCTTCAACCAACCACTTCCCTATTCCCTGTATTTTGGTCAATAAACCCTCCTAACCGTCTTTCTATGTCCAGTCTGCTTTTGTGTTCACGCAGGAACCCTGACAGTAGTGCCCCTTGATTTATTTTTGCATATAGTCACTCTTTCCACTCTCCCAAACATATCCTACAATACATTCTTTCTGTATGAGGCAATATGTATTTCATATACAGCCATTTGCATTGTGGCCAATGGTATGGGTGAAGTTAAATGCCTGCAACATTTTTAAATATACAGTGCCCTTTAATTTTTTTTTTATATAATCACTCTATAGAGTCTCCTGAACATTCCTACAATACATTCATGAAATCAGTTTTGAAGTAATTCGTCGGCCTCCTTTATTTTGAAATGTTCCTAATTTTCGTGACCGGAAGTGTTTTTTAAACAAGCTGCTGATCTGTCTCATATTTGTAGTGATCTTCTACCCTTTTAATGCTCATCTATAAAAATTGGTCTGAAATTGACAGTAACGTCGACCAACTAAGCTAACTATTAGTAATATTTCTATAAGTAAAACAAAACAATGTATTTGTTACTGCACTGCTAACTTGCAACTGACAATGACTAGCATAGAAAGAGGACGGGAGTTTCAACACAACAGCAAGGATCTCGGAATGATATCGCTGGGCAACGTTAGTTAAGGTTAGAAATTACGTGGAGAAGTTTACTTTAGGGAATTGTAGTCTTACATTAGGTATGCTATGTTGCTGCTATAATAACGGTAATTTGCTACACTGAACTCAGTATAAATCACGCCCATTGAAATATGTACACCCACAGCGTCTGCGTTTATAAACAAGGCAGAAATAGGCTTTGCGAAAGTGAATCTGAAACCGTACGATTTTGGGTCATCACTAGCACGAGTGAAGCAGTCAAAACAACAATTAACACAGATTTTAAGGTAGTATGTTACAGAATTCTTCGTTTTTAGTGTATTAACCAATTGAAACATTCCTTTTTTATATTCCAGAGAAAAGTCTGTATAATCAAACTAAGTTAAATACCTTTTTCTGAGTAATTGTTATTGACCAAAAGACAATAATCCAATATTAAAATGTAATGATCCTTATTGTTTAAGGGCTGGTTTATCAGGCAGTACAATTACAGTATGAGCTGAGCAAGGAAGTTTTAGACCGGGGGCCTGTTGCACAAAAGTAGAATGAAGAAATCCAGGATAACTGAAAAAGCGCAGCTTGACTTAGCGTGATCCGCTCATCGCGGCTTAATCGGTTGCACGTTTGCCGAGCCAGGATGAGAAGGTGAAGCTATGTCAAGCCAGGTGTAGAAAGTCGGGATAAGTGCACGTCCACGTCGTTCTTAAATAGACCACGGTATCGATCACAGATTTACTGATTCAGAGATGGAGAAGATGCGTGCGGCATATTTTTCACCCGAGGAGCAGCAACTAATTATGGAAAGTTATGAGGAGGTAAAGCATATAATATGCAGAAAGGGAAATACGCCGGCTGTTATTGAACTGAGAGAAAAAGCATGGCAGACAATAGCGGACCGACTGAATGCGGAAGGATTTAAAAATATCTACTTTCTAGAAAAGTTGGACACTGTTTTAATTGCTTTTAATATGCTTGTTTTATGTGTCGGTTTCAGTGCTGTATCTCGTTGTGTGCTAAATGTGCTGGTTGTACTGTAGGTAGCCTTACATGTAAAGCACAATATAAAACTCTCATGCGAGAATGTTTTACAACCATGTGCACAAATTTCTAGAAGCTATGTCTAAGTCTAAATATCTTCCTACAATTAATGTACACTACACTATGCAAAGTTATTAGTTCAGTGAGGTGAGAAGAAAATTGAGGTTATGAAACCAAAGTAAGCTACTATAATATCGAATAAAACATTAGGCATAATTTAGGAGTAACACAAACAATCCTTTATTGGAGAAGGACAAGACAATGAAATCACTCATCTGAAATAATGAATGTATTGGTCTCTGACCAGCCTGCCATTAATGTCATCTGGGAATATAGCTGCATTGTCCCACTCAATCTCCGGTGCCACTGCTGGACCCCTTTCCTTTCTCAGACAGGCAATATTGTGTTGGACCGTGCAGGCTACAGTAATGTCACAGGCCCTGTCTGGGGTGACCCTCAGGTGGTGGAGACACTGAAATTGTGACTTGAGAAGGCCAAATGCCATCTCAATTCAGGCCCTTGTTCTTGCATGGGCAAGATTGTATCCTTGCTGTGCTGCTGTCTGAGGGTCTGCAAGGGGAGTGAGAAGGTATGTCTCACAGGCATAACCCTTGTCTCCCAGCAGAACGCCAGATAATTCACCTGAGAATACAAAATGTAATCATTACAACTACACAAGTAAAACCTTTGACGCAATTGTGTTTATCAGTGAAATGTGTGTGGCCTACCTTGTGATAGTCGCTGGGAAATGGTACTGGACCTAAAAACTCGGGAGTCATGGACGGACCCAGGCCACTTTGCCTCCACATTGGTAATGATGCAGGCAGCATCACAGATCATCTGAAACAATGCAATGTTTCCTATTCAGTATACATGTCATGCACAGAATACATTTGGGCTAGTTGACAGTAACTAAATAATTTTTACCTGAACATTGATACTGTGGAAAGATTTTATGTTGATATCATCTCCCTCGTGGGCCCCTGAGGGGCGTTTAATGCGGATCTGTGTGCAGTCCAGCGCACCAATGACATTAGGGAAAGCTGTAACACAAAATAGTCTGAGTATATCCTGTGACTGTTGTAATGTAACACATTTTTGTAATCTGTAATTCATGTTACCTGCAATCTTGTAGAAATCTCTTTGATGAAGCACATTCTTCTGTGGCCAGCGAAGGTAATAAAGATGTGTGCCAAGGATTTCAGTGCCAAACACACTTCTGACACAACGGCAAATAGTGCCTTTATTTAGAATTTCGGCATGTCCCACGGCATATAAAAACATGCCGCTTCTAAAAAATTGCAGTGCCACACAATAACGGATTCCATCTCCAGTAAATCCATACCTCTCATGCAGGTACTCGTCGGGAAAAGCTAAAGGGTCTGATCTGTCCCGAAACACCCTCTCACGTTTGAAAGCACGTCTAAATATCAGCGCTTCTTCATCCAAAACGTCATTCAGAAATGGGCATGCCATGGTGCAGGGAGAAACACAGGTGAATGGGACTTCATATATTGCCCTCATCACTGACTTAACTGAAATCCCTGTTGCAAATTCATCAACCATTTCAAACCATCTAAACTGCAATAGTAGGATTTAAATCAAACTCATCACAGCAATAGTGACAAGTAATGCGTTTTAATAACAATAAAGCAGAACACATTCAGAAGACAATGGAACGACTGTTAAAGACGTTTATTTCGGATCAGAGCGGCAGCTGATTTAACACAAGACTCCAGGATTAATCTTAGCCTGGCTGTTAGCCTGCTCTGGAGCAGGCTAGCTGCAAAGAATAAATCTCCATGGTTACTTGGCTGGGTTTAATTCAGCCTGCTTTTGTGCAACCAAGTCAAAGCTAAATTAATCCAGGATAACTTGGATATCCCAACTTGGATATCCCAACTTAATCCCTTATCCTGGTTTTGTGCAACAGGCCCCTGGTCTGTTCAAGAGCGCAACATCAGATCAAACAGAATGTATTGGGGAGTCTCAGGTACGATGGGATGCTCTGTGTAGGACAGACTCTTCCGCTCTGTTCGACATTCGCACTGGCTCCATCGAAATAATGTTCCGAGCATAGATGGGACATATAGTTCTATCTGCCGTGTCAGTAGCTCCGCCATCTTACCTGGGACTAGTGATGGCCATTAGAGGCTTCATTACAGTTCTTGTAGCAGCAGGATAACATGCTAGCAGCACAAACTCAGATTTTCTTTTTCAAACTATAGGCCACCATTGAAATATACACAATTGTGCTCATACGTTTGCATACTCTGGCAGATTGTAAAATGTTTGCATTGATTTTGAAAATATGACTGATCATGCAAAAACTGGCTCTTATTTAAGGATAGTGATCATATGAAGCCATTTATTATCACATAGTTGTTTGGATCCTTTTTAAATCACAATAGCCGTGTTTCCACCGCAGGAACAATACCCAGGATCTAGGAACTTTTCCAGGAACTTGCCGCGTTTCCACCAAAAGAACCAGTGGCCGTTTTCCAATCCGCATTTTTGTCCGTACTTGTGTTCTTCTAACTCGTTTGACATCATCTTTCATGACCCAAGTATGGTTCCAATCCAAAGAACGTAAGTTAACAACGCCTAAAATGCCCTGATGTGTACTTGATCTGCCTCTTTTATCGAGGATGCATGGGTTGGTGACTTGTTCAGCGAGAACGCATCTGATATCCCAGAAGTCATTTCAAGATGTCAGGAGAGAAGGAAAAACTCCACAACTGTAATACGTTTTAACTTTTCTTATTTCAGGTAAACGGTACCTGTAAATCAGCATTAGAATTTTTTTTTTACGAGAAATGGGCATTGTAGTCACTGAAATATTTTATTTAAGAAACATCTAATTTATAAATTTGCTCAAACTTTTCTAATCAGTTAGCTAACATTATTCAGTGGAGTGGAGAGGCTAGTTAACGTTAGCTAGTAAAGTAATCACAGTGTACCGGTAGAGAGGGACAGCTTTTTTAGAATTGCAGTTGATTTTCACTTAAAAAAAAAAGACATATACAAATGTCATCTTTCATTGCCCAAGTATGGTTCCAATCCAAAGAACGCAAGTTACCAACAACGCCTAAAATGCCCTGATGTGTACTTGATCCGCCTCTTTTATCGAGGGTGCATAGGTAGTACCTAACAGGAGACAACATACTCTGCCACCTAGACTATTTGCATTGCATTGTGGGATTGTTGACGTGCTGTACGCTGCCTGCTGTTACCTACTTGCCAAACTTTTTAGAAAAAACTGCATCAGTGCCACCAAGAAGAAACGATAGTTTAGTTAGCCCCCCGGTACAGCTCCTGCAGCCGGGCAAGAACTTTCTCTTGGTCACTGGGAAGAAATGCCGTCGACCAGTTAAACCTGAATCGTTGCTAAATCCAACTAAGACTTTCAACAGGTTTTCCCCACTGGAGTCGGAGTCAAGGCCCGAGCCGTCTTCGGAGGGGAATGATCAGCAGGCATGTTCTACCGGTGGCCTTGAAAAACTAAAAACTTTAGTCATCAGCGATTCCATTACACGCAGTATTAGACTAAAGAATCAGCCGGTGATCGTACATTGTTTACAGGGGGGCAGAGCCACCGACAAATCTGGGGCTGGTGCTAGCGAAGTCTAAAACTAGCAAGTATAGAGAGTACAGAGATATTGTTATTCACGTTGGCACCAACGACGTTAGGATGAAACAGTCAGAGGTTACGAAGCAGAACATAGCAACAGCGTGTAAACTTGCTAGAAAGATGTGTCGGCATTGAGTAATTGTCTCTGGCCCCCTCCCAGCTAGGGGTAGTGACGAGCTCTACAGCAGACTTGCGCAACTCAATCGCTGGCTGAAAACTGAGTTCTGCCCGTCGCAGGAAGTAGAGTTTGTTGATAACTGGCTCTCTTTTTGGGACTATCCCAGAAATAGGACCAGGCCTGATCTGCTGAGGAGCGACGGACTCCATCCTAACTGGAGTGGTGCTCTTCTTTTATCTAGGAACATTGACAGGAGTCTTTGACAGGAGCATTGCAAAAATTAGAAACTTTCTATCAAAAACTGATGCAGAAAAATTTATCCATGCTTTTGTTACTTCTAGACTAGATTACTGCAATGCTAATCTTACTGGTTACCCAGAAAAATTAATAAATAAACTTCAATTAGTGCTGCACACGGCTGCTAAAATCCTAACTAAAACAAAATAAATTGAACACATTACTCCTGTCCTAGCGTCCTTACACTGGCTGCCTGTTAGGGTTAGGGCTAATTTTAAGGTTTTACTGTTAACCTATAAATCAATACATGGACTTGCTCCTACTTACCTTGCTGAAGTGATCCAGCCATACATACCTACACGTAACCTACGATTGCAAGATGCAGGCCTTTTAATTGTACCTAGAATTTCTAAACAAATAGCTGGAGGCAGGGCGTTTTCTCCACTACTGTGGAATGATCTGCCAATTAAGGTTAGAAATGCAAACTCAGTGCAAACTTTCAAGTATCTACTAAAAACTAATCCCTACAGCACGGTTTATAATTAGGTGTAGCCTGGCCCAGGGGCGGGAAGGTGACCAGTAGGCTTGATACTGTCCACCCTTGCTGTCTTGCCAGGTGGGCTCTCGTCGCCACTGGGATGCCCTCCCTCCAATGCCTTTCGGGGGAAGAGTCATTGGATTTTTGTCTCTCTGTTGCACACTTGTGCAATTGGGCTGTACTCTGCTGGCAATACTCTGCCCTCATTAAGGGTGGTTGCGGTTGGTTGGTGTCCCTTTGGTTGATGCCTGGCAATGTGGGTGGATTGATTTCGTGCCTGTTGGGCCCTGTCCGGGGCCTCCCCCGGGTAGGGCCACAGTGTCGCCGGGTCCCCCCCGTCTCAGTTCCAAGGTCTTACGCTGCTATACTATTGTGCTGGGGGATTGGGTCAGTTCTCCTTCCCCACTAAGTTCTCCTTCTCCACTACAAATCGTTGTTGGTATGAGGAACGCACTTTCCGACTTTTCCCAGTCTCCTCCAGTTTTAAACTTTAGGAGGACATGAGGTCCTGCTCCACACCTGCGGAGTACCTGGTTTGGGGGGCCCGTTGCTGTCCCTGTCCTTGTCCATCTGGTCATACTTTTGACCTAGTTTAAATTTAAATAGACTCTGGATTTAGCCTAGAGAAATGTATAAATTATTCCAAATGGACTCACCCAGCACAGCCAGAAGAGGACTGGTCACCCCTCTGAGCCTGGGTCCTCTCTAGGTTTCTTCCTAAAATTCAGCCTTCTTAGGGAGTTTTTCCTAAGCCACTGAAATTCAACACTACTGTTGTTGGCACCTTTGGGTTTAAGGCTGGGTGTCTCTGTAAAGCACTTTGTGACAACTGCTCTTGTAAAAAGGGCTTTATAAATACATTTGATTGATCATATGATTATGGCTATAGTCTCCATACAACCTTCTGCCGCTCATCCTCACATTAATATTTTATTCAGGGACTACTGAGGAGATTACAGCCCTCATAGTCAATGAGTCAAATAGTCAATGTGTTTGTTAGCGCTCACGTGGATGCACTGAGCAGGCTAGATACAGAACCATGGGGAGCAGAAAATTATTCTCAAAAGACCTGTGTTACAACATAATATAACTTTTTAACTAAAATGGAAATGAATATAAAAATATGTCCAAAGTAGATCAATGCAGGAACTTCATAAAGATGTTTATAACTGATAATTGAACGCAGACTATAATTAATATAGTTAGTAGTTTACTGATGAAAAAAACAGATGAAAACAAGCATGGAGTCGCAGGCTTTGCCTAAGTAAAAAAGGACTTGTGAACGACTGATTCGGTCAGGTTTATCGTTCAATTGAACGGTTGTTTCGTTCATTTCATCGACTGGCACCGGAGTTCTACCCATCCACGGAAAACGCTGTTAGTTATATGTCGTGGAGCTCCGCCCCCTAGAGGGGCTTTAGCTCCTAGTGGTTTATCCTGGCTGTGTCTGTGGCTTTACTGAAAACTCATTCTGCAAGATGCGACAGCCAATCAGGGCTCGTCTGCCCCTATATAGGACCTTTGAGCCCAGAGAACGCCCTCCCTTTTTATTCAGCAAACGTTTGTTGAGTGTCTACTGATTACTTATTTATTTTGCTTCAGCCTGAGAATTTTTGTCGTCTGCGTTTTTAATTCGACGTCTCACTGTATTATGAAGACATTTTTCGCAGCTGCTTGCCGTTGCGCCGACCTGTCACCGGATCAGGACCCTCACCGTTCGTGTGTTTCCTGCCTAGGACTGGCTCACGCTCGCGATGCTGTCACCGACTCACACGTGTAGAGAGGGCAAACTTCTTCGAACAGGAAGTCGACGTCTCCGCCATGTTGGGTTCCAGCTGCGACGACGCAGGACTCCCCTGACTCAGAAAGACCTTCCCACGTGGGTTGTAGTGGTGGGTCTTGTGCTTCTCCCTCTCCCCGGGGAGAACTGGATGACGACCTCTCTTCTGTGTCTTCTTTCTGCCCACGCCCTCTCCGTGTGGAGTTTGCGGGCATGATTGAGAGAGCAGCGCTACGTATTCAGCTGCCCCTAGCGACGCCAAAGGAACCTTCTGACATGTCCTTCAGCTCCAGGGCAGAACGTGTCAAACCGGTGGACTCCCCTGCGCCTGAGGTCCGTGGTTTTAAAGCCTTCGCCGAGGTTTCCTGGTCCGCTCCATCCTCCTCCTCCAACTGCCGTGGCTCCTGCTCCTCCTCTTGTGTAAACGCCCCCCAACTTCATGCTCTTCCTCCTTCAGAGCGTTATTGGGAGTGGCGGCATCACTGTACCATGTCAGTCTGGCTCAATCGAACAATCAGACTGGGTTATCTGGTTCAGTTTTGCTCAGCTCCACCCCCCTTCTCCGGGATAGTGGAGACGGTGATGTCATCTGCTCTACTGTCAGAGGTTGAGCAAACGAGCGATCTCCAAGGTCCCAGAGGATCTCAAACAGGACGGCTTTTACTCCAGTTACTTCCTGGTTCCCAAGAGAATGGGAGGAGTGAGGGCAATCTTGGATTTGCGCAATCTGAATGGGCATGTAGCCAAACGACCGTTCCGTATGCTCACCACCAGTCACCTGCTAGAAGCCTTTCTGCCGGGAGATTTCTGTTCGAGCATAGACCTCAAGGATGCTTACTTCCATGTCCCGATCTTTCGCAGACACAGGAATTTTTTCCGGTTTGCCTTTCAGGGCAGAGTCTACGAGTATACCCGGTTTGCATACCTTAACGTGGTGGAGGGGTTTGGGTACCCGAGTGACCCTAGGAGCTATGTTGTCTGGGGCTATATGCCCCTGGTAGGGTCTCCCAAGGCAAACAGGTCCTAGGCGACAGGTCAGACTAAGAGCGGTTCAAAACCCCCTTAATGATGAGAACAATCGACTGGCCAAACTGGCAAAACCGAGATTCTGGCAAACCGTCCAGCGCCTCAGGAGAGGGAAACAGTGCCCTACCAACGCTGTTTACAGTGGAAGTGGGCAGCTGTTGACCTCAACTGGGGATGTTGTCAGGCGGTGGAAGGAGTACTTCGAGGATCTCCTCAATCCCGCCGTCACGCCTTCCATTGAGGAGGCAGAGGGCTCAGAGGTGGACTCGTCCATCACCTGGGCTGAAGTCACTGAGGTAGTCAAGAAACTCAAGTGTACCTCAAGTCTCTGGATGTTGTGGGGCTGTCTTGGTTGACACGCCTGTGCAACATCGCGTGGCGGTCGGGGACAGTGCCTCTGGGATGGCAGACCGGGGTGGTGGTCCCTCTTTTTAAGAAGGGGGACCGGAGGGTGTGTTCCAACTATAGGGGGATCACACTTCTCAGCCTCCCCGGGAAAGTCTATGCCAGGGTTCTGGAGAGGAGAATACGGCCGATAGTAGAACCTCGGATTCAGGAGGAACATTGTGGTTTTCGTTCGGGCCTTGGAACACTGGACCAGCTCTATACCCTCTACGGGGGTGCTGGAGGGTTCATGGGAGTTTGCCCAACCAATCCACATGTGTTTTGTGGATTTGGAGAAGGCATTCAACTGTGTCCCTCGCAGTATCCTGTGGAGAGTGCTTCGGGAATATGGGGTCCAGGATCCTTTGCTAAGGGCTGTCAGGTCCCTGTACGACCGAAGCAAGAGCTTGGTCCGCATTGCCGGCAGTAAGTCAGACTTGTTCCCAGTGCATGTTGGACTCCGGCAGAGCTGCCCTTTGTCGCCGGTTCTGTTCGTAATTTTTATGGACAGACTTTCTAGGCGCAGCCAGGGGCCGGAGGGTGTCAGGTTTGGGGACCACACGATTTCGTCTCTGCTTTTTGCGGATGATGTTGTCATGTTGGCCCCTTCAAACCAGGACCTTCAGCATGCACTGGGACGGTTTGCAGCCGAGTGTGATGCAGTGGGGATGAGAATCAGTACCTCCAAATCCGAGGCCATGGTCCTCAATCGGAAAAGGGTGGCTTGCCCACTTCAGGTTGGTGAAGAGTGCCTGCCTCAAGTGGAGGAGTTTAAGTATCTAGGGGTCTTGTTCACGAGTGTGGGAAGGATGGAACGGGAGATTGACAGACGGATCGGTGCAGCTTCTGCAGTAATGCGGTCGATGTATCGGTCTGTCGTGGTGAAGAAAGATTTACCGGTCAATCTACGTTCCTACTCTCACCTATGGTCATGAGCTTTGGGTCATGACCGAAAGGACAAGATCCCAGATACAGGCGGCCGAAATGAGCTTTCTCCGCAGGGTGGCTGGGCGATCCCTTAGAGCACAGGTGTCAAACCGGTTCCACAAAGGGCCGAGTGTCTGCAGGTTTTTGGTTTTTCCTATAAATTGGTTCCTAGTTCATACCTACACAACCAGGTGGGGGTAGAAACTAACCAATCAGTGACCTAATTAACCAATCAAGTACAAGGAGAGAGCAAAAACCTGCAGACACTCGGCCCTCCGTGGAACCGGTTTGACACCTCTGCCTTAGAGAGAGGGTGAGAAGCTCGGTCACCCGGGAGGAGCTCAGAGTAGAACCGCTGCTCCTCCACATCGAGAGGGGTCAGCTGAGGTGGCTTGGGCATCTGTTTCGGATGCCTCCGGAACGCCTTCCTGGGAAGGTGTTCCGGTCCCATCCCACCGGGAGGAGACCCCGGGGAAGACCTAGGACACGCTGGAGGGACTATGTCTCCCGGCTGGCCTGGGAACGCCTCGGTGTCCCCCCGGAAGAGCTGGAGGAAGTGTTTAGGGAGAGGGAAGTCTGGGCATCTCTGCTTAGACTGCTGCCCCCGCGACCCAGCCCCGGATAAGCGGAAGATGATGATGATGATATTCATAAAATTGTGGTCCTTTTCAATGTTGAACAACACAAAATGTACTTTTTGTAAAAAATAATAGCGATGTTCAAAATTTTGAACCAGTTAATATATTCATGAAAACAGTGTCCCAAGTTATAGTATGTGACTGAGTTCAGAACTGTGTGTGTGTGAGAGAGAGAGAAAGAAATTAGCTGGATTTCTGAGGTTGAGACACTGAATATGTGTGTTAAAAAATGATTGCGGTTGAAAAGGAAACATTTCCAAAAGAGTTGATAAGGAAAGTTTTGAGTGAGGAACAGAAGCGTTCAATTTGCAGTGGTCTTTTAATTTTAACCCCTTTGTTTCTCACTCAAAACCTTCCTTTTCGACTATTTTGGAAAGGTTTCTTAATTTCTTCCAGAGCTGTATGTGTGCAGAACCTTCTGGGTCTATAGTCTAGTATAGAAGTAAAGGGCAGGGGAACGCTGGATCAGCAGCCATTTCATATTGGGCCAGCTCTCAACCTATTGTCTGTAGTAATAATCTATGCCTAACATTATAATTGTCGACTGTTTAGTGTTATGCTACACTCAAATGAACATCTTTGAAGTTCTGTAAAATAGCAGGATTGTTTCCTAGTAAGAGGACAATAATATGACTCCTGACTTCACCAAACAGGTTCCAAAATGGAGAACCACTGCGGATTAGTAACTCTACAGAAGGAACCAGGTACTGTTTGAAAGCAGAAATGATTTAACTCGCATGCCTGTGTATTTATTCCCTCAGACAAAAACTCAGATTTATTGTTAAGATTTGTCTAAGTAGATTTTTCTAAACATTACCAAATATGTGAAGTAGATTTTAAATAACTACCTTTGGTGAAATGAGCTGTGAATGAAATGGGGAATTTTATTTATTTATTCATAAATGTTTGTTTTTCACCCTTATCCGTCTGGTGAAGCCTACTTTGTACATTTTGCTGTGGAGAGCAAACATTGTCATATCTAGTCTCTGACCCCAGTTCTCTTTTCCATCTCAGTGCCTCTGAAGGGCATTGCTGTGGATGTGAGTGTGCAGGGGCATGTGGCCACTGTGAGCTCCATTCTGCAGTATGAGAACCAGGAGGAGAGCCCTCTGGAGGCCGTCTTTGTTTTCCCTTTACCAGGAGAGGCTGCTGTCTGTAGGTTCAGCGCCAAGATTGGACAGACTGAGGTGGTGGGTGAAGTTCAGGAGAAACAGAAGGTGAGGGGAAATTACAAGTCAGCATATGCAACTGTTAATATTATCTTTCATTAATAATGTTCTAAAATACACTGCTCAAAAAAAAATAGGGGAACATGTAATCATCACATTATAACACCAAGTCAATTAAACTTAAGGGATATCAATATGCCCATTTAGGAAGCATAAGCGATTGTGAATCAGTGTCACCTGTTTTGGTCCAAATGAAAGTGACAACAGGTGCACTTGTAGAGGCAACAGCAAGACAACCCCCGAAAAGGGAATGGTTTTGCAGGTGGTGGCCACAGACAATTGCTCTCTCCTTATCCTTCCTGACTGATTCTTCTCTAGTTTTGCAGTTTGCTTGTGTCCTTGTCAGAACTTGTAGCATGAGGCGGTACTTACAGCCCATTCAGGTTTCACAGGTAGTCCAACTCCTCCAGAATGGCATATCCATACGTGCAATCGCAAAACTGTTTGCTGTGTCTCCTAGTACAGTCTCAAGAGCATGGAGGAGATACCAAGAGATGGGCCGTAATACAAGGAGGGCTGGACAGGGCCGTAGAAGGGCATCGACCCAGCAGCAGGACTGGTATCTACTCCTTTGTGCGAGGAGGAACAGGAGGAGCACTGCCAGATCCCTACAAAATTACATCCAGCGTGCTACTGGTGTGCATGTTTCTGACCAAACTGTCAGAAACAGACTCCATGAGAGTGGCATGAGGGCCCAAAGTCCTGTATTGGGACCTGTGCTTGGAGCGCAGCACTGTGCAGCTCGATTAGCATTCGCCAGACAACACCAGATTTGACAAGTCCGCCATTGGCGCCCCGTTCTCTTCACAGATGAGAGCAGGTTCATACTGAGCACATGTGACAGACGTGAAAGTGTCTGGAGACAACGTAGTGAACATTATGTAGTCTGCAACATAGTTATTCAAGGGTATTTATTTTTTACTATTTTCCACATTGTAGAATAATAGTGAAGAGATCTAATATTTGAAATAACACATGCAGAATCCTTTGCCTTGACATCTATGCATCTATGCATTCACTCAACCAGCTTCATGAGGTGGTTTTCCAACAGTCTTGAAAGAGTTCCCTCATATACTGAGAACTTTTTACTGCTTTTCCTTCATTCTGCTGTCCAAATCATCCCAAACCACGCCATTGGGCTGAGGTTGGGTGATTGTGGAGGCCAATTCATCTGATGTAGCTCTCCTCCTTGGTCAAAAAGCTGGAGTTGGGTTTTTGTTATGAATGGATGCAGTGAAACAAAGAGGTGGTTGGACCCAACGCGGAGCGCTGGATGTTTTTCAAAATCCAAGAAAACTGAAGGAGTACACGTAATAGTAGGGCAGGGAGAAGGTCAGAACATGGCTGTCGAATAGAGCGGAGTAGAAGTACCAAAAGGCTGATCCAGAAAATGGTGGTCAGAAAAATGCAGGCACAGGTCAGGACACTAGGAAGGTAGTCGGTCAGACTTTCTAGAACAAGGAAACCACAGGCTTAGTAAAGATGCACTCGAGACAAAAAATACCTCACAACAGAAATGAGCCAGAGTCCTGAACTATAGTGAAAACAGAACAAACACGGGTGGATAGAATTCAGAGTCCGTATTCACAAAACATCTTAAGGCTAAAAGTAGCTCCTAACTTGCTGATTTAGGAGTAACTGTTAAACCAGAGAAGAAACCAGGCAAGCCTAGTTCAGCCGGCCCGCAATTGAAAGTGATTCATGTTTTTGCCCGCACTGGATTTGAACCGGGATCGCGCACATTAGACACCACAGAACTGCTGGACCACCTGGTGTAGTTGGCACTATAGATGGGACACATTATTGCACAAATTATTTCACCATCAAAAGATGAACGCACATTTCTTTATGAGCTGCAAGACATGTAAGAGGCTGACAATAGGCTGAACATATATTGACTAGTCACTATATCATTCTTGGTTTCATGTTTAATCAGTGATACTTGGCCCACATTTTAGTTTGAATATCTTTATTTCAATATGGCAACATGACACATGCTTCTACAGTATTGCTATGATGAATCCCGTGACAGAGACCCCTCCACAATCAGCCAATCACTGCGGGCATAGTAAGCAAGCTTATTCGTGGAACATGACATCATCCATAGCAACGGTTCCCCCCACTTTCTCTTAGCTTAAGACCCCATTCCTGTTTACAGTGGAAGTGGGCAGCTGTTGACCTCAACTGGGGATGTTGTCAGGCGGTGGAAGGACGGCGGGATTGAGGATCTCCTCAATCCCGCCGTCACGCCTTCCATTGAGGAAGCAGAGGCAGAGGGCTCAGAGGTGGACTCGTCCATCACCTGGGCTGAAGTCACTGAGGTAGTCAAGAAACTCCTTGGTGGCAAGGCACCGGGGGTGGATGAGATCCGCCCTGAGTACCTCAAGTCTCTGGATGTTGTGGGGCTGTCTTGGTTGACACGCCTCTGCAGCATCGCGTGGCTGTTGGGGACAGTGCCTCTGGGATGGCAGACCGGGGTTGTGGTCCCTCTTTTTAAGAAGGGGGACCGGAGTTGTTCCAACTATAGGGGGATCACACTTCTCAGCCTCCCCGGTAAAGTCTATGCCAAGGTACTGGAGAGGAGAATACGGCCGATAGTAGAACCTCGGATTCGGGAGGAACAGTGTGGTTTTCGTCTGGGCCGTGGAACACTGGACCAGCTCTATACCCTCTACAGGGTGCTGGAGGGTTCATGGGAGTTTGCCCAACCAATCCACATGTGTTTTGTGGATTTGGAGAAGGCATTCGACTGTGTCCCTCGCGGCATCCTGAGGAGGGTGCTTCGGGAGTATGGGGTCCTGGGTCCTTTGTTAAGGGCTGTCAGGTCCCTGTACGACCGAAGCAAGAGCTTGGTTCGCATTGCCGGTGGTGCATGTTGGACTCCGGCAGGGCTGCCCTTTGTCACCGGTTCTGGTCGTAATTTTTATGGACAGAATTTCTAGGTGCAGCCAGGTGCCGGAGGGTGTCAGGTTTGGGGACTTCACGATTTCGTCTCTGCACTTTGCGGATGATGTTGTCGAGTTGGCCCCTTCAAACCAGGACCTTCAGCATGCGCTGGGACGGTTTGCAGTCGAGTGTGAAGCGGTCGGGATGAAAATCAGTACCTTAAAATCCGAGGCCATGGTCCTCAGTCGGAAAAGGGTGGCTTGCCCACTTCAGGTTGGTGGAGAGTTCTTGCCTCAAGTGGATGAGTTTAAGTATCTAGGGGTCTTGTTCACGAGTGTGGGAAGGATGGAATGGGAGATTGACAGACGGATCGGTGCAGCTTCTGCAGTAATGCGGTCCATGTATCAGTCTGTCGTGGTGAAGAAAGAGCTGAGCCGCAAGGCGAAGCTCTCGATTTACCAGTCAATCTACGTTCCTACTCTCACCTATGGTCATGAGCTTTGGGTCATGACCGAAAGGACAAGATCCCGGACACAGGCGGCAGGGTGGCTGGGCGATCCCTTAGAGATAGGGTGAGAAGCTCGGTCACCCGGGAGGAGCTCAGAGTAGAGCCGCTGCTCTTCCACATCGAGAGGGGTCAGCTGAGGTGGCTTGGGCATCTGTTCCGGATGCCTCCTGAACGCCTTCCCGGGAAGGCGTTCCGGGCCCGTCCCACTGGGAGGAGACCCTGGGGAAGACCTAGGACACGCTGGAGGGACTGTCTCCCGGCTGGCCTGGGAACGCCTCAGTGTCCCCCCGGAAGAGCTAGAGGAAGTGTCTAGGCAGAGGGAAGTCTGGGCATCTCTGCTTAGACTGCTGCCCCCACGACCGGGCCCCGGATAAGCAGAAGAAGATGAATGAATGAATAACATGATTCCATACGTGTTAATTCATAGTTTTTATGTCTTCACTACCATTCTATAATTTGAGTTGGCAGAATGCTAGTGGTCCCTGCTTTGTCTCAGGCTGATGATGTGTAACTGTGTTCCTTTCAGGCGCAGGAGCTGTATGATGATGCACTGAGCTCAGGCCAGCAGGCCTTCCTATTGGAGGAAAGTAGTGAGAGCCCAGATGTGTTCAGTCTGAGTGTGGGCAGTCTGCCCCCAGGGGAGAAGGCCTCCATTAGCCTGGACTATGTGACGGAGCTGGCTGTGCAGGCCGATGATGGACTGAGGCTCTGCCTGCCTGCTGTCCTCAACCCCCGCTACAAACCCCAGGGTAAGAACATGGGCACCTGTATAGACACAAGTCAGGTATATGTCATAGGCAGTGGAACAACAGAGCAGCAATTAGTCTGAGAAAGTAGTTTTAAAACAGTCCTGCTCTTGGAGACACAGAGGGGTACCTGATGAAGCACAGGCTTTAGTTCTAGTACAGCTTTAACACACCTGATTGAATTTATCACAGCCTTGGTCATTTTGATTTGTTGAAAGATATGTTAGTACTGGGCTGGAACAAAAACATGTTAATTGGTAGGTCTCTCACTCCTTCTCTCTATCTTCCTTCCTTCCTGCCTCCCTCCCTCACCCCTTCTCTCTCAGGACCAGACAGTGCTGCTGGTACCCAGGTGTCCTCTGTGCCTGCTGGCTCTGTACCATACAGTCTGTCCCTCAGGGCCCACGTAACCTCCCCCCACCCCATCTCTAAAGTAGAGTCCAACTGTCCCTTGGAACCACTCAACTACCTGAACACAGAGAGAACTCAAGCCACGGTACTGTCTCTGTCTGTCTCTCTCTGTTTGTCTGTCTCTGTCTGTCTCTCTGTCTGTCTCTCTGTTTATGTCTGTGTGTCTCTGTCTGTCTGTCTCTGTCTGCCTGTCTCTGTCTGTTCATATGTAAATGTATAGTCTATATAAGCACTTATGCATTAACCGTATGTCTCTCTCTCTCTCACTAGCACTATGAACATTCAGAATCCCTCATAGTTTTTCAGTTCCCTCTCAGACTGCTCTCTCTTCATGTGGTTGTCGTTGTAACTACAGGTCAGCCTGGCTGCAGGTCATAAGTTTGAGCGGGACATTGAGCTGTTGGTGTATTACCAAGATGCCCATAAGCCTACCGCTATAGTAGAGGCACCACAGACCTCTGCCAAGCCAGGTGAGTGGGGGAAGGTAAAGTGATATTAGGCAGAGACGTAGAAAGACCAGGATACTAAGGTTGCCAGTTTGCCTGAATGTTCACAGCAGAGATTTTTTCAAAAAGTAGAAAGAAATTGTGTATCTTTTTCTTTCAGGCACTTTGATGGGTGACCCAGTGATTATGCTGAGTCTCTACCCAGAGTTCCCCAAGCGTGGGATGTCATCGATGACCTCCCGTGGTGAATTTATTTTTTTGGTGGATCGCTCTGGCAGCATGGGTTGCAAAATTCACTCAGGGCCTGGCGCACAGAACCGCATTGGCAGTGCCAGGGTAAATACACACCCACACCCACACATACACACACCCACCCAAACACACACAGTCCCAAATGTGTAGATGATAATTTCTGTAGTTTAGCTAAACCCTTACACACACTGTGCAGTAGTTTGACACTGTGTCCTAAATGTCTTCTAGAAGGGTGAATACGCTGATTGGATTTCTCTCTTACAGGACACTCTGCTGCTCTTGCTGAAAAGCTTGCCCATGGGATGCTACTTCAACATCATTGGCTTTGGCTCCAGTCATGAGATGTTCTTTCCGTGAGCATTCTCTCCTTATATCACCTGTGTCACCTGTGTTTGAAGAGTTCAGTGGTATACAGACACATTTAGCTACATTCAATTTACAGGTCCACACACACACACACACACACAAACAATGTGACATTGACAGTTAATGTTCAGAACTAAAAATGTCCACGAGAAAGATGTAGATTCATGGTTGTGTTTGTGTTATTGTGGTGACGACTCTTTGACTTTGTTTGTATTTGTGTGTCTGGATGTCAGTAAGAGTGTGGAGTACAATCAGAAGACAATGGATGAGGCTCTGCAGAAGGTGAAGGGAATGAGTGCTGACCTGGGAGGTACAGAGATTCTCCAGCCTTTAAAATACGTCTACAGCCAGCCCTGCCTTCCTGACCACCCGAGACAGGTTTTATACACACCTCACATCCACTCCTTAGATCTACTTCATTTATCTTTTGTAACAATGCATGTGTAGTAAGTGGCTAGCCATGCATGTATGTTGTTTGGAAGCCACTCATGTGCTGTCTCAAACACATACTGCCATTATTATCATATTTTTTGCTATTTTGTTATGTTATGCAATTAATTAAATGTATGTGGCCTAGCCATGTAGTAAGCATAAAAATGAAAACAAACATCATTTAAATTGACTCGTCCTCAGATCTTCTTGTTCACTGATGGTGAGGTCTGGAACACCAAGGAGGTCCTGGATCTGGTGAAGATGAACTCCGGCTCTCACAGGTGGGCTCAGTTACAACTGTTGTTTTTGACAACACTACCTAGCTGTTTCTTCTCATGTGAAATGTAACAATACTGTTTCCTGGGTGTGTTCCTGCCAGGCTGTTCTCCTTTGGAATTGGGGAGGGGGCCAGCTCTGCACTCATCTCTGGGATGGCCAAGCAGGGTGGAGGGCATGCACAGTTTATCACAGGACAGGACAGGATGCAGCCCAAAGTAAGATTGTGTGTGTTCAGTTGGGTTTTACTATATAAAGAGGACAGAAACATCCCCAACCTGCAGTAATCCATACATTTTGATATACATATTCTAATTCTCTTATTTATTGCTCTTATTCCCTCATATGAGTTGAATAATCACAGTTTAAACCCCTCCCTCTAACATACTACCTTCCTCAGGTGATGCAGTCTCTCAGATTTGCCTTGCAGCCAGCTGTGGTGGACATCTCAGTCAACTGGAATGTCCCGAAGGGAGTGTCTGTTACCCCACTGTCTCCACCAATCAGAGTGGTCTTTCAGGGTCAAAGGGCACTGCTGTATGCCCAGCTCACTGGGGAGGTAATGGCTCTTACTACTACTGATGTAACTACAGTATTCCTGCTAGATCTGTAGAGCTCTGCAGTGTCAATGCTGAATAAGATATGTTAATGTTGTCATTGGTAGTATGTTTTGTTCTAAAAGTATTCCCAAAATTGTGAGGTATTAACAATTTTCCAGACAAAGTCTTTTTTGTCATGATCCATGTGTTTCATTCCAAACTCTGTCTGTTTCTCAGAGCCCAGGGGACACAAAGGGCTCAGTGACAGTGAAGTACAGTCTGGCTGAGAAGCCTGTTGAGAACCAACTGAGCTTCAGTCTTAAACCTGCAGTGGACACTGGGTAAAGAAAACTATGTTGATACTGGTACCACTGCAGGCCAGGTCTCATGTATAATTGCAATGTGCCACCACTTATAGACAAGACTACCAAGACCCCCCAACTCAACAGAAAATGTGCCAGCACTTATAATGCATGTTCTCTTGAAAGATGCTGCTCTTGAAATGTGCTAGAATGACTTGATCCATTTAGTAGGTGCCCCATCCACTCATCTCCCCTTCCTACTTTTCTCTGTCCCTCCATTTCAGACTGACTGTCCACAGGCTGGGGGCTCAAACTCTGATCCGATCCCTGGAGATGGAAGAGAGAGAGAGAGATGGAGATGAGAAGATAGAGGGAGTGAAAGAAAAGGTGGTAGAGCTCAGCGTCCAATCAGGAGTAAGCAGTGCCTTTACTGCCTTCATTGCAGTCCACAAGGGAGATGGAAAGGCTGTACAAGGACCACTGTTTCATAGACAAGTCCCCACGCCAAGTGAGTGAGAGCAAGGACATTTATTCATTCAGACTAACAGTGCAAAGTAAGCAGTAAAAAGTAGTAAATAACTATAGTTAAATACCAAATTCTGTGCTGTTTTTTTTGGTATGTTTAACCTGGTTTACTCCCCAAGATGGTAATATCCAATTTGTGATTAAGGCTAATTGAAGTTCTGGACAATTTCACCGTCCTCTGTGGGATTCCTTGGCTAATTCAAGAGACGGACTATAGAATACTATACCACACTGTGTAGTATTTCTTGATTATTTGTAGTACTTTCTGTAGAATTTTGTAGTATAACGTAGAATACTATAATCCACACTAGTATTCCTTGATTACTTTGGAATAATATTATTAAAGACAGCAACTGTTTCCAAAAAAATTGTGTTGCTGTGTAAAATGTAAATAAAAAATTGCTAATTATTTAATCCCTGTATTCATTAGAGAAGTGTTTCCTGGTCCTGGGGACCCAAAGGGGTGCATGTTTTTGCCCTACCACTCACACACCTGATTTAAATGTTGCCCTAGCACTCACACACTTGATTGACGTAATCAACTTATCATCAAGTCTTTAATTTGAATCAGGTGTGTGACTGCTGGGGAAAAAACTAAAATGTGCACCTCTTTGGGTTCTGAGGACCAGGATTGGGAAACACTGCATTAGAAATTAGTACAAAAACAACATATGAAATGTTAAATTTTATTGCTTCTTGAAAAATATATGCCCACTTTGAATTTGATGCCAGCAAAACGTTTCAAAAAAGTTGAGATAGGGGCAACAAATGACTGAGAAAAAATTGATAAAAAACCTGATGCAATATCACACAACTAATTAGGTCAATGGGCAACAGGTCAGTTAAATTATAGGGTATTAAAAGATTGTTCCAGAGAGGATGGGTCTGTCAGAAGTGAGGATTGGGAGGGGTTCACAACTCTGTGAAAAACTACAGGCAAATAGTGCAACAATATAAGAATAAAATGTCTGAGTTTGGGGATCTCATCTACGGTACATCATTTCAGTTGCCATGGCACCTTTATGGCAGCCTAAGCTGATTGCTCAGCTGTTTTAATAGCTTTTTATTGATTTATGTATTTTTTATGTGCATTTTTTCTTGAATAACTTTTTATTTATGAGTTGCTAATCAAGTACTGATCAGCTGTGTCTTACAAAAAAATGCTTTCAACCATAAGAATTAAACAAAATGTGTAGTTTTCTCCAATCAACTCAGTCGAGCTAGCTGATTTGTTTTCTTTTGAAGACTCTAGACTGAAGCTTCACCTTTTATTTGGAGATCTATAAAGGACTGAAATGTCTTGAGCAAGATGAGCATGTCCATGTTCCATCTTTAAATCAAGCCCCTTTAAGACTGGCACTGTTTATGTCCAGTCTCTAACCCACAAAACTCTATTATTACACATATTTAGCAAGGAAAATGACCTAGGACTTTTTTGCTTGACAGAAACATTGCACAGAAATGTTGATTATTCCCTTTTGAATGAACCATCTCCACCTGGCTATGACTATCTGGAAAAGGTCCATGCTCATGGCAGTGGTGGTGGTATGGCATTTTTCCACAAATATTATTTTGTCATGAAAATGTTGCATGTCCCATCTGGCTTATCATTTGAGTGCATGGCTTGTAAACGGAAGCCTTTCACAGTTATACAAGTGCATCTCAGAAATGTGAATATCGTGGGAAGTTTTTTTTCCCCATAATTTAAATCAAAAAGTGACACCTCCGTATATTCTAAATTCTTTACCCATGAAGTGAAACATTTCAAGCCTTTTTTGTTTCAATCTTGATAATAACAGCTTACAGCTCATGGTAATAAAAAATCAGCAGCTCCAGCAGGGAACTTCCCTTTCCCGAGCCACATTTGCCAGCTCAGACTGGGGGATCCTGAGGCATTCCCAGGCCAGTGTCGAAATATAATCTCTCCACCTAATCCTGGGCCTACCCCGATGTCTCCTCCCAGCTGGATGTGCCTGGAACACCTCCCTAGGGAGACGTCCTGGGGGCATCCTTACCAGATGTCCGAACCACCTCAACTGGCTCCTTTCGATGCAAATCGGCTAATTAACTCCCTGAGCCTTCAGTATACACAACCACAATCATGGGGAAGACTGCTGACTTGACAGTTGTCCAGAAGACACTCATTGACCCCCTCCATGAGGAGGGTAAGACACAGGGCTGGCTGTTCGCAGAGTGGTGTTTCAAAGCACACTTTTCCCTTCCAGACAACTCTGGGCCCTATTCCAATATCACTGTTTAAAAAAGCTCACCCACTCTCTTTGAATTTTTTACTTGTTTGTTCAAAAGTACATGGACACTGGGCAGGTACCATCACATTTCAAGATGGCAGTAATCTCTCCCTTGCTCAAGAAACCGTCCCTTCACCCAGACATCCTGTCAAACTACAGGCCTATTTCCAAAGTCCCATTCTTATCTGAAGTCCTAGAGAAGATAGTGGCAACTCAAATTCACTCACACCTAGTGCTAACCAGCTTTATCTGGTTTTCCAGTCTGTCTTCATCCCAATGCATAGTACTGAGACAGCATTGGTGAAGGTTGTTAATGATCTTCTCATGGTTGCAGATACAGGATCCCCCTCCATTTTGATTCTTCTGGACCTCAGGGCTGCTTTTGATACAATAGATTACACAGTAGATTATACTCCAGCACCTAAGAGCACACTGCCATCTCTGATGCTGCCTTAAACAGGAACACCTCTTAACTCTCTAACCAGAAGCAATATGTTTCTCTCGGTGAGGCAAGATCAGAGGAGTTCATATTAACCTGTGGTGTCCCACAAGGGTCGGTGTTAGGACCTATTCTCTTCCTGCTATACATCCTCCCACTTGGCCAGATCTTCAGACATCACAGTGTTCAATTCCACTGCTACACAGATGCACCCCACAGAAAATCACCAACTCCTACAACATCTGCCCTGCCTTTGACGGCCACATCTTTCCCCTCTCCTCAGTCATCACCAATCTGGGTGTGAGATTTGACCCTACTCTTTCTTTAAAGGCCCACATTAGGCATGTCTGTAAAACATATAATTTCTTCACCTTAAGAACATTTCCCGTCTAAGACCTTCTCTCACCTTCTCTAATGCAGAAAAGCTTATGCATTCATTTTTTCCCCCCTCCAGAATAGATTTTGAGAATGCAGTACTAGGGGGCGTGCCAGCAAATTCAATTCATAAAATACAGCTCATCCAAAACAGTGCTGCAAAGATCCTGAGACAATTAAAAAAATCTGTCCACAACACACCTCTCCATGCTGACCTTCATTGGCTTCCTGTCCCCCTAAGAATTTACTTTAAAGTTGTCGTTTGAGTCTATAAAGCTATCAATGGCTTGGGACCTGTCTACTTATCTGACCTGCTCTCCCCCTATGAACTATCCACGCCCTCTACGGTCCAGCAATGTCAATCTGCTCAATGAACCAAGAACCGGGCTCCTAAAAATTGACCTCACCTCTGGAACTCCCTTCCTGACAGCCTCAGGGCTGCACAGAAAGTCATAGCTTTTAAAGCCTTAAGACTCACCTCTATCGGTTGGCCTACTCTTCCCTTTAATCAAATTTTGCTGTAACTTATTATAGAATAATATGTATGATAATTTTTATTATCATTGTAGTTTAATGTATATATTCTTTATATATATATTTTGTAAAATGTTCATGCTTTTTAATGCATTTTTTATGCACTTCGAGATTATTATACTATAATGAAAAGCGCTTTACAAATGCAGTAAGTTGTTGTTATTATTATTAATATATCATTAAAAGATTCAAGAAATCCGGAGAAATCTCTGTATGCCAGGGACAAGGCCGAAAACCAATATTGGAGGGCCGTGCTTTTCGGGGCTTCAGACAGAACTGCCTAAAAGACAGACATGATTCTGTAGTGGAAATCACTGCATGGGGTCAGGAACACTTCCGAAAACCATTGTCTGTGAACACAGTATATTGCAGCATCCACAAATCCAAGTTAAAACAAAACCATGAAAAGAAGAAACCACATACAGCTCTGGAAAAAATTTAGACCAGTGCACCTTTTTCTTTCCTTTTCAAAAAAGTTGAAAAATAAAGTTTTGCGTGAGGAACAGAAGCGTTCAATTTGCATTGGTCTCTTAATTTAAACCTTTCTGTTCCTCACTCAAACCCTTCCTTTTTGACTTATTTAGAAAGGAAAGAAAAAGGTGCAGCGGTCTCTTCATTTTTTCCAGAACTGTATAAACAAGATTCAGAGCCGCCACCGCCTCCTCTGGGTCCAAGGTCATTTAAGACTGGGGGGAAGTGGAAAACTACATTTGAAATTCGTTTTGGGAAAACATAGATTACGCTTACTCCAGGCTAAAGAGGAGAGGGACCATCCAGTTTGTTATCAGCGCACAGGTCAAAAGCCTGCATCTGTTAAAGTATTGGGGTGCATTAGCACATGGCATGGGTGACATGCACATCTGTGAAGGCACCATTAATGCTGAACAATATATACAGGTTTTGGAGCAACATATGATGCCATCCAGAGGACATCTTTTTTAGGGAAGGCCTAGCTTATTTCAGCATGACAATGCCAAACTACATTCTGCATGTATTACAAAAGCATGGCTCCGTAGTTGCATGCCTGCCTGCAGTCCAGACCTTTCACCCATTGAAAACATTTAGCATATTATGAAAATGAAAAATACGACAAAGGAGACCCTCAACTGTTGAGCAGCTGAACTCCTCTATCAAGCAAGAATGGGAAAACATTTCACTCTCAAAACTACAGCAATTGGTCTCCTCAGTTCCCAACCGCTTACATAGTATTGTTAAATGAAGAGGTGATGCAACACATGCCCCCGTCCCAACTTTTTTGAAACGTGTTGCTGGCATCAAATTCAAAATGGGCATGTATTTTTCAATCAAATAAAGGGTTGTATTATTTTCAAATAAATATAGGGATACATTATTTGCACATCATTGCATTCTGTTTTTATTTGCATTTTACACAACATTTTTGGAAACAGGGTTGTACATGAATGTACTGAACTTTGTAATTTCAATCACTCCTACAATAAGCACAGTATGTCATGACTATCAAAAGATATATTCTTGATTGAGTTTGTAATTGTACGCTCTGTAATGACGTTGATGCTCGCTGCTCCTCTATTCTCCTATGTTTTATCACCTGGTCTAGAATAGCTCAACTTGACCTAAAAGTCTGTTTAAATAATTAAATGGTAAAACAAGGAACTAAGGAAGTTTGAGCATGGACGGTGCAATTCTGAACATTTTGAATCTTTGTCTCCGGCACTGTAAATACAAAGTCATTTGTCCACAGATGTTGCACATCAAGTTGGGTGCATATAGGAATAGGAATTTCATTAATACATTCAATGGGATGAGGGGTGTGAATAGGGATGTACTGATCCAGTACTGGCATCGGAAATTTGTTTATTATATGTACCTTCATTTTGGTAACCCAGTGACCTGTATTATTTTCCTCCTTTTTTACAGTGATGTATCGTGGCTCTGGGATGATGGCACGTAGCTTTGGTTATTCCAGTGGGATCACATTTCACAAGGCTGCTCCCAAGAAGATGGGGGTTCTCAGGTCTGCTCCCAGCTGGAGGTCACGTGAAATGGCGCCTCCCAGGAGTATTGGATGCAGCATTGCTTCTTCCGGGTGGTTGGCACGTGGCAGGGCTGGTAGGATGGATGTGGAACACCAAGCAGATCATACATCCCTAGTTGGTGTGTTTACATATGATTACTGTGAATAGTCAGATTTATAAAATATTTTGACAATGTTAACGTGACAACTTTCAGAATTTCATGTTTACATTTTAATTTCACTACCCTTATTTGACCAGATTTGTCTTTGTTTTACTAGGTTAGTTTTGTTGAAATTAATAATCTCTTACTCGAGACCTGGACAAACCAGCAATCAGTGGTGGACTGTAACGAAGTACAAGTAATTCGTTACCGTACTTAAGTAATTTTTTAGCGTATCTGTACTTTACTTGAGTATCATTGTTTTGTGAGACTTTTTACTTTGACTCAACTACATTTCGAAGTGGAAAACCTTACTTTTTACTCCACTACTTTCCTAATACCTGTCGTTTCTTTCTACGTTCCTTTCCACAACATACATGCGTGACCCGTGACAGGTCCAAATAAGTGCACGTGCTCCGCAAGTATATCAATCAGAACACATCGTTTTTTCGTGCAGTTTGGGCGCGCGCTGCTGCTGGCTGCGACTGCGCTTTACTGTCTATGGCTGCTGCCTACCTGTCACGTTCATAGCCAACGCGATAATGGAAAAAGCGCCAGACATTGAAATTGCGCATCCATGGCCATATTTAAGTGAACTATTTGAAGTAGTGGAAAGGAAGAACGAATCGTTCATTTTTAAGTGCCTTCTCTGTCTGCCTCAGAAGCATACAACTTTTCAAACTCGTTCATAGAATGTGTAGTGTGTCTAAAGAAATAATAGAAAATAAATGTAATGTAAAATGATGAAAATACATTTAGGCCGATGCATTTTTCTGACATTTAGGCTTCTATTTGACAAGGTTTACATGCAAGTATGATTGATACTTGAACAGTAGTCTGCGATTGATGTAGGCTAGCTAGTTACTTAGTCTTCTCAGCAGCCTACTTGGTACATGCAAAAAAACATGAAATGTGCAGTTCATTTATGAAATTGAGATATATTGTTGTTCTTTTCAAGCATGAAGACAACTCATGGGCAGGAAAGTGTTAAACTGCTAGAAGGGTACCTTGCCTCTAAAGTAGACAACAAAGAGATACTGCAATCTTATCCTGCGGTTTGCAAATTGTCTCTTAAAATCAACACTGCCTTACCAGCTTCTGCTGCATGTGAACGTCTCTTTAGCATTGCTGGACTGATTTTCAGCCCAAGAAGGGCAAGATTGGATGCCAGAAATTTTGAAAATCAGCTCCTTCTCAAACTAAACAAAACATATTTTAGCTTTAGGTAGGTCATACAGTTAACAGTACTATTTCTGTTATTCTTCTGTTATAGCACATCACTACTAGTTAGTAGTTCTACATACTACGTAAGTCTTCAGGGAAATGTGGTGGTGTGTTAGTTTCAGTTTTTTGTGTGACTTATGCAAACACTAACATTTGTTTTTAGAGTGGACACACAGCATGTTGTTGTAAGGAGTCATGTTTAGTAAATTGAAAAAAAGACATCCTTTGTAAACTTGAGTAGATAAGTTTTTGCAAGTTATTGCACAACTGTGATATAGTAAAGGAGCAATGTGCCATGTGATAAAGGAGTAAGATTTCTACATTACTTCAAACAATAAATTGTTAAAGAAATACAGTCTAATGTGGTTTCCCCCCACCCATGCTTTCCATGTAGTATGATGTGCTTATGATAATTTCTAAAGATATCAGTACCAGATATCACAAATAGAAAACGTTGTGTTTTCAGAGTGGTGTTAGTGTGTTAGTTACCTTAAATGACTTGATTGAGTGTATAAAGGACATAAGACATTGGAACTACATTACACCAAATTACTTTTACTTTTGATACTTAAGTACATTTGAAGCCAAGTACTTTTATACTTTTACTCAAGTCGACGTTTAAAGGGAGCACTTTCACTTTTACTGGAGTAATATTTTACACTAGGTATCTCAACTTTTACTCAAGTACATGGTCTGTGTACTTCGTCCATCACTGCCAGCAATACAATGTTGCTAAAACGTTTACAACATAAAGCTGCAAGATGGTTAGGGGTCAAAACCTTCTCTGGTGAATAACAAGGGGGCTGGGTGTTAGCATATGATGAAATCTAGGACATTAAGTTGCATAGTTCAGAAATCCAGATGTTTACATGACTAATGATATACTCAGCTTAGTTGAGCAATCAGTTTTATATCAAATACAGGAGATTTTTTTATATATATATATATATATATATATATATATATATATATATAATATATTAGTGCTGTGAAACGATGAAAATAATGAATTGTGATAAATCGCATAATATTCTCTAGTTAATCGCGATAAATCGCAATTTTAGAATGTGTTAAAATTTTGCCCTTAATACACACTTTTCTGTTTAAAAAGCAGTGCATTATGGTTAAGACATACTTTGTTTTATTGCAAACTATGAACAGTGCTTGACTTGGAATTTAATAAATGCACGTTGTCAATGCCCTTAATTTATTAATATACCTACAATGTCATGTCCATGTCCATAACTTACCACAATAACTGTCTGCATCTAAATGTAGCCCATGTAAATCTAAATAGAATGTTGCCATATCATATTTTCTTGATTAACGCACCAAGGACAATATCTGCTACGTTAGGCAGAATCCAAAGGCAGGCAAAACATGGCAGGCAAGGGTAAACAGGTTGGTGAGAATCAGGCAGAGGCACAGAAGGACAAGAGCGAAAATCAAGGTCTAAATACAAATGGGCTTTCATTGGTCTGGTACACAGAGAAAAACACCGGAATAGAGTAGTTACAACAGGCTCAGTAGAGTGGAAACACTACCTCACAAAAGATGTTACAAACAGGACTGAAGAAAATAGGTAAACATTAACCGTTTACAGCTATTTCTCAGGTTATGATGCTTGTGAACTACTAATGTCTTTGTTAACCTTTTTGTACCTAAGTTATTAGGTAGTCTGTAGTCTTTTTAACCATTGGATGTCCGATCCCATCAGAATTTCAGTCTCCAGTCCCACTTCCTACACCTGAAAAAGAGCCTCTCCTCCAGCTGATCTCCCTTCAGAAGGCCTCTGGTTCCTGGATTCTGGAGCCATCGTTGGCTGAGGTCCTGGGAAAGCCTCAGGAAGATGTGGCCAAGTCAATGCCAGCACAGGTTTGTCTACAGAATTAAACTGAGACTTGGCAATATGGTGTTTCCACAGGCAGTATGATGATGAAGATGAGTGTGCTATAAGACAATGCATTCACCCAGAATATCTGCATGTGTGCTCTAGTGGAGGTTCATATTAAGCTCCCTTTCAGGTGAACCAAGAGGTTTGGGCCACGGTTTTAGCCCTGGTTTGGCTCTATGGGTTCAAGATTGAGGCTCAGGAGGAGTGGCAGTTTCTGGCGATAAAGGCAGTGTCATGGATCAAGGCTCAGAACGGTATATATTACTCACTCTCATGGTACAAAGGCATCTACATTTTACTGCCCGGATTAAAAGTGGTTCAGTGAAAACTATTTTCTCATTGGTTCATTTTGCTGAAAGGAATTTGGCAATGACCCTTTATCTCCTTCCCCATAGTCAGATGAACTGATGTATACTATTTTCTATGCATCGGGTTTGTAGGACTTCTGTGTTTGTTTTGCAAGCTTATTGGGAGTCTAAGAGACAATGCATTCCAATTGTGACAGCATTGCTGTTTATGGTGCTTCCAAATGTGAAATAGGGTAAATACACAAAATCTGTGTTGAACTAGTCATTATTTAATTTTTTTATCACTTAAAAGGGATATACACTATATAGCCAAAAGTATGTGGACACCCCTACTAATTATTGATTCAGGTGATTCAACCACACCCATTACTCACAGGTTCAGAAAATCCAGCACATAGCCTTGAAATCTCAATGGACAAAAATTGGCAGTACAATGGGTCGTAGTGAAGAGCTCAGTGACTTTAAACATGACACTGTGATAGGATGCCCCCTTTGACAAAAGCAGTTAATGAAATTTCTGCCCGACTAGATCTGTTCCAGTCAAATGTAAGCGATATAATTGTGAAGTCTAAGAGCAACAACAGCCCAGCCATGAAGGGATAGACCACATTAACTCACACAGCGGGGCCCCTGAGTGCTGAAAAGCGTAGCACATGAAAATATCATTTGTTGAATCACTCACTCCAAACTGCCTCTGGAAGCAATATCAGAACAAGAACTGTCCGTCGGGAGCTTTACGAAATGGGTTTCCAAGGCTGAGCAGCTGTACGCAAGCCTCACATGCTCAATGCCAAGCGTCAGCAGGAGTTGTGTAAAGCACGCCACCACTGGACTCTGAAGCAGTGTGTAGCAGCCAATAATGTAATAACTACTGTTAATGTAATAACTGCAAATAACAATACATTTTCCATTCTTAATGTAATAAAAGTCAATAATGTAAACATCTAATCAAAACTGCCATACAATGTTGACTGTTTGTAACTGCACTCAACATGCAACCATGCAAAATAACAATAGGTAACATTTTGGGACATTCTGTTTCTAAAGGTTGTTACCAGATCAGGAGGAATTTGTTAGTTATTGATCCTGTAAGTTAACCTAGAATTTAGAGAGGCCCTACTGCAATGGAAATGAAAGATTATTGGACAACAAAACAAGAAAAGTAACGTTCATTCACACTTTAAATTGTATATTTCAGCGTCTTTGGGTCCCTGAAAAGCACTATATAAATATAATGTATTAAGTTCTACAATAAACTTCAAACCTATTTTAGAGAAAACACAGTTCAGACAGTTTAAGTTTATTTGTAAAATAGCGTTAGGGTTATAGTCTCCAAGATGCCCTATTGTCTTAAATTTAGTTAATTTCAGTGTAGCTTTCACAACATAACAAATATCTACAGTTGTTTGTAATGAATATGGATTGAGTCTATTCATTTCCTGTATTTCTGGTCCATCTGATCTATTTGGTCCATCCTGTATTTTTGGCCACTCTGCTACCTACAACAATAGTTTGAAATGGTCATAAATCCCAAAATAAATGACAAAACATTGTTAAACTGCATGAAACTAACAGAAGAGTTCTAAGGGACAAAGTTAGAAATGTCTGACAGCATGAGGTTATGCCAAAACATTATCCACCTTTGCAAATAGCCTTCAAACATCAGATGGATGTATGATCATGCAATCTACCACAATGATTTCCCCCCACTTATGACAAAACAAAATTACCATGGAGAGATTGAGAGAACAATCTGATTATTAGCTACCTAGTTAAGCGACCTCAAAGATTGTAAAACTCCCTGATATTCACTATTTTTTTAGGTACTGCTATTAGATTGTTATTAGGCCTCTAGGTTACCTCTCTCCAGTGTTTCCATAATGAAATGTGACATTTTACAGAATGTAACAAAAATTACTGTTGAAAATGGAGGAGTACAGTAATAGTCATGTGTTAAGTTATAAAAAAATACAATTGAAGTGTGAGAGAGAGAGATTAATATTTCCTATTAACTCAGCCAATAATGTAATAGCCAGCCAATAATGTAATAACTTATTACATAATGGGCAAAAAAAGAAAAAAATAAGTTATTAGGTCATTGGTTCAGAAGTGTTATTACATTATTGACTTTTATTACATTAATAATGGAAAATGTATTATGTTATTGGCAGTTATTACATTAACGGTAGTTAATACATCATTGGCTGCTACACTGTGGAAACATGTTCTCTGGAGTGATGAATTACGCTTTACTGTCTAGCAGTTTGATGGACAGGAAAATAGCACCTACCAGAATGCATAGTGCCTACTGTAAAGATTAGTGGAGGAGGGATAAAGGTTGGGATCTAAGTTTTAGGGTTTGGGCTAGGCCCATTCGTTCCAGTGAAGATTCATCTTAATGCTACTGGATACAAAGACATTTTTTGCTTCCAACTTTGTGGCAAAAGTTTAGAGAAGACCCTTTCCTGTTCCAGCATGACTGTGCCCCTGTGCACAAAGTGGGGTCCAAAAAGATATGGGTCGACGAGGTTGATTTGAGTGGCCTGCACAGAGCCCTGACCTCAACCCCATTGAACACCTTTGGGATGAATTGGAACGGGGAATGTGAACCAGGCCTTGTCGTCCAACATCAGTGCCTGACCTCACAAATGCTCTTTTGGCTGATTGGGCACACTTTCCCAAAGGGACACCCCAGAATCATGTGGAAAGCCTTCCCAGAAGAGTGGTGGCTGTTATAGCTGCAAAGTGTGGTGGGGGGGGGACAACTTCATATTAATGCCAGTGGTTTTGGATTGGGATGTCCAACAAGCTCATATGGGTGTGATGGTCGGGTGTCCACATACTTTTGGTCATATAGAGTATGTAGCTAAGCGGTATACAGCAATTGTTCTATATTTTCCCCTCTCTGTGTTTGTACTGTGTACATTGTAAACCCGGGTTTTAGTCATTTTGTTTCGGTGGCTGCATTCAGCAGCTTTCAAAACTACTTAAAGTAGTCCTGTCCATGATGCTTAATTGTCCCTGACAATCTGTGACCTCATTTCTTTTTTATATGTGGACTGGAAACAGTATGTAGATTCTTAGTCATATACACATCTGCGGGCCATATTGAACACTCTTACATATGTTTGACAAACGTTTTATAACCTTGCCACTATACGTTTACAGTATAATGATGCCTGTCCTTGTCACATGTCTTTCAGTGGCCAATGTGTCAGAGTGTGTCCTGGCTGGAAACAACCTTCTGGGTTGCCAGGTGCAGATGGACACCATGGGCCTTTGAGAGGTTCACCATGGGCCTTTGAGAGGTTCACCTTGCCTGACCCCTCTCTCTCCCCCATTCCTGCTGCTCTGCCAGGGGTCAGATTCACATGCTACTCTGCTGGCTCTTTGTTGTCTCCTCCAAACAAACAGTTGTACCCCTGACCAAGCATAGTTATTAACCTCTTACCTGAAAGGTGTTTGACTGTTGTGACATTCATGTTTCTCTTTGTATTGGTTGTTTTTTTAACATATCAATACTAATGTATTATCTACATAAACAGTTACAATATATTTCTTGCATGGTTTTTGTTTTAAGAATGTCATGTTCGAGATGGCAGGACACAAGCACAGAATAGGGATTGGACGAATGAAACCGAAGCTCCGAAGCACCGTTCAGTTTTCCGAGCTCTACTGTTCCGATGCGGTGTACCAGAAGTGTGATTCAAAGTACAACACCATGTGACCAATGACAAGTTCCAACCTGTGCCGTTTTCAGAGTGGCTGTTTTATAACTGCGTGCAGAAAAGGTTAATGAAATCCAGTCACTTCAAGGGATGTTAGTAGGGGTTTGAGACACGCATGCAAATGGGAATTAGAGAGAAGTATTTGAAAGAGCAAGTTAGTCAAGAGAGTCATAAAATAGAGCTTGTTATTTGATTGTTGCCATAGAACAGTAATTTTAGAGTTATACAAGAGAGTAATATAGAGTGTTAGCTAGTTATTTGAGAGTCATACAAAAAATTTGGTAATATTTGTAGTAGACAAGATAATGATTAAGTGTTGCTTAGCTTGGTTCTTGGAAAGGGTATTAGGATTGTGTATTAGAGAGCAATGGAGAACATGTGTATGAATGTGTGTGTATTTGTAACTGAAGGCCACACTACGTTTGAACTATGCGAGAACAGGAGTAAATGGCTCATTGGTTGGAATTGTATTGTTTTGTAATGTTATTTTTGTAGTCATTATACACATTGCCAAACTACAAAGGTTAAGGTCTGTGTCCAAGTCCTCTGCAATCTGTTGTGCATAAAAAGGTATACAAAGGAACATTCTAAATGTATATTGTTATACATTCTTGTGACTTTAATAGCTTGGTGGCTTTGATGCAAGATGGCTGATAATACTATCTAAATAATATTTTGGCATGTTGAGGTTATAGGTTTGAATCCCTGAAGTCATCTTTTTATTAATATTTGGTTTAAATAACTGTCACCTTTCATAATAACAACAATACATATGACACATGAAGCTTAGTTTGACCACGTTCTTTTCAAACCAGAACGCAATACACCACTGTACAGAAATGACCAAAGACCAAATATAGAATTGGCTTGTCTAATATTGTGGCGCAGTAGTACTGCTCCAGACTTCTGTTCATAGGGTCATTGGTGTGGACAAACTCAACTTATATAGGGTCCCCAATTGGACACCACAATGTACAGCTGCCTCTAATTGGGAAAAACAACTGTGCAGAGATGCCTAGAGGCCTCTCCTCTGCCAGGTCATGACTATAGCCCCCAGGCCAGTGCCAAGATGCCTAGAGGCCTCTCCTCTGCCAGGTCCTGACAATGCCCCAGACCAGTGCAGAGATGCCTAGAGGCTTCTCCTCTGCCAGTTCCTGACAATGCCCCAGACCAGTGCAGAGATGCCTAGAGGCCTCTCCTCTGCCAGGTCCTGACAATGCCCCAGACCAGTGCAGAGATGCCTAGAGGCCTCTCCTCTGCCAGGTCATGACTATAGCCCCCAGGACAGTGCCAAGATGCCTAGAGGCCTCTCCTCTGCCAGGTCCTGACAATGCCCCAGACCAGTGCAGAGATGCCTAGAGGCTTCTCCTCTGCCAGTTCCTGACAATGCATGTAGACCAGCACAGAGATGGCTAGGGGCATCCTCATTACCAGGACCTGACAAGTAATTAATTCCATGTAGGCTACTAGAAAGAAATGGTGCCTTAATTATTGTATATTGCACCCCAGCTTCCACACCTATGCAGTTTAGGGGTCAAAATGCATGCAGGGTTGTGGACAATATAAAGAACAGCCAGATGAAAGCCCATCGCAGTGCCTATGCTCCGTAACACTGTGTCTCTATTCATTTAATTCTGCATATTCCTCCACTTCCTTTATAATAAAGTCTATTCTATTACACATCTGTATAGGTTATTTTATTATGTCACTAACCTTTGTTCCATTGTAATGGAACCTAGAGCAGGTGTTTCTAATCGTGATGGAAAGTCAATGTGTTCAGAATTAACTTTTGAGTAAAACAACCACTGGCGTAGCGTGGTGACACCGGGCTGGGGTGCAAGCTGTCGTAAAGTGCCCAACGTTAACAAGCCTGACGTACATTAACAGCACAGCTGATGTCACATTGCGATGGTCCCACTGAAACACATTTTAAAAGTGAAAATACAAACAATAACTAATGACGGAGGTAGAGCACGGGCCCACTCATCACCAAACATGGGCCCTCCACCCACCGCAGGCCCTGGTGCAACCACACACACTGCAGCCCCCCATAGCTACACCAGTGAATACAACATATAAAACACTATACCAGTATAATTGCAGGATTGCTAGTTTTTCCAACAGGATAGTTATGGGTCGTATTTTTGAACAAATCTTTTTCAGTGAATCATGATTCATGATTCATCTCCATAGGATTGTCAGATCTTCGAATCTCATTCACCAGAAGGAATTATGAACGGTGATCCATGGCTCTTTTGGATCTAGAATCTCGTTCATCGGAAGGAGCGATGAACGATGATTGATGGCTCTTTCCGATCTCCGGATCTTGTTCACTGGAAGGAACGATGAACAAAATGACTGATGATCCATGTTATATCACCTGAAGGAACGGTGGAAGGTGAATGACTAATGAGGAAATCTTTCTTTCTCAGAGTATCTGATTTATTATCTTCCTTAATGTTCCAAATGAAGAAACATTAGCTGCAATAAATATAAGGATAGTAGGCTGTTTTGCAGCTGTGAAGTGATTATGTTATTGTCACGTTCTGGTACAGCAGCCTTTTGTGAATCCAATGCCTTCTCCCTTACTTCATCATGGACACCTGCTTTCTTTGATTATTGCCCGCACCTGTTTTCCCTGATCGCAGACCCTATTTAAGTTGACTCAAATTAATGAAATGAGTCAACAGATTTGTTATTTTTACTGAACGATTAGAAAAGAGTCGGATCAGTAAAGTGAGTTGAACTTCCCATCACTACAACCTGAGGCTGGGTTGGGTGCATATAGGATCATACAATTAAGCCAGTGTTTCTCAACCCTGCTCCTGGGCACCCCCCTGCCCTGCATGTTTTAGATCTCTCCCTGCTCTGTCACACATTATTCAAATTATCAGCTCATTATCAAGTACTTCTTGAGCTACATCAGGTATGTTAGGGCAGGGAGTGATCTAAAACATGCAGGGCAGGGGGGTGTCCAGGAGCTGGGTTGAGAAACATTGACTGATATATGAAAACGATATGCCCATTTTGAATGTGATGTCAGCAACACGTTTCAAAGTTAGGACAGGGGCATTAATCTCTTCTTTTAAACAACACTGTAAGTGCTTGGGAACTGATTGCTGTAGTTTTGAAAGTTAAATGTTTTCCATTATTGCTTGATATAGAATTTCAGCAACTCAACATTTCGGGCACTCCTTTGTCGTATCTTATGTTTCATAATGTGCCAAATGTTTTCAGTAGGTCGTGCAGGCCAGTTTTGCACCCAGATTCTTATACTACAGAGCTGTGCTGTAGAAATACATCCAGAATGTGGTTTGGCATTGTGTTGCTGAAATAAGCAAGGCCTTCCCTGAAAAAGACAATGTCTGGATGTCAGCATATGTTGCACCAAAACCTGTATATATTGTTCAGCGTTAATGGTGCCTTCACAGAAGTCACCCATGCCATGTACACTAATGCACCGCCATACCATCACAGGATGTTGGCTTTTGAAATGTTTACTGATAATAAGCCGGATGGTCCCTTGCCTTTTCAGCCCGGAGGATGTGACATCTATAATTCCCAAAAATAATTTCTTTTTTTTATTTCTGAGATCCCAGGACAGTTTTTGCCTCAGTCCATCATGAATTAACATGGGCCAAGAGAACATGGTTGCATTTCTGGATCTTGTTTATATCTGGTTTCTGCTTTGCATGGTAGACTTTTAACCTGTATTTGTGGATGCAGCGACAAACCGTGTTCGCAGACAATGGTTTTCTGAAGTGTTCCTGAGCCCATGCAGTGATTTCCACTACAGAATCGTCTGTTTTAAATGCAGTGCCAGCTGATGGCCTGAAGATCATGGCCATCCAATATTAGTTTTCAGCCATGTCCCTTGTGTACAGAGATCTCTCTGGAGTCCCTGAATCTTTTAATAATGTACCATAGATGATGACTAAACATTATTCTTATATTTCCCCAGTTTTTCCTCAGAGTGGTGAACCCCTCCCCGTCTTTACTTCGGAAAGACTCATCCTCTTTGGTATGCTCTTTATATACCGAATCATGTTACTGACCTGTTGCCAATTAACCTAATTAGTTGAGAGATGTTCCACCAGGTTCTTTTTTTGTATTACACAAATGTTACAGTTTTTTATTGCCTGTCCCAACTTTTTTTGAATTGTGTTGTTGGCATCAAATTCAAAGTGGGCATATTTTTCTAGGAACAATAACATTTCTCAGTTTCAACATTTCTTATGCTATGTACTATTTTCAATGAAATGTAGGGATAAATTATTTGCACGTCTTTGCATTCTGTTTTCATTTGTATTATTTGCAGCGTCCAACATTTTTTGTCATGTTTACTAAGTAATTATCTGCCATTAAATGTTAACATTATCAATGTTAATGATTTAAACAACCTTTTTTTTCTCACAACAAGTTTTTATTTTCAGTATAATTTTGCCCATCAAAGAAATGGGGGGAAAATAATTAAGTAGGAGAAGAATGAAAGATGGCTTTATGACCCTTTGTGTTAGTGTTGTCCCATTAATAAATATACACTCACCTAAAGGATTATTAGGAACACCATACTAATACTGTGTTTGACCCCCTTTCGCCTTCAGAACTGCCTTAATTCTACGTGGCATTGATTCAACAAGGTGCTGAAAGCATTCTTTAGAAATGTTGGCCCATATTGATAGGATAGCATCTTGCAGTTGATGGAGATTTGTGGGATGCACATCCAGGGCACGAAGCTCCCGTTCCACCACATCCCAAAGATGCTCTATTGGGTTGAGATCTGGTGATTGTGGGGCCATTTCAGTACAGTGAACTCATTGTCATGTTCAAGAAACCAATTTGAAATGATTCGAGCTTTGTGACATGGTGCATTATCCTGCTGGAAGTAGCCATCAGAGGGTAGGTACATGGTGGTCATAAAGGGATGGACATGGTCAGAAACAATGCTCAGGTAGGCCGTGGCATTTAAACGATGCCCAATTGGCACTAAGGGGCCTAAAGTGTGCCAAGAAAACATCCCCCACCCCATTACACCACCACCACCAGCCTGCACAGTGGTAACAAGGCATGATAGATCCATGTTCTCATTCTGTTTACGCCAGATTCTGACCATCTGAATGTCTCAACAGAAATCGAGACTCATCAGACCAGGTAACATTCTTCCAGTCTTCAATTTTGGTGAGCTTGTGCAAATTGTAGCCTCTTTTTCCTATTTGTAGTGGAGATGAGTGGTACCCAGTGGGGTCTTCTGCTGTTGTAGCCCATCCGCTTCAAGGTTGTGCGTGTTGTGGCTTCACAAATTCTTTGCTGCATACCTCGGTTGTAACAAGTGGTTATTTCAATCAAAGTTGCTCTTCTATCAGCTTGAATCAGTCGGCCCATTCTCCTCTGACCTCTAGCATCAACAAAGCATTTTCGCCCACAGGACTGCCGCATACTGGATGTTTTACCCTTTTCACACCATTCTTTGTAATCCCTAGAAATGGTTGTGCGTGAAAATCCCAGTAACTGAGCAGATTGTGAAATACTCAGACCGGCCCGTCTGGCACCAACAACCATGCCACGCTCAAAATTGCTTAAATCTCCTTTCTATCCCATTCTGACATTCAGTTTGGAGTTCAGGAGATTGTCTTGACCAGGACCACACCCCTAAATGCATTGAAGCAACTGCCATGTGATTGGTTGATTAGATAATTGCATTAATGAGAAATTGAACAGGTGTTCCTAATAATCCTTTAGGTGAGTGTACATTACGTTACATTGTAACATTATTATTTTGAGTCAGCAAAACAGCAACATTGTCTGTGGAAAGGTCCTGACATGTATTTATTCAAAATAATAAAATGATCTGTTTAATATTCCGCTATGACATTTTGGAACGTTCATTGTAATCGTGTTTATCCCCACACTCTTGTAATCTTAAAACATTTTCATAGTTTTGCCCTAACACATAATAGGCCTTAATAGTTATGCCAATTATACATCAGCTTCACAGTACACTACACTATTTTAATGCAAATGGTGTTAAAACATTTATACAGGATTATACAGTTTTTTAAACCATTTGCTGGTGTGTACAGTATCTCACAAAAGTGAGTACACCCCTCACATTTTTGCAAATATTTGATTATATCTTTTCACGTGACAACACTGAGAAAATGACACTTTGCTACAATATAAAGTAGTGAGTGTACAGCTTATAAAATAGTGTACATTTGCTGTCCCCTCAAAATAACTCAAAACACAGCCATTAATGTCTAAACCACTGGCAACAAAACAGAGTACACCCCTAAGTGAAAATATCCAAATTGGGCCCAATTAGCCATTCTCCCTCCCCGGTGTCATGTGAATCGTTAGTGTTACAAGGTCTCAGGTGTGAATGGGGAGCAGGTGTGTTCAATTTTTGTTATTGCTCTCACACTCCCTCATACTGGTCACTGGAAATTCAACATGGCACCTCATGGCAAAGAACTCTCTGAGGATCTGAAAAAAATTATTGTTGCTCTACATAAAGATGGCCTAGGCTATACAAAAATAGCCAAGACCCTGATACTGAGCTGCAGCACGGTGGCCAAGACCATACAGCGGTTTAACAGGACAGTTTCCACTCAGAACAGGCCTCGCCATGGTCGACCAAAGAAGTTGAGTGCACATGCTCAGCGTCATATCCAGAGGTTGTCTTTGGGAAATAGACGTATGAGTGTTGCCAGCATTGCTGCAGAGGTTGAAGGGATGGGGGTCAGCCTATCAGTGCTCAGACCATAGGCCGCACACTGCACCAAATTGGTCTGCATGGCTTTCGTCCCAGAAGAAAGCCTCTTCTAAAGATGATGCACAAGAAAGCCTGCAAACAGTTTGCTGAAGACAAGCAGACTAAGGACATGGATTACTGAAACCATTTCCTGTGGTCTGATGAGACCAAGATAAACTTATTCGGTTCAATGGTGTCAAGCATATGTGGCGGCAACCAGGTGAGGAGTACAAAGACAAGTGTGTCTTGCCTACAGTCAAGCATGGTAGTGGGAGTGTCATGGTCTGGGGCTGCATTAGTGCTGCCGGCACTGGGGAGCTACAGTTCATTGAGGGAACCATGAATGCCAACATGTACTGTGACATACTGAAGCAGAGCATGATCCCCTCCCTTCGGAGACTGGGCCGCAGGGCAGTATTCCAACATGATAACGACCCCAAACGAACCTCCAAGACAACAACTGCCTTGCTAAAGAAGATGAGGGTGACAGGTGATGGACTGGCTAAGCATGTCTCCTGAACTTAACCCTATTGAGCATATGTGGGGCATCATCAAATGGAAGGTGGAGGAGCGCAAGGTCTCTAACATCCACCATCTCCATGATGTCGTCATGGAGGAGTGGAAGAGGACTCCAGTGGCAACCAGTGAAGCTCTGGTGAACTACAGTGGGGAGAACAAGTATTTGATACACTGCCAATTTTGCAGGTTTTCATACTTACAAATCATGTAGACGTCTGTCATTTTTATCATTGGTACATTTCAACTGTGAGAGACGGAATCTAAAACAAAAATCCAAAAAATCTCATTGTATGATTTTTAGTAATTCATTTGCAAATTAATTACTAAAAATCATACAATGTGATTTTCTGGATTTTTGTTTTAGATTCCATCACTCACAGTTGAAGAGTACCTATGATAAAAATGACAGACATCTACATGCTTTGTAAGTCCCTTTATGAACCCTTTAAAGTCCGCATTTCTAAAGAAGAGAGAATTGCCCACAGTTCATAGCGTTGCGACGTAAATACCGGGGGTTACCAGGCAGTCGGTCTATTAAGTGCCTTGGCCGCGAAGAAAGTAAAAAACTTAAAATGAAATATCCCAAATCCATAGTAGTGGGAAACATGTTTCAGCGTTGTCAAGGGAAAAGGATGAAGTCGCCTTTAGCCAGTAATTGGTATTTACCGGTATCTACTAACTTTCTCGAATAGTCATAAGAATTCATAGACATAATAAAGAGACTTGATAAGTCATATTCTATAACACTGACTTAGATTACAACTGACACAAGAATGCTTTTGTAGAAATAAAATAAATATTACTGGTATAACATTGGCCAGCTAATTTTATACAAGTGGCACAGACTGTATCATATATAAAAGACGGTATTATCATTGTTGGGCAGTACTAGCTTAGCTAGTAACTTTGTATTTTGGTGGTAGCTTCAGTATTTCCAGAATCAAGTAACTTTTCAGTAGTAATAACTCCTTTTATTTACCAAGTAGCTTGGCCACACAAGCTACACTTTTCTTGTCATGTGAAATTAGCACAACTTAAAGTAGCTTCCTATGTAGTGAACTAGCCTACTGCTGTGTTTGTGTTACATAGCTTGCTACATTTGACTGGGTGGTAGCTTTTGTGTAGTGAAGCTTTATTATTGGCAGGGTAACTAATAGCTTCGCTCACTACAATTTCCAAGTAGCTTGCCCAACACTGTATTATTCACATGAAATTCACCCTAACAAAAGTAAGATACTTCTCATGTCTCATACCCACCCCACTTAAAATAAAGGCAACAGAACATCTGATAGTAGAATGGTTTGCAAACAAGCTTATTCCCAATTTCAGCAACTTTGGTTCATTATAAACAGATATCCATTAAAGTATTAGATCACTTGGATAAGATCAGTATAAGATCACTTGGAGCTCCTATTTAATTCAATCAGAGCATCAGGTAGGGTTGGTGTTCTTTTAACTACAATTAATTCGGAAAATATACCTAATAAATATATTTGTCTTGTGAGTAATGTATGTTTTGTGTGCCTGTTTTCCATACAAGGCGGCTGGAATAACAATCCATCGGCAAGCCAGTTCCAGGCCATCTTCTGCAGCGTGATGGTTTGGTGTGGTGTCTCACCTGGTGAGACGGCCAATGTGGCAGCCCAGGATAACACTGTGGTCCCTGACTGCTGTGGAGATGTCCTCTCCTGAAACTGCTGAAGAGCACCCATCTCCATTCGCCAACATTTCTGCCCTTGTGTGTGACCACAGTTACCTCCCCACTCGGTTTGGTGGTCTGGTGGAAAATGTTCTGGTCTACATAGCAGGGTTTGTAGTCCAGCAGATTCTAAGAAAACTGTCCTGTGATGTGTGCCGTGCGAGCTTGGTCAGAGATGCTGTACCATCTTCATTTGACAAGAGCTACCACCTTCTAACCCTGAAAAACTACGGCAGCCTAGTGATTCCATCACAAGGCACAGTGAAGGTTTGATTTTATTATCTTGTTTTTTTTAATTATTTTTATCTTTGTATATTAAGGTTGCTTTGTTCTTATTTTCTCTGTTTTGTAAAGTGTCTTTGAGCACTTTGTAAAGTGCTATATAAATATAATGTATTTTTATTAATTATTATTTTAATAAGGTGCTGAGAGCTGCAGAGAGGGTGATCCGCCAAGCTTCACCGATGCAAGATCCTAAGGTGTCGATAGTCACACACATCGTCCGGGAGGAGATTGGAACGGAGGATGTTTTTCTGCTTGGGGAACACTTTGAGGAGACAGTTTGGCATCGACAACCATAATACTGATTTGTTGTCATTGGTTGTGTCTGTGTTTATCAAAATAAGGCTGCACCACATTGCCAAACTCACCTCTCTTGAACTACAGAAAGGGAGCACGAGGAAGAAGCTCTGCAAAACTATCCTCTTACAGGGGTTTTAGAGAGTGTGTGTGTGGTTCCACGACAATTGTAAGTGTTGGTGGCTCTGTAAATACCTCTGATTGTTTGTGTTTCATGAACTCTACCTTCCTGGTGTGTCTTCAGGAATAAAAATGTTGGTCTCCTTTGCCTTACATTGGGTTAGCGAGATTTTGTATTGTGAAGTTTATCTTTACACTGTGATTGTCTTAACCCTGATCTCTTTCCCTCTGGGTTCTGTAAAGCACTTTGTAACTGTGTTTTGAAAATTTCTACATTAAGTTTGCAGACTTTTCAAGGGAGTTTCAACAAAGTAAATGTTAAATAAAGACTGTCACTTTTCATTTCATCCTGCTATTTTAGATAGAGTACTGGGACCTGTGTTTGTATGTTGGGAGGGGGGGCTGCGAAATGAAAGAGTGAGAGAGAGAGGAAAAAATATATAATATATCTGACTTTACTGCCACTATTTACACATTAGGTGTTTCAATCAGAATGATAGTCAAACTGGAAATGTCCCTGTTTTTCTCCCTTTTGAGAATTATGCTCCCAGTTTTGATCTCGGATGTCTAGTCACTTTATATCATATATCAGAATATTCTAATACTGTTAAGCCCACTATGAATATTAAAATATGCCGAACCATGTGTCCTGTATCATAGCTACATGTCTGACCTTTGCAGCAAAAAAACACGCGTGAAAATCAGTAAGGTATTCACTGAGGTATGATTAATTAAATGCGCTGATAGCTCATTTCACCTGCCAAAACAGATTACACTGAGTGGCGCCACTGACCGGTCCAAGATGGCGGCCCCACGACTCGTCAGCGCCAGTAGGAAGTAGCGGTCGATGCGGCGTCTAGTCTATTATGTCTATGATAAGAATTGAGCAATTGCTAGCGAGTCTGCCAAAGCTATTTCATTTCATGGCATAATAGCGTATTTTGTTCTTTCATGCAAAAACAGCATATTATTTTCTTTCATTTGTGAATGACATTTATACAATAACTATCAATAAAGGCGTCAATAACTAACTTTCATCAAGTGAAAAGACGAGATAATCGTGGAATCTACCAGAAATAATTAATAAATGTCGTACTCAATAGATTCGAACTTAGTTGTTCCAAATGAGGCACTGTCTTTAACACATTACAGCAGTCGTTAGACTCCATTGAGGTTTGTGTTAAAGTGACTAACATTTCTTATTATGTTTACCTCCATTATAGTGTCTATGAACTGTATTTATTTTGCCACTGGCCGTTTTAACAGTTTATTAGCCAGTAGGCTTAGATCTACTAACTTCAAGGCTCCACCTTCCTTTGAAATTGTGTTTTTAGGGACGTTTTGTAGAATACAAATAGTTTTGGATGCATTAAACTTTCAACATTCTTACATTGTTTAACATTATTTATTCGAAATGTGTAATGTTTCAAATGTTTTTGATCCCTTCTAATTGCTTTAAATAAGGAACAAGAGGAAACGCAAGTTGTCAAAAAAAATTATAAGACAATATGGTTAACATACTTATGTGTACATTGTTTTTTAAATTATTCTTAAAAATGTTAAATGTTATAAAAACAGAATATTACTTCTTGCAAAAAATTTTTTTTAAATGAATTATATACATATGCAATGCATTGACAATGGGGCTTTTATTTTTGAAATTTTTCTCATTGCCAAATGACAGTGATGTCATCGTTAATGCTGCTGAACGAGTACTAGTGTTTGCTTTACGAAGCAGGAAGAAATAGCGTTTGTTCAGAAGGAAAGTTAAAACAGTAGGATTTTGTATCACCACTCAACAGGACAAGTGAAGCAGTCACAATAGCCAGCATCACAGACTTGAAGGTAATATCATACAGAACTCGTGGTGTCTGAGCTTATAGCCTATTGAAAACATTTACGTTTTTCCTTCTAAAAATATTCTTCATATTATCCGACTTAATTTAAACTACATTTACTAGTTTAAGTAATTACTTGTTGTCAAAACTGATTAGGTTTAGAACAATCTATGAAGATTTGGTTCAGCAGTCAGTCTAACTGCAGTATGGGCGGAACAATAATACAGTGTAACGCCATCGTGCATTAGGGTCTGTTCAAGAGCGCAACGGTGTGAAAATGCATTGGCGTGTCCGGGGACAGATGTAATATTTTATAATAACAGGCCTAGTACAAGTGCTGTTTCAGCAATAGCCTACTACGAATTACCATTTAATATATTGTGGTAAGGCTGACCGTAGCAACTTATTTTAAACAGCTTGACCAAAGACTGATAATAAAAGTAGTCTACTTCATTTAACTGTAATAGCCAAACACGTTCAAATAATACAGAATTGGTAGCTAAAATGTATGTGGTGTACCATGGTTGAACATTATTTATTTCAAATTGCAAGTGATCTATTGATGATGGTTGAAAGCATCTGTCAATTAGCCTCGTCCTCAATGTTCGGCCTGTAGACAGAGATAGGTCGACACCATTTGTTGTGGAGTTTGATAGTGTAAGTCAATGTATTCACTGGGGAAGGTTTGTAAGACTTGCTCCTAAATAACTTGAATTAATTCATACTTTGAAAATGTAGGTTCGGGTAAGGAGCAACTTCCTCACATTTCGTCCCCCATGTCAGAAATTCTTAGATGAACACACTGCGGACAATGAAATGTCAGCGTTTGTTGTAGTCCAAACACAACAGCTTCCACAGCAGAACATTAAACAGTGCCTTTCTTCATCTCCCTCCACTGGGCTAATTCCATCCAACACAAAGCTGTAATTAGTGATCTCTAGGTTAACCAATCTCTGGACAATACAAGGGCTATGGGCTGGCTTAAAGCAGACTCAAGTTTGCGGACAAACAAATTATCCACTTAAATAAAATATAACAAAATGTCAGGGTGACATGGCAGGAAGATTGACAGTGGGCTACTTATAACTTGGACTTTCATTGATTAAAAAAAAAACGAAAACAAAAGAATTAAAGGCCATGTTATCAGTAGGCCAAGTTAATCACACCACTGCTTTCACAATTATGTATGCTTAATGGGACAGGTATTTAGCTATTGTTCTGCAGAGCCAAAACACTTCTGATTAATAAATCATTATTTTTGCAACACTAAACAGCCAGTAAAAAAATCTGCTCTTGCAACAGTTATCAATAGCTTGTGCAACATCCACTGAGAGCCTGCTGTGTAAATGCTAACATCGATTGACTCTGCAATAGTTGTACTATTGATAATATTATCTTCTAGTGCATCTTCTTAGCTATGTATAAAATGTAGGCATGTGTGCAGAACCTTCCGGATCTATAGTGTGGAGAAGTAAAGATCAGAGTAAAGCGGGATGAAGCAGCCATTATATATTTGGCTAGCTGTCAACCGACTGTCTCTAGTTAATCTAGGCCTAACATTATAATTGTTTAGTGTTGTGCTACACGCAAATTAACATCTTTAAATTTCTGTAAAAAATCGTTGCTTGTTTCTTTGTAAGAGGAAAATGATATGATTCCTGACTTCACCAAACAGGTGCCCAAATGGAGAACTGCTGTGGATTGGTAACTCTAAAGAATGCCCCAGGTACGATTTAAAATGTATTTGCTTCTCATGCCTGTGTATTTGTTCCCTCAGACATTATATCTAGCTCATGTAAGCAGATACTTCTAAACCTGATATCTGGTCCAAGGGCGCATGTCATTCTAAGTTAAAACGGAGCAGGACACAAGGAACATTTTGTGAGCGCATTCCTAAGATTTACAAAGGAGATGGAGAACTGATCCTACAAGGAAGTTATTCCTAGCAACTGTGCATTCATTCTGTTGTTGTTTGCTTTGGGGTTTCAGGCTGGAAATCTTTAAAAACTCTTTGTAAAAACTGCTGATGTACAGTGGGTGTTAGAAAATACACTTGATTGACATGCATGCTTGGAGTAGACTGGTTTCAATGAAAGCATTCCTTAGAGTGCGAGGAGGCAATGCAACCTTTGTCCGTAGTAAAGGCGTGGTATATGGGTGAAAGGGGATGACGGAGAGGGCCCTGGGAATTTTACAATGCATTCGGGTCATGTCGGTGGGGCTGTAAGAATATTAGCCTTTTCATATCGTGGTCGAGAGTCAAAGGGGAGAGCAATTCAATGTGTTTAATGAGTAATAGCGCAGTACATGTAGCTTGGTCATGGTCAATTGGTCCCAGGATTTTCCCTATTTTCCAAGACCTGTCTATAATATTGGAGCCCCCAACCCCCCCCCCCATCACCCCTAGTGCTGAGATAATATTGCCATAATATTGCCATGCAACATGTCATGACCAAGATTTAAACTACTGGCCGCAACAACGCAGCTAAACTGCGAGGCCATGACATTACTTACACCATTTGGCTGCTCCCATCTTAACTATCTATAAGTGGAGAGCAAACATTGTCGTCATCAATCACTGACTCCAGTTCTCTTTTCCATCTCAGTGCCTCTGAAGGGCATTGCTGTGGAGGTGAGTGTGCAGGGGCATGTGGCCACTGTGAGCTCCATTCTGCAGTATGAGAACCAGGAGGAGAGCCCTCTGGAGGCCGTCTTTGTTTTCCCTTTACCAGGAGAGGCTGCTGTCTGTAGGTTCAGCGCCAAGATTGGACAGACTGAGGTGGTGGGTGAAGTTCAGGAGAAACAGAAGGTGAGGGGAAATTACAAGTCAACAATGAGACATATGCACCTGTCAATATTGTCCTTCATTAATAATGTTCTGAAGTCAAAAATGGTTGTGGTAAGAGCAAGATTCAGGTTAATTTCATGTTGAGATTGATTAATAACATGTTAGGTCAAATCTTGTGTCTAATGCGCAAATATAAAAGTAACATGGTTTAAAGTACATGCCAGCTAGACCTAGTTGACTAACCAATCGATAAAGTGCCTGTTATAGAAACTTTTGTACATCAGCAGAGAGCAAGGAATGCAGGAGAGGTTACTTTCTTTCCAAGCCACTTTGCAAGGATGCACCAATATATCAGCCAGCAATCGGTATCGGACAATTATACACAAGAAAATTAGAAGTTGTATCGGTCGATTGCATTCAATTTCCTCAATATTTCATACCAATTGTGATCTGGAGCGTATCCACTGCGTTCATTATATCGTGGCATTCTGGCATTACAAGTCCATGGTCGACGTTAACTTTTTCTTAGACACGTATATAGATAATCTGTCGAGTTACAAGTAAAGGTCAATGAGTTCCTCTACGCAACTGTATTCATGGGCAACTTGAGAAACACAGAGCAGCACACTGTCCTTGTAGTCGGACTGAGACAGGGAATCCAGAACACTCTATGCAACGGTTACTCTTGCAGACCTCCAGGATCTCCGCTCGACTCTCATTTCGGAAATGATGGCTCTGATATCTGTTCAGCTGAGGTCTGCAATCGAGACAGCTTTGGCACCTGCTATTGAGATGGCACGGGCTGCTTTTTCTGCTCTGGATGGTATAGGAACTGCTGCCAAGGACCCTGACCGCCGTATTGACACCTTCAAACATGACCTATATGATTATGATTCATTGACTGTTGTTAAGTCATTTTGTTCTCAAAGAATAACGCAAAGTACAGTAAAGATTTTGATCTTTAATATATTTAGTTCATTAAGACCCAATGTGTAATTTTTTCCTTAATATTTTTGAACAGTGTATTATGAGCAAGGTGACAGGGTAGGTCGTCTGCTGGCACACCAGCTAAAACGCAGGGATGCTTCTCATCTATTTCCCCAAATGAATGATTCTTCTTGTGGTTCAATATCAGACCCTAAGAGGATAAACAATGCCTTCAAATTGTTCTATTCCTCCCAATACATGAGTTCCTGTCAGATCCTGCCAATATGACTTGGTTCCTGGGTGACCTGGAGAACCGTTCTGTCGACCCCGACACTGCAGCTTGCCTTGACTGCCCTCTCAGCATTGAAGAGGAGGTGCAGTCTATCACGTCCATGCAGAGTAGTAAAGCTCCAGGACCGGATGGGTTTCCTGTTGAGTTCTTTAAGAAATGTCACATCACGTTAGCACCCTTAATATTGTGTATGTGCAATGAGTCACTGGAACGTGGTTCGTTGCCACTGACTCTTACGCCAGCGTCTATTGTGCTTCTTCTTAAGAAGGGATAGGTCCTATTATCTGCTCTTCATTCATGCCCCTACGTGCTCTTCCTCTTTCCAGGGTGTGTCACAGGAGGGGGTTGAACGCAGAATGGAATTTCTCTATTTCATTCTATCCCATTGTATGATAGGCAGCTCACAGGACAACCACTTCCAGCACAGCTTAACACTGGTTGAACTGTGAGGAGAAGACTTTCAAGCTGCATGTTTGACAGGTCAAATGGCAGTTAGATGGCAAAATAAGAAAGAGGCTTCTCTGGGCCATAAAGCACTGCAGGTGGACTACTGTCGAGTAGGTGAAATGATGGTTCCTCAGTGTGTAACACAAACTGTCAAACAAGGAGGAAACATGGTCTGGAAGGAAGTACAGGGTTTTGAATGTGGAAAATGTCAATGTACATGCTAGCGGCCTACATGACAACAATGCCATAATGTGCAATTGGAATAGATGAATAGATCAGGGGCTATTTCTTTATAAAACATTTTGGGGGTAAATTTGATAATAGATCCGGGGCAATAGCCCCGAACGCCCAGGCCTAAAGACTCCACTGGTTATACTTCTTGAGTGTTGATCTTTGATTATACTGTCCCTATACATATGGAGGGCACTGTACGTGGGTCATGTTAGCCAGGCTGGGGGTGTGGCCAATCCACAACTGAGCTTTACTTTCTGCTGTCAATATTTGACTTTGAAACTGTTAGACAGGTTCCTCACCCACTGCTGTAACAACAGGCTCTTTTTGTGAAGTTCCACAAACCTGAATAGTGTCATATAGAGTTTGACCCATTCTCACACACACACAAACACACACACACACACACATTTGTTTTTATATCCTCATGGAGCACTGAAAAACTAAATTGCATGCTCCCTTGCCCTAATCTTAACCCTAAACCTTTACTCTAACCTAACCCTAATCTAAACCTAACCCTCACCTTAACCTCAATAAAGTAATATTTATGCCTAAACTTTAACTAGATGTAATGCCTAACCTTAACCCTAAACTTAACCAACAAAGCCTGAACCTTAAAGAACCCCCATTCTAACTCTAAAATGTATTTTAAGTTTGACCCTAGACCCTGAGCAGGAAATTGTCTTTCCCCTCATGGGGCCCTAAAATGGCACCACGAGGCATGTTTTTCAGGTTACTATAGTTATGGGGACAAAATGGCCCCACAAGGTAATAAAAACAAACAAACAAGCGCGCGCACACACTTTGTAGAATGCTAGTGGTCCCTGCTTTGTCTCAGGCTAATGATGTGTACCTGTATTCCTTTCAGGCGCAAGAGCAGTATGATGATGCACTGAGCTCAGGCCAGCAGGCCTTCCTATTGGAGGAAAGTAGTGAGAGCCCAGATGTGTTTAAGCTGAGTGTGGGCAGTCTGCCCCCAGGGGAGAAGGCCTCCATTAGCCTGGACTATGTGACGGAGCTGGCTGTGCAGGCCGATGATGGACTGAGGCTCTGCCTGCCTGCTGTCCTCAACCCCCGCTACAAACCCCAGGGTAAGAACATGGGCACCTCTATAGACACAAGCCAGGTATGTCATAGGCAGTGAAACAACAAAGAGCAGGAAGCAGCAATTAGTCTGATAAAGTAGTTTTAAAATAGTCCTGCTCTTGGAGACACAGAGGGGTACCTGATGAAGCACAGGCTTTAGTTCTAGTACAGCTTTAACACACCTGATTGAATTTATCACAGCCTTGGTCACTTTGATTTGTTGAAAGATATGTTAGTACTGGGCTGGAACAAAAACATGTTAATTGGTAGGTCTCTCTCTCCTTCTCTCTATCTTCCTTCCTTCCTGCCCCCTCCTCACCCTTCTCTCTCAGGGCCAGACAGTGCTGCTGGTACCCAGGTGTCCTCTGTGCCTGCTGGCTCTGTACCATACAGTCTGTCCCTCAGGGCCCACGTGACCTCCCCCCACCCCATCTCTAAAGTTGAGTCCAACTGTCCCTTGGAACCACTCAACTACCTGAACACAGAGAAAACTCAAGCCACGGTATTGTCTCTGTCTGTCTCTCTGTTTGTCTGTCTCTGTCTGTCTCTCTGTTTGTCTGTCTCTGTCTGTTTATGCCTGTCTCTGTCTGTCTCTGTCTGTTCATATGTAAATGTATAGTCTATATAAGCACTTATGCATTAACCGTATGTCTCTCTCTCTCTCACTAGCACTATGAACATTCAGAATCCCTCATAGTTGTTCAGTTCCCTCTCAGACTGCTCTCTCTTCATTTGGGTGTCGTTGTGACTACAGGTCAGCCTGGCTGCAGGTCATAAGTTTGACCGGGACGTTGAGCTGTTGGTGTATTACCAAGATGCCCATAAGCCTACCGCTATAGTAGAGGCACCACAGACTTCTGCCAAGCCAGGTGAGTGGGGAGGTGGATTGTAGGTTCACACCCACACATCTCAGAGGAGGATGCTTATAACATTGAGGAAGATCTTACACACACACAATCCAGAGGATTTCAATCTAGGATCAAAGATCCACCTGAACCAGTGGACTCGTATTGCTAAAGCACTTAATCACTAAATTGCTTGTAATGGCTGAATCCAACTGGCAATAGTGATGCTCGTTTCTTCCGGTCTTCGCTGGTTGCCCTTTTATTAATCTGCATGAATGGCTCTTAATCCTCTGTGGTCTCTTTCAGCTTTTCACTTGACCGAGTCCTCCACCATTGCTCCGCCTGGCCTGGTTTTAATAGGCAGAGAAACAAGCAATTAATAACTATAGGTGCACTCAATTGTTCTCCGCCCATGATCACCAGCCATGCCGGAGGTGTCCACAGGTTTCTAAGGTTGCCGGGTAGTCCGAACGTTCACAGCAGAGATTGACAAAAAGTAGAAAGACTAATGTGCTTTTTTCTTTTAGGCACTTTGATGGGTGACCCAGTGGTTATGCTGAGTCTCTACCCAGAGTTCCCCAAGGATGTGATGTCATCGATGACCTCCCGTGGTGAATTTCTTTTTGTGGTGGATCGCTCTGGCAGCATGGATTGCCCCATTCACTCAGGGCCTGGCGCACAGGACCGCATTGGCAGTGCCAGGGTAAACACACATACACACACAAACCCAAACAGTCCCAAATGTGCAGAAGAGAATTTCTGTAGTTTAGTTAAACCCTAACACACTGGTTACTGTGCAGTAGTTTGAGACTGTGTCCTAAATGTCTTTTAAAAGAGTAAATACGCTGGTTGGATTTCTCTCTTACAGGACACTCTGCTGCTCTTGCTGAAAAGCTTGCCCATGGGATGCTATTTCAACATCATTGGCTTTGGCTCCAGTCATGAGATGTTCTTTCCGTGAGCATTCTCTCCTTATATCACCTGTGTCACCTGTGTTTGAAGTGTTCAGTGGTATACAGACACATTTAGCTACATGCAATTTACAGGTCCACACACACACACACACACACACACAAAAATGTGACATTGACAGTTAATGTTCAGATCTAAAAATAGACGTAGATTCACATGGTTGTGTTTGTGTTTTTGTGGTGACGACTCTTTGACTTTGTTTGTATTTGTGTGTCTGGATGTCAGTAAGAGTGTGGAGTACAACCAGAAAACAATGGATGAGGCTCTGCAGAAGGTGAAGGGAATGAGTGCTGACCTGGGAGGTACAGAGATTCTCCAGCCTTTAAAACACATCTACAGCCAGCCCTGCCTTCCTGACCACCCGAGACAGGTTTTATACACACCTCACATCCACTCCTTAGATCTACTTCATGTATCTTTTGTAACAATGTATCTACTGAAACTGATATTCATGCCTTGCTTTACTGTGGTTTATACAACAACATTAAGGATTAACTTGTAGGTCAGCTGGCTGTACAGTGAAAACACTCAAACACAACTGAGTAGTACAAAGATAACAATGCAAAATACCTGGTACCTAGTGCCAAGGTAAATGGCTAAAATAATTATTACGATTATATTTCTTGTATATTTAGATATTAATAAATATTACAATATATACTTGGAATCTGAATTTCCAGTAATTTAGTGCTCTAATTAGCTTCTTAAAGAAATATCTTGAGAGCAATGCAGTTCAATAATACATGACATTGTTTTCAGGTTGAGACAGTTATCTAACTGAAAACAATGGCATGTGTTATTGGAGTGCATCACAAACAAGTAATCAGCCACCAATTGTGCAAGTTCTCCCACTTAAAAAGATGAGAGAGGCCTGTAATTTTCATCATAGGTACACTTCAACTATGCATTTATTTGGTCACCTACAAACAAGCAAGATTTCTGGCTCTCACAGACCTGTAACTTCTGAAGTGTACCTATGATGAAAATTACAGGCCTCTCTCATCTTTTTAAGTGGGAGAACTTGCACAATTGGTGGCTGACTAAATACTTTTTTGCCCCACTGTATGTAACTGATATCTTTTGAGTGATCACTGTGGTTAGAAATATTAAGATTTTAGTTTATTCTAAGAAGTACGTTTTTTAAACACTTCTGTGTAGTTTTTACATAATACATAACTGTGGACATGTAGTGACTCCTGATGTAAAAATGTGGCTCGGGAAAGGGAAGTTTGGGGTCCCCTGCTGGAGCTGCTGCCCCCGCGACCCGATACCGGATAAGCGGATGAAGATGGGATGAATTTCCTAAATATAACATACACATCCTTTAAGTTGTTATAGAGTAAATGGTAGCAGTAATCCCTGGTTCTGTCAGGATGTGTTGAAGCTTATTAAGGAAAGAAACCATGTGTTCTGTATGCCACTGCTAGGAGAACACATGTGGAATCAGATTGATTTAGGTTTCGCAAAGATTCAGTGTAATACTTTTAACAAAAAAGCTATATTTGAGAATTACTAACCCCTACTGAGAAGCTTAAACAACCTTTTAAGTTATGGAATGTAATTTAGTAATTGAATGCTAATTTTAATGTAGTGTACTGTGTCAAAAGCCTTTTACTAATCATCATTTTAATGCTAAATGCCATGGACAGGAAAAAGCACTGTCTCTCTCTTTATCAGTCAGTGAAAGGCTTTTGACACTGTTCACCACATGATCATGTTGCAGAGACTTACAACATAGGATTATTAAAACCAGATATATCATGGTTCAACAGCTGCCTGACAGATGGAACACAACATGTCCAATTTGATGGCAACACTACAGTTAACATGTAACTGTCCAGAAGGGGGTGCCAGAGACAGGCCCCTGTTCTCGGACTTAACGTTGCTTGCTACAGTATCTACAGCTCTGAACAAAATTAAGAGACCTCTGCAAAATTATCAGTTTCTCTGGTTTTACTATTCATAGGTGTTTGAGTAAAATGACCTTTTTTATTTTGTTCTATAAACCACTGACAACATTACTCCCACGTTCCAAATGAAAATATTGTTATTTAGAGTATTTATTTGTAGAAAATAACAACTAATCTAAATAACCAAAAAACAATGCATTGTTTTCAGACCTCAAATAATGCAAAGAAAACAAATTCATATTCATTTTTCAACAACAAAATGTCACATTGCTGTTGGGTGACTTTATGCCACTCCTGGCGCAAAAATTCAAGTAGCTCAGCCTTGTTTGATGTCTTGTGACCATCCATCTTCCTCTTGATCAAATTCCAGAGGTTTTCAATGGGTTTCAGGTCTGGAGATTGGGCTTGCCATGACAGGGTATTTATCTGGTGGTCCTCCATCCACACCTTGATTGACCTGGCTGTGTGGCATGGAGCATTGTCCTGCTTGAAAAAACAATTCTCAGAGTTGGAGAACATTGTCAGAGCAGGTGTTTTCTTATAACCTTGTACTTGGCGTGATTCATGCATCCTTCACAAAGACAAATCTGCCCGATTCCAGCCTTGCTGAAGCATCCCCAGATCATCACCGATCCTCCACCAAATTTCACAGTGGGTGCGAGACACTGAGGCTTGTAGGCCTCTCCAGGTCTCCATCTAACCATTAGATGACCAGGTGTTTCGGCAAAACTGAAAGATGACCTTACTCCATTACTCCACCTCACTCCATTCCACTATGGTCAGATGCTAATGGTGTTTTGCTAACTTCAGTCTGGCTCTTTGCTTCTCATTGATGAAGGGCTTTTTTATAGCTTTGCACGACGTCAACACCTGCCCCTAGGAGCCTTTTTCAAACCGTCCTTGCCGTGCACTTCACCTCAGCTGCTGTTTGCCATTCTTTTTGTTGGTCACTTGATGTCATCTTGGTTGAGTGACATTTGAATGAGTTGACGGTCATCTCAGTCAGTGGACAGTTGTTTTCGCCCTCTGCCAGTCTGTCGCTTTGTTGTCCCCAATGTCTTTTGCTTTACCTTGTTCTTATGAACCGCTGTCTTTGAAATTTTCAGGATGGAAGCAACTTGACGCTCACTGTATCCCTCTGCCAGTAAAGACAGAATTAAACCATTCTTTTCCTCACTCAAAAGTTATCTTTTTAACTCTTTTGTCATGCTGAATAGTTAAAAAAATAATAATAATTACCTCTGAGGTACTACTTGCTGTTTTTGCCATCCAGCTGGTCCTATTGCAAGAGGATAGTGATGACCACAGCAGTGGTTTTTATACTGGTTCAGGTCATCACCTAATCAGTACCTCATTAAATAAAATGAGGTGTGCCTGTGTTGGAATTTAACAGACACTGGAATGGAATGGCTGCCATACATGTAGAGTGACTTAAGAAAGATTTGGAGCAGTCTCTTAATTTTTTCCAGAGCTGTATATCAATAGTGTTGGTAAACATATTGGTTTTTATTTCTATGTTAATGACAGTTAGTTAAATGAAAGCTACACTCAACAAGCCTTTAGAAGAACTGCTGTTTCATTTTTATATTATCTAGGCTCAGCTGTGCCTATTTAAGTAACTTTTAAATGTTGAAAGTACCAACTTTGTATTTGTATTGTATCTGTTATACAAACTTTGTTTACTTTGTATTGTAAATACAAACAAAGATGTAGCCATGGATTCTCCCAGGTATAGTCACTATGCAGGACAAGGAAATAGAGAGGGTAACAACCTTTCTGTCTACCTTTCTGTCTGTAATTGATTATGGTGATACCTGATACATGCCCCTATGGCCTCATTATGTATGCTGAACACTTGGTGCTGCCCATCACAAGTTCACCTCTCATCTTCTGACTGACGAGGTGCGGGGTAGAGGGTTGTTTCGGCAGCTGCTCCTCTCTTCACCGATCTGCTTCTCGGTGCTTATCAAAACCTATGCATGTATGTTGTTTGGAAACCATTCATGTGCCATCACAAACATACAGTACAATTATTATAGTATTAATATAGTATAATATAGTATTTAATTATATTTCAAATGTGAAGACAACCATCTGATATTCATTGAATACCTTTTGGGTGGCATTATCATGTAGGCATGAAAATGAAATCCAGCATTAGGCATATTTTAAGACTCCACAAACATAATTTAAATTGACTTGTCCTCAGATCTTCTTGTTCACTGATGGTGAGGTCTGGAACACCAAGGAGGTCCTGGATCTGGTGAAGATGAACTCCGGCTCTCACAGGTGGGCTCAGTTACAACTGTTGTTTTTGACAACACTACCTAGCTGTTACTTCTCATGTGAACAATAATGATACTGTTTCCTGGGTGTGTTCCTGCCAGGCTGTTCTCCTTTGGAATTGGGGAGGGGGCCAGCTCTGCACTCATCTCTGGGATGGCCAAGCAGGGTGGAGGGCATGCACAGTTTATCACAGGACAGGACAGGATGCAGCCCAAAGTAAGATTGTGTGTGTTCAGTTGGGTTTTACTATATAAAGAGGACAGAAACATCCCCAACCTGCAGTAATCCATACATTTTGATATACATATTCTAATTCTCTTATTTATTGCTCTTATTCCCTCATATGAGTTGAATAATCACAGTTTAAACCCCTCCCTCTAACATACTACCTTCCTCAGGTGATGCAGTCTCTCAGATTTGCCTTGCAGCCAGCTGTGGTGGACATCTCAGTCAACTGGAATGTCCCGAAGGGAGTGTCTGTTACCCCACTGTCTCCACCAATCAGAGTGGTCTTTCAGGGTCAAAGGGCACTGCTGTATGCCCAGCTCACTGGGGAGGTAATGGCTCTTACTACTACTGATGTAACTACAGTATTCCTGCTAGATCTGTAGAGCTCTGCAGTGTCAATGCTGAATAAAATGTGGTAATGTTGTTATTCGTAGTATGTTTTGTTCTAAAAGTATTCCCAAAATTGTGAGGTATTAACAATTTTCCAGACAAAGTCTTTTTTGTCATGATCCATGTGTTTCATTCCAAACTCTATCTGTTTCTCAGAGCCCAGGGGACACAAAGGGCTCAGTGACAGTGAAGTACAGTCTGGCTGAGAAGCCTGTTGAGAACCAACTGAGCTTCAGTCTTAAACCTGCAGTGGACACTGGGTAAAGAAAACTATGTTGATACTGGTGCCACTGCAGGCCAGGTCTCATGTATAATTGCAATGTGCCACCACTTATAGACAAGACTACCAAGACCCCCCAACTCAACAGAAAATGTGCCAGCACTTATAATGCATGTTCTCTTGAAAGATGCTGCTCTTGAAATGTGCTAGAATGACTTGATCCATTTAGTAGGTGCCCCATCCACTCATCTCCCCTTCCTACTTTTCTCTGTCCCTCCATTTCAGACTGACTGTCCACAGGCTGGGGGCTCAAACTCTGATCCGATCCCTGGAGATGGAAGAGAGAGAGAGAGATGGAGATGAGAAGAAAGAGGGAGTGAAAGAAAAGGTGGTAGAGCTCAGCGTCCAATCAGGAGTAAGCAGTGCCTTTACTGCCTTCATTGCTGTCCACAAAGGAGATGGAAAGGCTGTACAAGGACCACTGCTTCATAGACAAGTCCCCACGCCAAGTGAGTGAGAGCAAGGAAATTAATTTATTCAGACTAACAGTGCCAAATAAGCTGTAAACAAGTAGTAAATAACTAGTTAAATACCAAATTCTATGTGCTGTTTTTTTGGTACGTTTAACCTGGTTTACTCCCGAAGATTGTAATATCCAATTTGTGATTAAGGCTAATTTAAGACAATTTCACCGTCCTCTGTGGGATTCCTTGGCTAATTCAAGAGACGGACTCAAACCCAGTATCTATTGTAATTACTATAGAATACTATAGTATTCTGAAGTAAACTGTGGAATACTATACCACATATTGTAGTATTTAGTGATTATTTGTAGTACTTACTGTATAATTTAGAATACTATAATACACACTAGTATTCCTTGATTACTTTGAAGAAATAAGACAGCAACTGTATACAACCCTGTTTCCAAAAATGCATGTTGCTGCATAAAATGTAAATACAAATGTGCAAATCATTTAATCCCTGTATTCATTAGAGAAGTATTTCCCAATCATGGTCCTGGGGACCCAAAGGGGTCCATGTTTTAGTTTTTGCCCTACCACTCACACACCTGATTTAAATGTTGCTCTACCACTCACACACTTGATTGAAATAATCAACCGATCATCAAGTCTTTGAATCAGGTGTGTGACTGCTAGGGCAAAAACTAAAATGTGCACCCCTTTGGGTTCTGAGGACCAGGATTGGGAAACACTGCATTAGAAATTAGTACAAAAACAACATATGAGATTTTTTATCTGAGACATTTTATTGCTTCTTGAAAAATACATACCCACTTTGAATTTGATGCCAGCAACATGTTTAAAGAAAGTTGAGATGCAATATCAAAACCTGCAATATCACACAACTAATTAGATCAATGGGCAACAGGTCAGTTAAATTATAGGGTATTAAAAGATTGTTCCAGAGAGGATGGGTCTGTCAGAAGTGAGGATGGGGAGGGGTTCACCACTCTGTGAAAAACTGTGCAGGTAAATAGTGCTACAATATAAGAATAACATTTCTGAGTTTGGGGATCTCATCTACGGTACATAATTTCAGTTGCCATGGCACCTTCATGGCAGCCTAAGCTGATTGCTCTGCTGTTTTAATAGCTTTTTATTGATTTGTGTTTTTTATGTGAATTTTTTCTTGAATATATATTTATGAGTTGCTAATCAAGTACTGATCAGCTGTGTCTTACAAAAAAAATGCTTTCAACCATAAGAATTTAACATTTGTAGTTTTCTTCAATCAACTCAGTCGAGCTAGCTGATTTGTTTTCTTTTGAATATTTTTATTGAATATCTAGACTGAAGCTTCACCTTTTATTTGGAGATCTATAAAGGACTGAAATGTCTTGAGCAAGATAAACATGTCCATGTTCCATCTTTAAATCAAGCCCCTTTATGACTGGCACTGTTTATGTCCAGTCTCTAAACCACAAAACTCTATTATTACACATTTAGCAAGGAACATTTTTTTTTGCTTGACAGAAAAATGGCACAGAAATGTTGATTCTTACCTTCTGAATGAAACATCTCCACCTGGCTAAGATTATCTGGAAAAGGTCCATGCTCATGGCAGGGGTGGTGGTGTGGCAGTTTTTCACAAAGATTGTTTTGTCATGAAAATTTTGCATGTTATCATTTGAGTGCATGGTTTTGTAAACCGAAGACTTTCACAGTTATACAAGTGCATCTCAAAAATATGAATATCATGGGGGAAAAAATCCGTAATTCAAATCAAAAAGTGACACCTCCGTATATTCTAAATTCTTTACACATGAACTGAAACATTTCAAGCCTTTTTTGTTTCAATCTTGATAATTACAGCTTACGGAGAAAAAAAAATCCAGTATCTCAAAATATTAGAATAAAAATTATATATAATACAGAAAATCTGACCCGAGAAGAGCTCTAATCAGCTAATTAACTCCCTGAGCCTTCAGGACACACAACCACAATCATGGGGAAGACTGCTGACTTGACAGTTGTCCAGAAGACACTCATCGACACCCTCCATGAGGAGGGTAAGACACAGAAGGTTATTGCTAAAAGGGCTGGCTGTTCGCAGAGTGGTGTTTCAAAGCACACTTCTTACCACACTTTTCCCTTCCAGACAACTCTTGGCCCTATTCCAATATCACTATTTAAAAAAGCTCAGCCACTCTCATTGAATTTTTAGTACATGGACACTGGGCAGGTACCATCACATTTCAAGATGGCAGTAATCTCTCCCTTGCTCAAGAAACCGTCCCTTCACCCAGACATCCTGTCAAACTACAGGCCTATTTCCAAAGTCCCATTCTTATCTGAAGTCCTAGAGAAGATAGTGGCAACTCAAATTCACTCACACCTAGTGCTAACCAGCTTTATCTGGTTTTCCAGTCTGTCTTCATCCCAATGCATAGTACTGAGACAGCATTGGTGAAGGTTGTTAATGATCTTCTCATGGTTGCAGATACAGGATCCCCCTCCATTTTGATTCTTCTGGACCTCAGGGCTGCTTTTGATACAATAGATTACACAGTAGATTATACTCCAGCACCTAAGAGCACACTGCCATCTCTGATGCTGCCTTAAACAGGTTCACCTCTTAACTCTAACCAGAAGCAATATGTTTCTCTTGGTGAGGCAAGATCAGAGGAGTTCATATTAACCTGTGATGCCCACAAGGGTCGGTGCTAGGACCTATTCTCCCACTTGCTTTCTCCAACCCAATAGCTGCAAGACAGAGGAAATGCTTATAGGCACCCCACAGCAAATCACCAACTCCTACAACATCTGCTCTGCCTTTGATGGCCACATCTTTCCCCTCTCCTCAGTCATCACCAATCTGGGTGTGAGATTTGACCCTACTCTCTCTTTTAAGGCCCACATTAGGCATGTCTGTAAAACATAATATTCTCACCTTAAGAACATTTCCTGTCTAAGACCTTGTCTCACCTTCACTCATGCAGAAAAGCTTATGCATTCATTTTTTTTCTCCAGAATTGATTATGCTTTATTGGAGAACTACATTTAAAATCTGAAATTATTTTTAGGAATCATAGATTCCGCGTACAGTGGGGCAAAAAAGTATTTAGTCAGCCACCAATTGTGCAAGTTCTCCCACTTAAAAAGATGAGAGAGGCCTGTAATTTTCATCTTAGGTACACTTCAACTATGAGAGACAAAATGAGGGAAACAAATCCAGAAAATCACATTGTAGGATTTTTTATGAATTCATTGGTAAATTCCTCAGTAAAATAAGAATTTGGTCACCTACAAACAAGCAATATTTCTGGCTCTCACAGACCTGTAACAACTTCTTTAAGAGGCTCCTCTGTCCTCCACTCGTTACCTGTATTAATGGCACCTGTTTGAACTTATCAGTATAAAAGACACCTGTCCAAAACCTCAAACAGTCACACTTCAAACGCCAAGACCAAATAGCTGTCAAAGGACACCAGAAACAAAATTGTAAACCTGCACCAGGCTGGGAAGACTGAATCTGCAATAGGTAAGCAGCTTGGTGTGAAGAAATCAACTGTGGGAGCAATTATAATGTTAGATTCTGTCCAAGTTTGATCCATGAACAAAATAAATGCAACCAGAAGTCAGGGGAGAGCCATCTTTATTCAGCATGAGTCTATGATGTTTTCCGTCCATTTCTCATTTCTCTCTCCCATAATTACAGAGGCAACACTGTCTTTATGCCAGAATACATAGGAGGTGGCCAGTGGTCATAACCAACCATTACACATTCCAATACCCTCCAATAAGAAAGGTTTATCCTACAACAGACCCTTGTATGGTATGTTCCAACCTATGGTCAATGGACCTATCCATATAGCCTATGTCAGTCACATGGGCAACTCCTAACAGGAGGTATGGACAGAATGTATGGACAAGATGTGTGGGGCCCATCAGTAACAGGCCACACGTCCTGTCTATGGTCCTTCTTTCAGAGTTAGTCAGCACATCTGTGTTGTGTTAAGTTTCTCATGCCAATATCCCATCAATAAGAAAATGGAAGACATACAAGACCACTGATAACCTCCTTCGATCCAGGGCTCCACGCAAGATCTCACCCCGTGGGGTCAAAATTATCACAAGAACGGTGAGCAAAAATCCCAGAACTACACGGGGGGCCTAGTGAATGACCTGCAGAGAGCTGGGACCAAAGTAACAAAGGCTACCATCAGTAACACACTATGCCGCCAGGGACTCAAATCCTGCAGTGCCAGACATGTCCCCCTGCTTAAGCCAGTACATGTCTAGGCCTGTCTGAGGTTTGCTAAAGAGCTTTTGGATTGGGAGAATGTCATATGGTCAGATGAAACCAAAATCTAACTTTTCGTTAAAAACTCAACTCGTCGTGTTTGGAGGAGAAAGAATGCTGATTTGCATCCAAAGAACACCATACCTACTGTAAAGCATGGGGGTGGAAACATCATGCTTTGGGGCTGTTTTTCTGCAAAGGGACCAGGGCGACTGATCCGTGTAAAGGAAAGAATGAATGGGGCCATGTATCGTGAGATTTTGAGTGAAAACCTCCTTTCATCAGCAAGGGCATTGAAGAAGAAACGTGGCTGGGTCTTTCAGCATGACAATGATCCCAAACACACCTCCCGGGCAACGAAGGAGCATTTGAAGGTCCTGGAGTGGCCTAGCCAGTCACCAGATCTCAACCCCATAGAAAATCTTTGGAGGGAGTTGAAAGTCTGTGTTGCCCAGCGACAGCCCCAAAACATCACTGCTCTAGAGGAGATCTGCATGGAGGAATGGGCCAAAATACCAGCAACAGTGTGTGAAAACCTTGTGAAGACTTACAGAAAACGTTTGACCTCTGTCATTGCCAACAAAGGGTATATAACAAAGTATTGAGATTAACTTTTGTTATTGACCAAATACTTATTTTCCACCATCATTTACCAATAAATTCATAAAAAATCCTACAATGTGATTTTCTGGATTTTTTTCACTCACTTTGTCTCTCATAGTTGAAGTGATCATTGTGATCATTTTGACCCCACGGGGTGAGATCTTGCGTGGAGCACCGGATCGAGGGAGATTATCAGTGGTCTTGTATGTCTTCCATTTTCTTATAATTGCTCCCTCAGTTGATTTCTTCACACCAAGCTGCTTACCTATTGCATATTCAGTCTTCCCAGCCTGGTGCAGGTCTACAATTTTGTTTCTGGTGTCCTTTGACAGCTCTTTGGTCTTGGCCATAGTGGAGTTTGGAGTGTGACTGAGGTTGTGGACAGGTGTCTTTTATACTGATAAGTTCAAACAGGTGCCATTAATACAGGTAACGAGTGGAGGACAGAGGAGCCTCTTAAAGAAGTTGTTACAGGTCTGTGAGAGCCAGAAATATTGCTTGTTTGTAGGTGACCAAATTCTTATTTTACTGAGGAATTTACCAATGAATTCATAAAAAAATCCTACAATGTGATTTTCTGGATTTGTTTCCCTCATTTTGTCTCTCATAGTTGAAGTGTACCTAAGATGAAAATTACAGGCCTCTCATCTTTTTAAGTAGGAGAACTTGCACAATTGGTGGCTGACTAAATACTTTTTTGCCCCACTGTACTTCAAGCTAAAGAGAAGGACCATCCAGCTTATCAGCGCACAGTTCAAAAGCCAGCATCCGTTAAGGTATTGGGGTGCATTAGCACATGGCATGGCATGCACATCTGTGAAGGCACCATTAATGCTGAAAAATATATGCAGGTTTTGGAGCAACATATGATGCCATCCAAAGGACATCTTTTTCAGGGAAGGCCTCGCTTATTTCAGCAAGACAATGCCAAACCACATTCTGCACGTATTACAACAGCATGGCTCCGTAGTAGCATGCCTGCCTGCAGTCCAGACCTGTCACCCATTGAAAACATTTAGCATATTATGAAAATGAAAAATATGACAAACGAGACCCCAAACTGTTGAGCAGCTGAAATCCTATATCAAGCAAGAATGGGAAAACATTTCACTTTCAAAACTACAGCAATCCATCTCTGTTCCCAAACGCTTACAGAGAATTGTTAAATGAAGAGGTGATGCAACACAGTGGTAAACATGCCCCCTGTCCCAACTTTTTTGAAACATGTTGCTGGAATCAAATTAAAAATGGGCATGTATTTTTCAATCAAATATAGGGTTGTATTTTTTTCAATTAAATATAGGGATACATTATTTGCACATCATTGCATTCTGTTTTATTAGCATTTTACACAACATGTTGGGAAACAGTGTTGTACATGAAATCACCCCCCAACCAACATGGGTGCTGTCCCTCCCTTTGGCTAATCACTGTAATTTTGTAGATTCCAGATCTTTATGGAAAGACATGTCAAATAGTAAACTTAAGGCTGTAGTCTACATGGTGTACAAAATTGGTAGTGAAGAGCTGAATTTCATTTTACTGCCAAAGTGGAAATCTAAATATAGAAATCTGATTAATCCTTTTTGGAATTTCAAATTTTGACAAAACTTAGTAATTTAATTCCTCCTACAAGAAGTATGCCATGACTCTACAAAGTATGACTATATATACTTGGTGGAAGAAGGGTGGAAAACAATGCAAACCTTTTATTTTTCATAAGAAATCATTACAAATATTTACTGAACATTGTAATTTCAATCACTCCTACAATAAGCACAGTATGTCATGACTATCAAAAGATATATTCTTGATTGAGTTTGTAATTGTACGGTCTATAATGACGTTGATGCTCGCTGCTCCTCTATTCTCCTATGTTTTATCACCTGGTCTAGACTAGCTCACCTTGACCTACAATCCTGCTAAAATACTGAACTGCTTTGACTTTTTTACAGTTAGAGTTTTATTATATATGTCCATCATTGCAAATGTCCTAAGATTGTTTTTTTTTAATCCCAAAAAAGGTCTGAGGGTTTTTATTGTTGAATTCTCCTATATATTTAAAGTATTAAATTGTTTCATACTTTTAAATATGTAGTAATAGGTAACGTTTATAATGTTGGTTTAATATTAAATAGCACCTTAGGCCATATAATAAAGAAAGGCTTTAGGTCCTTATGTGTTCCCTATATGTTGCATAATTATGTAATTAATTGGTAAAACAAGGAACTAAGGAAGTTTGAGCATGTTCCGTGCAATTCTGAACATTTAGAATCTTTGCCTCTGGCACTGTAAATACAAAGTCATTTGTCACAGATGTTGCGCATCCAGTTGGGTGCATATAGGAATTTCATTAATACATTCAATGGGATGAGGGGTGTGAATAGGGATGTACTGATCCAGTACTGGCATCGGAAATTTGTTCATAACTGTGTTTATTATATGTTCCTTCATTTTGGTAACCCAGTGACCTGTATTATTTTCCTCCTTTTTTACAGTGATGTATGGTGGTTCTGCGATGATGGCATGCCACATGGCTGCTCCCAGGATGATGGCATGCAAAATGGCAACTCCCAGGATGATGGCATGCAACATGGCTGCTTCCGTGGTGTTTCAGTCTTGTCCTGAGTCCGTGATGGATGTGAATTACATAGCTAGCTGTGACAGGATGGATGTGGAGTACCTAGCTGATCATACATCCCTAGGTAGTACGTTTACATAAGATTACTGGGAATAGTACTATTTATAAAATATTTTGACAATGTTAACGTATTTTGCAAACATGACGACTTTCACATTTTCATGTTTACATTTTCATTTCACTACCCTTATTTGACCAGATTTGCCTTTGTTTTACTAGATTAGTTTTGTTGAAATTAATAATCTCGTACTTGAGACCTGACAAACTAGCAATACAACGTTGCTAAAATGTTTACAACATAAAGCTGCAAGATGATTAGGGGTCAAAACCCTTTTAAAAAATACTTCTCTGGTGAAAAACAAGGGGGCTGGGTGTTAGTATATTATGAAATCTAGAACATTAAGTTGCATAGTTCAGAAATCCAGATGTTTACATGACTAATGATATACTCAGCTTAGTTGAGAAATATATATATATATAACATAGTAGTGCTGTCAAATGATTAAAATAATTAATCATGATAAATCGCATAATCTTCTGTAGTTAATCTCAATTTTAGAAGTTGTTTAAACTTTGCCCTTAATACACACTTTTCTGTTTAAAAAGCAGTGCATTATGGTTAAGACATACTTTGTTTTATTGCAAACTATGGACAGTGCTTGACTTGGAATTAAATAAATGCAAGTTATCAATCCCCTTAATTTAGTTTAATATACATACAATGACAGTCCATAACTTACCACAATAACTAGCTACATCTAAATGTAGCCCATGTAAATCTAAATAGAATGTTGCCATCTCATATTGTTATCTTGATTAACACACTAAGGACAATATCTGCTATGTTAGGCTACTGTGTAAAACACATCAGCCCCTCTTATCTGGACAGCTATGGTGTGCAGGCATTTAACCTATTGAATAACAAGCTGGTCAAGGTATTGTCCTTTGATGTTTAGACTGAAATGTGATTAGAATGGGGCTGAAGTGATGCCTGTAAACATTAGATTTCCTGAAAGATTTTAACTACAACCAAATACTTCATAAAGAAACTATAACATTTTTCCCAGATTCAGCCAAATGCATGAGGTAGGCTACTTGAATAGGCAATGGCATAAGTTATGGGGGCTAGAGATTTTACATACAACAATGCTTTAGCCATGGAGTCGAAATTGGGGGGAGCTAATCAGCCGGGGTCATTGTGAATGAAAGCTGACTAATAAAACTGATTGCACTTTAATCAAACAGACACTAATAATGATATAATCAAATACAGCTATACAGTATACTATACGAATATACAATCAATGAAAACGACTACTGTCGACTGTCGTTATGTGCATAAATTACACATGAAGCGCAACAAATGATTGACACTTTACTCAGACTTCACGTGGGCTTTCTGACGTACCTAATAACAACATAAACGTAAGAAATGAACGTTAGTTGAATAGACTCCGCTTTTGTCTAGAAGTCGGTGTTGCAGTTTCCGGTTTACTTACTAATACTCATTCGCATTAGTAAACACCTAAACTCACAACAAGATGAGTGATGCTATTGTACGAAGAAAAAAAAAGAAATATAATGTACGTGATTCATTTAAGTTTCAAGGTACAAGTGGGGCATCATTTTCATCAGGAGAATGTCCTCTTTTTAATAAAATATGGCTTGCGCCATTCAATTACTTCAAACGCTAGACTAGAAATAGTCAGAAAAGGCGATTTTTATATACTTCCACGTAACGCAGGTTTAAGCGCAATTAATATCATATAGGACCAGATGTTTACTTCCTATGCCAGTTGTTATTTTTCAGTTTCGTTGTGAAATGAGGTTACAGTAGTAAAATAAAAGAGGAGACCAGTTTTGGTGCTTTTTTGAGGCTATGGAATTTTAAGCTTCATTCAGGTTGAAGAGGCTTAACGTTCAATTCACTTGCTATGGGGACGCGCTAGCGTTCCAGCTCACCCAGCGTTCTTTTGCCGTTTTTGAGGCTAGGGTGAATTTTTATGCGTTCTATTGTCCTGCCTCATACTACACTAAAAAGGAACACGTCGCTAACTAGCTTAGCCGATAGCCGGCCGGCACACCACAGTAAACTACTCTTAGTTGTGCAGATAACTTGATACATAGAGTTTTAATCCCTTGTTCCGCTTGCTTGTTGGAGCAGGGGACCTGGCATCAACAATTCGATGGACATCACAAATGCTTATTTTAGGAAGGTCTTGGAGACATCTACAAAAAACTGAAATTTTGGGCGACGCAGGTGATCGCCTTAAGTAAACCGGAAAATTATATATCGACATCTGGCTAAAGCGGAAGTTCGTCCATACGCTTGTGCACAGAGCCTATACGCACATGAGCACCATTGTTGGTCGCTGGGTAAATGTGTGGCCAATTAGCTTCCCAGGTAATTTAGCCACGATAGATAATGTTAGTGATTGATTAGCACGCTCTAATCAGCCCATTTTCTCCAAAAACATTTGTTAACACTCCATGCAATTACTGACACTTTTTAGCAAACTATTATTCATTTCCACAATTACAGTTCCAGTAAAAAATTACGTGTTGATGATAAAACTATCCCAATTTACAGGAAGATAGCCTACGTAACATAGGGTGACCAGCAGTCCCCGTTTTTGGTGTCATGTCCCCGGCTGGAGTATTTCACTATGCGTTAAAGAGACCGCATAGTGAAATAATATTTTACGTGGCAAAAAAGACCAGGCAACAGATCCTACCGGTTGACGTCTCAATCGCGCTGTGCTTTTTGGTGAACAGAGAGGGCTGCTCGCTGTAGTAGCTTCATTCACTCTTCTACTAATGTGCTCGCGCCAGTTTTAGAGAGCTACTGTGGAAAGCTCGACCAGAAGCTAGCAAGTGTCAAGTGAATCCACAACATCATCACGAACGTCTTTTTGAGACAGGTTTCAATGGTTTTCAAAGCAATGATGCTTGTGAACTACTAATGTCTTTGTTAACCTTTTTGTACCTAAGTCATTAGGTAGTCTGTAGTCTTTTTAAAAATTGGATGTCCGATCCCATCAGAATTTCAGTCTCCAGTCCCACTTCCTACACCTGAAAAGGAGCCTCTCCTCCAGCTGATCTCCCTTCAAAAGGCCTCTGGTTCCTGGATTCTGGAGCCAGCGTTGGCTGAGGTCCTGGGAAAGCCTCAGGAAGATGTGGCCAAGCCAATGCCAAAGGTGTGTCTACATATTTAAACTTGGCAATATGGTGTTTCCGCAGGCAGTATGATGATGAAGATGAGTGTGCTATAAGACGATGTATTCACCCAGAATATCTGCATGTGTGCTCTAGTGGAAGTTCATATTAAGCTCCCTTTCTCAGGTGAACCAGGAGGTTTGGGCCACGGTTTTAGCCCTGGTTTGGCTCTATGGGTTCAAGATGGAGGCTCAGGAGGAGTGGCAGTTTCTGGCGATAAAGGCAGTGTCATGGATCAAGGCTCAGAAAGGTAGCTACAGCAGACTCATGGTACAAAGGCATCTAAACTTTCAACTGCACTGGTTCAGTGAAAACTATTTTCTGGTAGATTATTTTTACTTAAAGGGATTTGGCTATGACCCTTGAGCTACTTCCCCATAGTCAGATGAACTGGTATTTATGTTTTCTATGCATCGAGTTTGTAGGAAGTCTGAGTTTGTTTTGCAAGCATCAGAATAATGAATGGAATTCTACTGTAAAGAAAATGCATTCAGATTGTAAAAACATTGCTATATTAGAATATATAAAATAATTTGAACTATCAATTAAAAAGATAAGCAATTAAAAAACTGACAGTATACAGTTATGGTTGTAATTATTATAATTATTTAACTTTTACCCAATTCCTGGTCTATTGTAGAAAAACCAAAGTAAATCTGATGGTTTTCTGATTCTTATCAGAAGTGTCCATTTAATTTAAACAACCAATGTGTGAGCCCTACTGAAAACATTTACAATTTATTTTATACTTTTTGTAGACTGGTAATTGTATACATAATAATCTGCAGGCCATATTGGATTCCTTCACGAACATGATCTGGCCTGCGGGCCATATGTTTGACACCCCTGCTGTAAACTTTGAGTGTAATTATTTACTATAGAATTCTGGTGGTATTTGTCTTCACACATTTTGCCCAACCTTGCCACTATACGTTTACAGTATAATGATGCCTGTTCTTGTAATGTGTCTTTCAGTGGCCAATGTGTCAGAGTGTGTCCTGGCTGGGAACAACCTTCTGGGTTGCCAGGTGCAGATGGACACCATGGGCCTTTGAGAGGTTTACCTTGACTGACCCCTCTTTACCCAATTCCTGCTGCTCTACCAGGGGTCAGATACACATGCTACTCTGCTGGCTCTTTGTTGCCTCCTCCAAACAAACAGATGTACCCCTGACCAAACATAGTAAAACCTCTTGCCTATAATAACCGGAAAGTTTGACTTGTGTGGAAGATGGAAAATGTTCACGATTTATTACAATAAAAACTTCTCAGAGTCTGGTATAACAGTTGATTATTTCAAGTTTAATTACGTGGCACCACGGGAACAACCATCATGACAAAAAGAGTACAAGTACAGAGACCAACACAGAATAAGTCATGACAGATTGTTCAGATTATGCATTTCAAGTTTCAAGCTTATATTCTCTTCCAACAGTACAGATGACGGAATTAGAATTTGCTCCAGGAGACAGAAAATCATAGAATGTCGGTTTCCCAGACAACCCAGTCAAAGACTGAGATATGACAAACTGGATAGTTACTATATGGGGACTTTAGTTAACTATGGTCATCCCAATAAGAAATAAAGGTCTGTTCACCTGTAGGATGTAAGTAATAATTAATCCCCTGCTGTTCAAGAGCTTCCTCCTAGAGAACAGTTTCTTATGGCGGTTTTATGGCACAGGCAGAGGCCTATGTCTCTTACTCCTTAAAGTAGCCAAGGCCCTGTTCAGCCAACATTCCATTCATCACTGCCGCTGAACACAAGATACTGGCCTTATAACTTGGAGACGGAGAGAGAGACTAGTTTTTAGCATATGTGTAATTGATCAAACATACAGATTACAAAACCCTTCTATAAAATAATGAATTAATATTTTCTGTGACTTCCATGTTTCTCTTTGTTTGGTTGTTTTTATAATTTCAATGTTACTGTATTAGCTACAAGAACAGCCACTATATATTTGTTGCATGACTTGTTTATTTTAGTAATTAATTCCATGTAGGCTAATGGAAGCAATTTGTGCCTTAATTATTGAATATTGCCATATATATGAATCCATGAATGTCAAAATGTATGCATGGAAAAGGTTTGGACAATATTATGTATTGCCAGATGAAAGCCCATCCCAGTGCCTACACTCTGTAACACATGTAACATTGTGTCTCTGTATTCATGTAATTCTGCATGTTCTGCCAATTAATTTCTAATAAAGCCTATACTGCCCTAAGCCACACATCTTGCCAAAACAAGGTACCGCTCATCACCTGGCTAATACAATCTTTATCTTGAAGCATGGTGGTGGGAGCACATTACTATGGGGAACCATCTCAAGGGCATGGATTGGGAGAATGATGAACAGAGCAAAATACAGAGGTCTTGGAAGTAAACCTGATCCAGAGTGTACTTGACCTCAGACATGGGTGAAGATTCATTTTTCTGCTCAACAACACCGCAAAGCACACTGCCAAGACTATGCTGGCATGGCTTATGGAAAATACTGCGTATGTCCATGAGTGACCCATCTAACAACTGTAGTGAAACTTGAAGATCAGTGTTTATTGACACTCCCTAACTAATCTGTCAGTGCTTCTGTGTATCTACAAGAAAGAGTGTGAGAAACTGCACAAATCCAGGTGTGCAAAGCTGCTGAGGCATACTCAAAAAGACTCAAGGCTGTTTGCCGCTATGGTGCATCTACAAAGTACTGAATAAAGTGTCTGAATATTTATGTACATTAGATATTTTCACTGAATTGGCTCAAATTTAAAAAAATGTGCTTTGCTTTGTTATAATGGGTTATGGTTTATAGATTGATGGCAAAGATGAGATTTTATATATATCACACAGTAAAGAGATGGTGTTTTCACTTCGTAATACTGTAGCTCTCTTGTCAAGGACAAAAGCTATAATATTTTAAAGGTATTGCTTGGTCATCAAATCAGGAACACGCTCTATTCTGAAGTAAATGTGACTGTGAGAAGCTGGACATTTTATATTACTTTATTTCAATCAATAATTCAATTTCTTCTCTGAATATTCTTACTGTAAGGGTCTCTTTACACTACACTTATTTTACTTAGTTAAACAAGACATTGAAAAATTTGCGATATCTTTTGCTAATTGACCCAATCAATGTATTTTCCAAGAAACAATTAAGTTTCCCCAGTTCAAACATTTGATATGTTGTCGTGATTCTATTTTCTATTGAATATAGAGTTTAAATGATTTGCATAACATTGCATTCTGTATTTCTTTACATTTTGCACAGCGTCCCAACTTTTTTAGAAACAGGGTTGTAATAAGGCAGAGTGGAGATTTGCATACACTGCCATGTGCAAATTATACCAAATTAGTAACCTTAAACAGTAATATATTCTACTGGGGTGTCCAGTCCAGTGGGATCATACCAGTGATTTAACTAATAAAGAGGGTTTTTTGTATTAAATGCTGTTTATTTTAAGGGTGATGCATTTTAGGGTATACGTGAAATAACATTACAAATGATTTGTTTCATTTGTGCATTACAAATATTTATAAAATTAATTTGGAACAAATATATTTCTCAGGGAACAAATATTTTTCTGTTATTTTATACGTGAATGTATTTAACATTTTCTCATATTTTTTTTTTTCTCTCTTATGGGAAGGTTTGAAAAGAAAACCAGCTTCAGAAGACTTCACCGCTGTTCCTGTATCCTGTCTTGAACTGGAGTCTTGCTCTGCTTCTGCTGGGTGTCAGAACCTCAAACACCAAACCCCCATCCTCTCTGTGCTAACGAGTTGCAATGCTGAGCCATGTGTTGGCTAGCAACTGACCCCACTTCTTTATAAAGTCATAAGAAAAGACCTACTAGGAGGGAGTGTGGGAGGTGTTTTTGATTGTAATGGCTGTTCCAACCATTTTTCTTCTAGGAAGAAAAAAAGGGGGAGAGTGGGGTTTAAAAGGGTGTATGAGGCCTTCGGTTGAATGCAATGGCTAGTAATATATGCAGCCTTATTGTGAAGAGTCAGTGCACCATGCCTTATTGGTGGGGCGAAGAGGGGGTTTGGGAGATGTCTCCAGCTCTCTGAATGCTGCCTCAGAAAAGCTCAGTGTCAAACAGCCTCTCATGCAAGCTACTAAATCGGTGCTAATCCCATCCTTGACTTATTTATGAATTTTCATTCCGTACAGGATATCTTTATACAATTTCCAAGGGCAAGTGACTGGAAAACTCAGTAAAGGAGTGATGCAGACAAGATTTATCAGCAACTTCTCTAAGGCAAGTGTTTGTGTGGTTGAATGCTGTGTGGCACTCACATATTTGATTTCCGCTAAAAACACCTGACACGACATGTCTAACACCAACAGTGTCTGAACTGGAGTTCATTTATCAAATCGGAATTATATGGTCCAATACCCAAGACAAGCTGTGAAATCAGGTGAGAGAAACAATGTTTGGTATCTTCAGTAAAACATTTAAATTATCTGAATTAAGGGCAAACACTTTTTATATTCAACAGCACACAACTCAGACACCTTCTTGGTCGATATCTCTTTTCATGACATGTTAGTAAAAAACTCCATGACAACTGCACATGTTATAGAAAAGAGGAAACGTGTACCACTTTGTGTATTTTATTTCTATGGTGATGACGATAGACTGTATTATTTAACTTTAACTAAGGTTCTACAACAGAATAATGCAATGATGAGCAACAGACAATCCAGTTAATATAGGCAAACATTTTATTTTAGTACAGAGTACTTACGGTTTACCAGTCTTTACCATGTATGTCTTGGTTAGTACATGTTTTAAATTTTAATTAGGTTCCACAGTGCTTACAAAGATCCACAGCAGATCCACTAGCTAGATGAGAGACTGAAAGAGAAAGATTTAGGTTTTAGTGAAAAACAGCAATAGTGGTTATGGTTAGACATGAAACTGAGAGTCAATCTGTGGTGAGTTTGCGTAACAGAGAATGTGCTAGATGCAGCACATTATTCACAGTGAATTCACTGGTAATAAATCAGCAGTAATGGAAGAGGATAATATAAACTCAATAAAAACTATACAATTAAAACACTGGTTTGTGTGAAAGCTCATTTAGTTAATTGAGGAGTTACTGCTCATGGACATACAGTATCTGTATGTGACAGAGACATGGTGGTCTCATCCATTTTCACTATTATGGAATTCAGTGGGATCCTAAATGTTATTATGCTTTTTTTAGTACAGCAGCTCTTAAAAATAATCACCCCCCTGGACTCATCCACATTTTGTTGTGTTACACTATGAAATCAGAATGGATTTAATTATGAGTTTTTGACAACAATCAGTCCATAACGTCAATAACAAACATAAGTAACAAATACAAAATGAAAATGTTTCTAAACAGCGTAAGTGTTCCCCATTGCTATAACACATCTGAATGAGCTGTGGTGCTACCAATTGCCTTTTGAAAGAAAACGTAATTAGTTGAATGGAGACGCCTACATGGAATCAAAGTGTTTAACATGCTTTCAGGTAAAATACACTTGTCCATGCCAGGACTTAGCCAAGGACAGAGAAAACCTGGAATAAATTCATAAATAAAAGTATACAAAAGACATGGGACTTGGGAGAAGATTAATCTTCCAGCAGGACAATGACCCCAAAAATACAGCATAAGTGGTCAAAGCCCGGACCACAATCCAAATGAGAATGTGGAAAGAGTTAACTATTGCTGTTCACCAGAGGTTTACATACAATTTTGCAAAGAAGAATCGTCAATATAATTTTTCATTTTGACATTTTGGACTTTTTAAAACATTTAACCAGCTCAATTTTATTTTAATGTTGTAGATAGTGCTGTCAAACGAGTAAAATAATTGATCGCGATAAATTGCAAAAACGTCTGTAGTTAATCACAGTTAATAACAATTTTAAAATGTGTTCCAATTTGAATAATTAAGTCCAGGAGCTGTCTTTTTCCAAGTTGGTCCATTAGAACAGGGTATGTCATGGCCCCTTTCTCTTCTCAAATTACCACAATGACTAGCAGAATCGATTTGTATTCTGAACTCTCCACCATGGCCAAGACCAAAGAGCTGTCCAAGGATGTCAGGGACAAGATTGTAGACTGGAATGGGCTACAAGACCATTGCCAAGCAGCTTGGTGAGAAGGTGACAACAGTTGGTGCGATTATTTGCAAATGGAAGAAACACAAAATAACTGTTCATCTCCACCTGTCTGAGGCTCCATGCAAGATCTCAGCTCTTGGAGTTGCAATGATCATGAGGAATCAGCCAAGAACTACACGGGAGGATCTTGTCAATGATCTCAAGGCAGCTGGGACCATAGTCACCAAGAAAACAATTGGTAACACACTACGCCGTGAAGGACTAAAACCCTGCAGCGCTCACAAGGTCCCTCAGCTCAAGAAAGCATAAGCGTCTGAAGTTTGCCAATGAACATCTGAATGATTCAGAGGAGAACGGGGTGAAAGTGTTGTGGTCAGATAAGACCAAAATCAAGCTCTTTGGCATCAACTCAACTCGCCGTGTTTGGAAGAGGAGGAATGCTGCGTATGACCCCAAGAACACCATCCCCACCGTCAGACATGGAGGTGGAAACATTATGCTTTGGGGGTGTTTTTCTGCTAAGGGGACAGGACAACTTCACTGCATCAAAGGGACGATGGACAGGGCCATGTACCGTCAAATCTTGGATGACAACCTCCTTCCCTCAGCCAGGGCATTGAAAATGGGTCGTGGATAGGTATTCCAGCAAGAAAATGACACAAAACACATGGCCAAGGCAACAAAGGAGTGGCTCAAGAAGAAGCACATTAAGGTCCTGGAGTGGCCTTGCCAGTCTCCAGACTTTAATCCAATAGAAAATCTGTGGAGGGAGCTGAAGGTTTGAGTTGCCAAACGTCAGCCTTGAAACCTTAATGACTTGGAGAAGCTCTTCAAAGAGCAGTGGGATCCCTCCTGAGATGTGTGCAAACCTGGTGGCCAACTTCAAGAAACGTCTGACCTCTGTGATTGCCAACAAGGGTTTTGCCACCAAGTACTAAGTCAGGTTTTGCAGAGGGGTCGAATACTTATTTCACTTATTAAAATGCAAATCAATGTGTTTTTCTGGATTTTTTTTTGTTGTTATTCTGTCTCTCACTGTTCAAATAAGCCTACCATAAAATGTATAGACTGATCATTTCTTTGTCAGTGGGCAAACATACAAAATCAGCAGGAAATCAAATAATTATTCCAGTTTACAACAACTTGGAACAGCAAAGACTGTGTTCTAAGGTATGAGTAGGCAACGCGCTAGGCAGGATAGTTGTAATAATAAAATGTAGATCATTCTAATGGGGTGAATATTTTTGAGAAGTGTTTTTTCTGCCATCCATGAGTACCGGTTTTTATGATTTTTTTGTGATAGAGGAATATTTTTACAAGAACAGATGTTTGTTAGTACCCTATGTATTATGTACCTGAAAGTGCAAACAGATGTTTTTTCAAGCCTTTAGATTCTGTTATGCAGTGATGTGAATTCCCATAATCCAACCTGAGCAGTGGCAACCAACATTTGGAAAATGAAATGCACACATTCTGATTGATTTACAGGCTTGTGAAGCTTAAGATATGAGATTACCTAAAGTATCTAAATTTGAACAATCTTTTTAGTAATCAGTGTTTTAATTCAAAGTCACATATTGTCTCATACCTCAGAAAATGTATGTCACATTTGTATATAGGATCCATTCATCAATAAATGTATTTTCCCAAGCATAGATGAAGCAAAAACTTCTGAGAATCAACCTACAAGAGAGCTGGTTAGGAAATATGATATTAATGGGAGTGGCTTTGTTTCAAACTGTTTATGAATTCAGGTTCCTGTAGGTAAAGCTACAGTTAGGTCCGGAAATATTTGGACACTGACACAATTTTCATAATTTTGGCTCTGTACACCACCACAATGGAATTGAAATGAAACAACCGAGATGCAATTGAAGTGCAGACTTTCAGCTTTAATTCAAGGGGTTGAATAAAAATTTCATATGAAACATTTAGGAATTGTTACCTTTTTCATACACAGTCCCCTTATTTCAGGGGCTTAAATGTAATTGGAGATATTAACACAATCATAAATAAAATGTTTATGGACAGAATTTCTAGGCGCAGCCAGGGGTCAGAGGGTGTCAGGTTTGGAGACCACACAATTTCGTCTCTGCTCTTTGCGGATGATGTTGTCGTGTTGGCCCCTTCAAACCAGGACCTTCAGCATGCACTGGGACGGTTTGCAGCCGAGTGTGAAGCGGTTGGGATGAAAATCAGTACCTCCAAATCCGAGGCCATGGTCCTCAGTCAGAAAAGGGTGGCTTGCCCACTTCAGGTTGGTGGAGAGTGCCTGCCTCAAGTGGAGGAGTTTAAGTATCTAGGGGTCTTGTTCACGAGTGAGGGAAAGATGGAATGGGAGATTGACAGACGGATCGGTGCAGCTTCTGCAGTAATGCGGTCGATGTATCGGTCTGTCGTGGTGAAGAAAGAGCTGAGCCGCAAGGCGAAGCTCTCGATTTACCGGTCAATCTACGTTCCTACTCTCACCTATGGTCATGAGCTTTGGGTCATGACCGAAAGGACAAGATCCCGGATACAGGCGGCCGAAATTAGCTTTCTCCGCAGGGTGGCTGGGCGATCCCCGGGAGGAGCTCAAAGTAGAGCCGCTGCTCCTCCACATCGAGAGGGGTCAGCTGAGGTGGCTTGGGCATCTGTTCCGGATGCCTCCTGAACGCCTTCCCGGGAAGGTGTTCCGGGCCCGTCCCACCGGGAGGAGACCCCGGGGAAGACCTAGGACACGCTGGAGGGACTATGTCTCCCGGCTGGCCTGGGAACGCCTCGGTGTCCCCCCAGAAGAGCTAGAGGAAGTGTCTGGGGAGAGGGAAGTCTGGGCATCTCTGCTTAGACTGCTGCCCCCGCGACCCGGCCCCGGATAAGCGGAAGAAGATGAATGAATGAATGAATAAATAAAATGTTCATTTTTTATAATTTGCAGGCAATGACTGTTTGAAGCCTAGAACACATGGACATCATCAAACGCTGGGTTTCCTCCTTTGTGATGCTTTGCCAGGCCTTTACTGCAGCTGTCTTCCGTTGTTGTTTGTTTGTGGGTCTTTCTGCCCTAAGTTTTGTCTTCAGCAAGTGAAATGCGTGCTCGATCGAGTTGAGATTTTAGCAGAATTTTTGTGAATTTCTGTGAATGTAGCTAAATCTGAGCAAACAATATATCCCTATACACTTCAGAATTCATCCGGCTGCTTCTGTTTTCTCTCACATCATCAATAAACACTAGTGACCCAGTGCCATTAGAAGCCATGCACGCCCATGCCATCACACTGCCTCCATCCTGTTTTACAGATGAGGGGGTATGCTTCAGATCATGAGCCGTTCCAAGACTTCTTCATATTTCTTCCCATCATTCTGGTACAGGTTGATCTTAGTTTCATCTGTCCAAAGAATGCTGTTCCAGAACTGGGCTGGCCTTTTTTACATGTTTTTTGGCTAATCTGGTCTTTCTATTCTTGGGGCTTGGAATGAATGGTTTGCACCTTATGGTGAACCCTATGTATTTGCTCTTCTCTTCATGGTAGACTTGGATAATGGTATGCCTACCTCCTGGAGAGTGTTCTTCACTTGGATGGATGTTGTGAAGGAGACTTTCTTTACCATGGAAAGGATCCTACAATCATCCACCACTGTTACCTTCTGTGGACGTCCAGGCCTTTTTGTGTTGCAGAGCTCATCAGTACGTTCTTTTTTTTCTCAGAATGTACCAAAATGTTGATTTTGCCACTCCTCATGTTCCTGCTATCTCTCTGATGGATTTATTTTTTGCAACCAAACGATGGCCTGTTTCACTTGCATTGAAAGCTCTTTTGACCGCATGTAGAGTTGTAATTCCCTTCCTCCAGTTTGTATGTGAATACCGTCAAATTCAAGCTGAGAGACTGCACTTTAAGCCCATATTCATTATATAACTATAACATGAATGCTTTCTGGTAAACAGCCAAAATTACAAAACCTGTGTCAGTGTCCTATTATTTCCACAACTAACGAAAAACATAATAAGTTATTATAGAATATATATGCTATGGTAAGGTATTGGTCACCCAAATTCCAAAAAAACCCAAACAGCAAATTCCAATTTGTATATTTACCCTGTAAGTATTTTATAGAAATGACCTATGCTTCTTTAATTTCCCTGATATTGTTTCTAGATGCTTACATTATGCAGGATTATGTAGGATACATCTTAAAATGTCAAAAATGTTGAGCATCACACTCAAATTGTCCAAAAGCAAGTCTCAAAGAAGGCACTTAACCGAGTATTTAAACTAAAACATGCAAGGGGGTCTTGGGTGTTTGGAGCAGCTGCACTGAAGATGAACATTTATGTGTAAAATTGGGCCAACTTTTTGATTCAAGTGTGATGTCATCCCCTCACCCTATTCCAAGGAAGCGATGATGTTACAGAGTTGGGGTCATGCTGTGTCAGTGGTACGGATTAAGGGCCTGTGGGTTATTCTGTGTCTGGTACTGGCTCTACCAGGCTGCAAAGCTTTCCTGCCCAACTTCTGGTCCCGTGTTTTAACCCTGTCCTGGGACTCATACACACACCAGTACATCACTGAGCAGGCTGTCCTCAACGTCACCCTGGAGACACTGAGCATGACCAACACACAGGGGCAGGTGAGACTGTGCTGTAAACACACATCCTCTCACACATGTAAGCAGGAAAGACACACACGAACACAAACCAACACATTGCAGCAAGAAATAATTAAGTGTAATGTTAATAGGATGAGATAATGATTACCTTTGATAATTGCATGGATAACATATGGCTTTTGGAAATGTTGTTATGGAGATAACATTTTCATGTTTTAAACAGGCCGGTCTGGGACGAGGATTCTGGCGTGCTGTGGGAGAGGTGGTGCAATCCAATGTGGCCATGGACTTCCTGAGCTCCACGCGTTCTGACCCGATCTACCACTTTGACTCGGAGCGCATGGAGGAAGCAATTGCGATGCTACGGGAGTTCTGGGACCAAACCTTGCTCTCGGCACGTGCCAAAGACTACCAGGGGGCCAGACATAGTCTGGGACAGCTACTACACTCTCTCCAGGTACCACTTCACTGCTATCGCAAAGAAATAGCCTGGCAATCATGTCACTGCGTTAAGCCATTTCATGAGGACGACAGATGATATCCCCAGTGTCATAACTGGCAGTGTGCCATTGCTTTGTGAACAGGATTTCTATAGCCACAGTAACTGGGTGGAGACAGGCCAGCAGTCTCTATACCTCCACCTGTTGCAGCCTGGACAGCCTGCCTTCCCCGTAGCCACAGGTGGGGTGACAACACATTCTAGGTGATATCCATGTGTTTGAAATTGTTTTTAGGGTCTTCTGTCCTCTTTTGTCCTCCACAGAAGGTACCCCTACATGTATGGAGTGCGACAGCGCCACCTGCAGGGACAACCTACTGCCCAGACTTAGTCAGCAGCACCCTCTACTGCTCACCACGGGGTACTTCGGCACATACCCCCCCAAACCAAAAGGTAATGGCAAAGACTAAACCAACAAATTCCACATGCTGTTGTTTCAAATGAAAAGGTTAGTGAAGCTAATTTGGCAGAGCCTTGGTAAAAGAGGTGGGTAGAGCCAAGTATGAGCTGGCAAGTTTCTATTGGGCAATATTGGCGCTCTCTTGCTTGTTTCTCTTAGGGACTCCTGAGGTATGTGTGTGTGCAATAATTTGTGATGCATGGTGTTAATAGTTTTCCTTGCACCCCTTCTAAAAAAAAATCTTACCCTTGACAAATGGTAAAGTTCCACCTGTTCATTACATATTTAAAATAATATTTAGATCTAACTTTTCATCAATGCGAAATTCAGAAGAATTTCAGTCTAGACCCATATAGATCCAGCCAGTAGGCTTCCTCTCCTTGTAAGGAGTGGAAGTTGCAAATTGATGAATACATTCAATCAGATATCTGTCACCCTGTCTCTGTGTGCTAAAGGCTTGATTAAATTGATGTAATTAGGCCACCTGATCGAGATATAGTATTAGGCTGCCCTGAATAAATCAAATAATTAATCTCCAAACCTTAAAAGAGGCTTATGTTTGAATGTCTTCCAGTTATCCTGTCAAACTGTTTCTCAGGGAAATGTAGTCACGGGGGTGTATTGGATTTCAGTCGCAATCAGGGGGCCACGGGGGGCATCAATAAGGACAGCACATCCCCCCTCTTCTCCCCTCATCACTACCTACATGCTGAGGCTGCCCATCTGGCCACCATGGCAACCCTCAATGTTCTCAGAGACCTCAGAGACGATGTCAGTCCTCCCGTCTTTCTCAGGTAGTTACGTAGCATTTATTATTATTAAAATTATTTGATTAAATATGCAAGACTTTTTCAAATAAAAAAATTATAAATAGTGTGAAAATAGTGTGAAATACTGTATATGGTTTATATGTCAAAAATGTGTATAACAAAAATGCAGAATCACTACAGTTACCAGTGAAATCCCACGTTTGAGAATGAGTGGTTTAGATTATATGGGGAACATATCAGCAGATAAAAAACATTTCAGGGACTCATTTTGGCTCGACAGCACCACAATCAGTGGCCAGAGATCCCAGAATGCTACTCTACATGTACACTGCCTGTACCTTATCATATACTCTAGTGTTTTGAAACGATCAAATAGTCTTATATGTTGTTTGTTGAAATCACTCATCTTACCTTCTGCTCTGTCCTGAGGCCAGACTCTTCAGTGTGAAGCAGCCTCCAGCGCTGGTGTTTGTCATGGACACAACTGGCAGCATGTTTGAGGAAATCACTGCTGCCCGCCTCCGTGCCTTCTCCATAATACAGGCCCGTGCCAATACTCCTGAGCAGCCTGGCACCTTCCTGATGGTACCCTTCCATGACCCAGGTGAGAAATGCATGGTAGGACCATGCCAGAGAATTCATGGTTAAGATTGGGATTAGGTCTACCCTAAATCTGCACAATGTGCACAAAATATCTTCAGTGTTTTACAGGTAAAACTCCTTTTGTGAGTTTAGATGTGTCGCTTTAATTGTCCATCAGAATATTAACTTTAAACAGTATCAGTTTAACTTCAGTGTGTGCCGTGCTAAAGTGCATGTCTCCCTGTTTCCTGTGCTCTAGGGGTGGGTCCGGTGTATGAAACAGACCAACCAGAGGAGTTCATGGGCTATATGGAGAACCTCATGGCTCTTGGGGGAGGAGACGAACCTGAGATGTGTCTCACAGCCATACTGGTGAGACGTACAAGTATTATCTGGGAATGACTGCACAGCACAACCTGCAGCTATAGACTGACAATCCTAGGATGCGAAATTCAAATCATCATCTTTTAATTATTTTATGTGGTTTGTTTTAAAAAAGAATTCCCCTTCCTAGTCTGCATTAATACATTAATGTGACTGTATGTTACAGCTGGCCCTCACTCGTAGTCTTTTGTTAATGTGACTGTGTTACAGCTGACCCTCACTCGTAGTCTTTTATTAATGTGACTGTGTGTTACAGCTGGCCCTCACTCGTAGTCTTTTATTAATGTGACTGTGTGTTACAGCTGGCCCTCACTCATAGCCCTCCCCTGTCAGAGATATTTGTGTTCACTGATGCTTCTCCAAAAGATGCCCACTTGTACAATGCTGTTTTGGCCCTTACAATGGAGAAACAATGCAAGGTATATATATAAAAAAATATCAACAATATAGATAGAGAATGACATAATGAAAAAAGGTCCTTAAACAATACCATCTCATACGGTTTCATCAGGTGAACTTTCTCTTGACTAAAGACCCCAGTTACGAGTTGAGGGGGAGGAGGAAGAGGAGGGAGGCACTGTCCCCTGACCGTTTCTCTCTCTACTCCTCCCTGTCCTCTGTGTCCGGGGGACTGACCGTCTTCACCACCAACTCAGACATCCAACGGGTCTCTGCCATAATCGAGGACAACACAGCTGCAGATAAGGTAGCGCAGCATCAAAACACGCTCACAGTAATATAACATGATCCACAGCAACACTGTGTACTGGCCCATACGGATCCATGGTGTGTCTGGAATTAACAGGTTTGCTGCTGCATAGAATGGTACTTTTCCATCTTTTGAATGGTTTCAGGTGAGACTCCCTAGAAAGTGTCATCGTCCACAAATCTCTCCCAAAACCTTGTTGTCTGTCTCCCTGTGCAGGTGACTCTGCTACATGCAGAGGGTGACAGCACCTCTGAGTTGTCCCATCACTTCAGAGTGGACAGCTCGGTGAAGAACGTGACCCTTCACCTCACTGGGGACCTCAAATATTGCGTGGTCAGCAGCCCAACTGGTACAATAACACAGAATGAATATAGTATATGAAAAATATATCAAGGAAAACCACTGGCCAAAATGGGACAAAAATGGGGTGAAAATGTCTTGCCAGACATCTGAATTTTTCTAAGTTACACTGATTGGCCAAATAGTGGCAATATAAAACTCAGTGGGAAATACCCCTTATCCCATTTTAGTAATGAATAGCTGTAATGATAGCTGTAACTTTCTCACAAGACAAAATATAAATCCAATGTCAATTTCCAAATACATCTGAAAGAGAATACAGTAGAGACTACACTGTACTTTGTGTACATGTATGTGGAAACTTCTGTCTATACTGTATTCTCTTCTGTCTTCCTTACTCTCTATCCTCTCTGGCAGGTCATTCTCAGTCTCTGTTGAGTCAGCAGGGTCCCCTGGCAGAGTTGGAGCAGTTTCAGGGTCTGTACAGGATCCGCCTGCTGTCCTCTATAGAGCCAGGCCTATGGCACCTCCACACCATTGCTCAGGGCCCCGTCACATTTAATGCTATAGGTACCATTTTCTGTCACTGCACTCCACACAGCGTCTGTTCCCACAGGAACTGACTGTTAATGATAACACAGCAATACCTCTCGCCAAAGCTTATAGCAGGCTGGACTTCCTGTATTACTTTGCTGTGGAGACCAATGGAACGCATCCAGGCCTGGCCAGAGTGGAGGGCAGTCCAATTACAGGTAAGGGGGTGTGGTAGAGCATCTATTTTTATATAAAGGGTGGTTTGGAAAGGGAAGTTTGGGGTCCCCTGCTGGAGCTGCTGCCCCTGTGACCCGATACCAGATAAGCGGATGAAGATGAGATGGGTGGTTTGGAATTTTTTCATTTTTAAAGCCAATCCTGTCCATTATACCAGAAAACATGTACATAACCCTGTCCATTCATTGTAGTGCTATTTTCTACATTGTTACCTTGCAACCCACTGCTACTATTACCACTACAATGTGGGGTGTGTTTTTTTGTCTACTCTATTTATATCCCATTTGTCTAAATTCGTACTCGTATCTAGTCATCCTCTGTTTTTTATGTTCAGGTGTCCCTACATTTCTAGTGATGACTGTCACGGGTCTATCACATAATGAAGAGGCCAGTTTCAGTCATGTGACTCTCTTGGACGCCAATGGGGAAAGCCTGCAGACGGTGTGGCTCAACTCTTCCTCTGGTTTTTCATCCTCTGGGGAGGAGCTGGTTGGCCACATGTCCTCTGTTCCCAGGGTGCCGTTCTGTGTCCGTCTGTCCGGGAGAGATGGTGGAGGAAATCTTCTGGAACGCGTCTCCACGGAGATGATCCAACCCACACATGTTCAAATACAGGTACAATGACAACGACTAAACAGGCAACCACCAACTGCATGGACAATACAACTGAGCAGAATGTAGGGTGTGTAAAGAATCGGTCCAGCAGAACATTACAATAAACTGGACAGTGTAACACAACATTGTTGGTCAAAATGATTGGACCAGCACGGTCAGTTGATCCTGCTGTGGGTTATGTAAATCGGATTACCACTTTTCCAGTGTCACAGGGTCCAAATCATAACAAACTGGTCAACAGCAATAGCAGAATTTGCCTTAGAGAAACATGGCAACAGCCTAAATACTTTTCCCATCTAAACCAATCAATCCCATCTGGGTATTCGTACATCAGACAACCTTGCTCTAGTGTCCAAGGGGGTGTGGTTTCAGTACAGTATCATGATACTATCAAAGTTAGACCTGTCAGTATACCACACCACTCTTCCTTTGAATGTTTGGCTGTAAAACCCCCTGTTTTTCAACCATTGATAATTATAATGTATAGACAACCCAGGCCATCTGAGCTGTTTTTTTCTGAATTGTCCACATTAATTATTTCAATCTCTTAAAATGCATCACACCTACTGATCTCATGGGGTTGATAAACACATCCCCGATCACTGACTCCCAGTCCCCATTAGACTTTATCACTCACTACAATGACTGCTTTTCCTCTTTCCTGGATGCCCTTGCTTTGCTTAAAACCCACACTATCCCTTTTCCCACACCCCTCCCTGGTACACCCCGGAACCCCGCCAGGTTAAAAACTAGCGGGAGATGTCTTGAGCATCAATGTAAAAGGACGGGCCTAGTCTCTCACTCACAACCTACAAAGATCACCTTTCGGAGTATAAAAATGCACTTTCCGTTGCCAGAAAGTCATACTACTCTGATATTATCAATTCTGGTAATAGCAACTCTAAGCTTCTCTTTTCCACAGTAAACTGTTTATTTCTGCCTCCTGACAACTTCCCTTCAGACCCCTCCCCCACATTGTGCAATACATTTTTGAACTTTTTGAACCCAGAAATTCACAACTTTCATGAGCACATGCTTAGTCACAGTACTCCAGTCCATAACCTTTCCTACACGAAAAATTCTTCCGCCACCCATTCGACGTGCAGACACAGTTTATTTAAAAAAATGTAATAAAGACACATATTTTCCAGAAAGCTTTAAATCTGTAGTTTCATTTTAATTATTTTGTTGCACCCCACTGTACTACAACCAATACCAGATTGTAGTCTTTTTTCCTTTATGTGTAAATGTTGTCTTTACTATGTAAGATGTCCTTGAGTGCTCAGAAAGGCATCTACCAAATACAAAGTATTATTATTATTAATAGCAGCACTAGTCACTAGTCATTTTCTCTTAGCAGGGTCAACACATAGTGAATAACAGAATACCGCTAAGCCTCCCTCTAAGTCTCTCTCTGTGTCGTCCTCATAGATCCTGTCTGTCCCACGGCTGGTTTCTGGCCACAGTACAACAGTACATTTTGATGTTCAGAACCACGGCCCAGCCCGCCCCTTCACACTGACCTCTGACGATGACCGGGGATATCTCTCTCAAAAAGGACCGCTAAGGTAGGCAGGGCCCATCGGACCGGCAACATCAAACTGTCACAAAACGGAGCTATTCCTTGATCAAGTTTTAAAATGCAATGCCTTCAATGATGTTTCCTCAGTTTCTCCGTGGGGGAGAGGGGGTCAGTAAGAGGGGAGGTGAAGCTCCAAACCCCAGAGGGAGCAGAGGCCGGAGGGTCAGTCACTTTGACCTTGACAGTGCGAGCGCTGAACTCCTTGGACTCCAACTATGCAGTGATGCACCTGACAGTTGTTCCTCCGGTGAGACCCAGAACACTCCATAGTCCTACAATACACAAATACATACTGGGGAAACAAGGCCTTCACATTTCAACTTTGGATCTGAACGTGAAGAAAGTATTCAGAATAACTATCATCACATCATGGGAGTTTGCCCAACCAATCCACATGTGTTTTGTGGATTTGGAGAAGGCATTCGACTGTGTCCCTCGCGGCATCCTGTGGAGGGTGCTTCGGGAATATGGGGTCCTGGGTCCCTTGCTAAGGGCTGTCAGGTCCCTGTACGACCGAAGCAGGAGCTTGGTCCGCATTGCCGGCAGTAAGTCAGACTTGTTCCCTGTGCATGTTGAACTCCGGCAGGGCTGCCCTTTGTCACCGGTTCTGTTCGTAATTTTTATGGACAGAATTTCTAGGCGCAGCCAGGGGCCGGAGGGTGTCAGGTTTGGGGACCACACGATTTCGTCTCTGCTCTTTGCGGATGATGTTGTCGTGTTGGCCCCTTCAAGCCAGGACCTTCAGCATGCACTTGGACGGTTTGCAGCCGAGTGTGAAGCGGTGGGGATGAAAATCAGTACCTCCAAATCCGAGGCCATGGTCCTCAGTCGGAAAAGGGTGGCTTGCCCACTTCAGGTTGGTGGAGAGTGCCTGCCTCAAGTGGAGGAGTTTAAGTATCTAGGGGTCCTGTTCACGAGTGAGGGAAGGAAGGAACGGAAGATTGACAGACGGATCGGTGCAGCTTCTGCAGTAATGCGGTTGATGTATCGGTCTGTCGTGGTGAAGAAAGAGCTGAGCCGCAAGGCGAAGCTCTCGATTTACCGGTCAATCTACGTTCCTACTCTCACCTATGGTCATGAGCTTTGGGTCATGACCGAAAGGACAAGATCCCGGATACAGGCGGCCGAAATGAGCTTTCTCCGCAGGGTGGCTGGGCGATCCCTTAGAGATAGGGTGAGAAGCTCGGTCACCCGGGAGGAGCTCAGAGTAGAGCCGCTGCTCCTCCACATCGAGAGGGGTCAGCTGAGGTGGCTTGGGCATCTGTTTCGGATGCCTCCGGAACGCCTTCCTGGGAAGGTGTTCCGGTCCCGTCCCACCGGGAGGAGACCCCGGGGAAGACCTAGGACACGCTGGAGGGACTATGTCTCCCGGCTGGCCTGGGAACGCCTCGGTGTCCCCCAGGAAAGGGCTGGAGGAAGTGTCTGGGGAGAGGGAAGTCTGGGCATCCCTGCTTAGACTGCTGCCCCCGCGACCCGGCCCCGGATAAGCGGAAGAAGATGGTATGGTATGGTATGGTACATTATAGGGAAACATCTGTTTTATATTTTCAGACCCCTGACCAATTGTCTCATTTTATTGAACTACAAATGGTATTTGAACTGTAAAATCACTGTCACTCAAAATCAGTTAGTGAGTTTTGTTTGTGAGAACAAAAACGTTTTCAACCCCTGTACATTAATATTTAATAGAGCCACCCTCTGCTGCAATTACAGCTTATGACTTTTGGTATTATACCAGCACACAGTGTCAGAATGATGTTGGCTCATTGGCTCTTGGCGGATTTGCACCAGGTTGGTCAGGTTGTATGGATTAGGTTTACGGACTGCAATTTTCAAATAGTCCCACAGATTCTTAATGGGGCTGTTCACTTTGAGTGGCCCACTGTAGGGGAGTCACCATTTTGTTCTTGGCCCACTGCAGTGGTGCTTTGGCTGTGATCTTAGGATCATTATCCTGCTGAAAGGTGAATTCACTCTGAAGCTAATTTTTTTAGGGGACTAAAGCAGGTTTTATCTGGCAGTATTTCCTTGGGATTTTGGGCTGTCCATTCTTCTCTCAATTTGAAAAATATGCCCACTCCCTGCTGAGGTGAAAAATCCCCTCAGCATGATGCTGCCACTATCGTCCTTCATGGTAAGGATGGTGGGGGCAATTTGTGGCAGGGGCAATTTGTGGCACACATAGCACTTTGAGTTCTTGCCAAAGAGCTCGATCTTTATCTAACCTTAACCACAAAACCTTTTCCCAGTTTGCATCTGGGTCCCTTTCATGGTTTCACATGGTACTTTTTGATTAGCGTTTTCTTTCTAGCTACCTTCAAATACAGGGAAAGTTTATGCAGAGCTCTTGATATGGTTGTCCAGTGTCCCATTATTCCACCCTGAACCACTGAACTCTTTTGCTTCTTCAAGTAGATGTTCGGCCTCCCTGTGGCTTCTCTCTCAAGTCTTCTAGTTTTAATGTGAGTTTGAGAAGCAGCCTTTTCTTGGCACTGCCTGGTTAGTGTGGTACATATTGCACTTTCTGATTATTGATCCAGCAGTATTCACTGGGATATCCAAACATTGATATTATTATGTGAGCTATTCTTAATCTGTGCCATTTCTATTACTTGATCTCTAACTTCTGTAGAATGCTCATTCCTCTTAACTTTCCTTCAAATACAGCTTGACCAGTGATCTTTCAACATTAGGGTTTTTATCCAAACATTATGACAACTTAATTAAATTAAACATTATGACAACTTAATTAAATTAAACATTGTCCTCGTCAGGTCATTTTCTATCATCTGTATAAACTGGGAGCATCCACGGCACAGGAGTTGCAAAAATATGAAAGCAACATGTTTTACGTTCCTTTCTAAGGGCTAATTTACGACACCTTTCTTACAAATATTTTCCAACATGAAACCAAGTCCACCTTACAATACTTGATTTTCATTGTTAGTGTTTTAAAAAAACGCTCATACTGAATATGGTAGAGGTTACAGTACTGTTTCCAGCCAGTGTATACATACTGATATTTTTCCCAACCTGTTCTGAGCACAATCCATGATATCACATCCCTTCCATCCCTCTCCAAGGACCCTGACCTGACTCCACCTTCATGCTCCACTATGCGGGTGGAGCGCACCTGCCCAGGATCAAATCAGTGCACTGGAGCCAGCTGGACAGTCTCTCTGGCAGTGACGGACAGAGGGGGCACTGCCCTAGCTTCTATCCAACTCTTTGAGGGTCAGGGTGCTCTCACCCTGCTCCACGGCTCCACAGACCCAGCAGGGGACAGCCTGGAGGAGAGACAGAATCACAGAGACAGGAAGAGGGCAGGCACAACGCAGGGTGTGAATGGCAATGCTGAAATGGGACTTAGGCTTGTACAAGGTGACTCTCCTCTCAATGTGGCCCAGTGGACAAGTGGATTAGCCAAGCCCCAGCCTTTGTGGGTGAGGTACACCTCCCCCTGCTGTTCCCCCCAGGCAGAGCTCCTGGTGTGGGATGGGGCCGGCAATGTAAGAAGTTGTCATCTTACTGCCAGTCAGCAGAGGAGGATGTGGGACACGAGCGGAGAGACCAACAGAGCTGGAGAAATGCTGGGCAAAAGTATATTTTTGTTATTGCTGTTATTGTTTTGCAGTTTGAATTGTACTGTTCCACTATAGGTGATTAAATTAATAAAAATATATATATGTGAAAAAGTTGACACAATGGAAAGAGATAAAACATGCCAGAAAATATCAAGGATAACACAATGAAGTCCAAAGACATGTTTCCATTGGGGCCCTCATTGTAAGAAAGGGCAACAAAGCCAACACAAATAGTAAATATCCAAATATATAATTAGTACAATGATTATCGTATTCTGCGACAATATCCGAAATACCTAATAGTACATAGTGGCTTAGGCATAGTAAAATAAAAGTTCAAGGCTGCATCAGTAGTGGTTAAGCGCCACCTTGGTTCTCTCTGTCACATCTTTGCTCTGTCACACTTTTGTTTTCAGGACAGACAGGGCTTGTTTTACAAAATAAAAGCCCTGAACACTTTATTTTGCATTAGTACATTGCAGTTCCATTTGAGGAGAGACAGGAAAGTTAAAGGGATTAAGGCGGAGGAGTCTTTGGGCATCACTTAGGCATTCACTTACCTTCTTCATCCCAGCCAAGTCACACTCAGACCTTCTCTTCATGACAGGGCTCCTCTTCGGCCAAGTGAGCACATGTAAAAAATCAGAGCACACAACGTGCTATCAGTTTAGGAGCGGGTGGGTAGATATTCTGTGTATTCCGTATGACCTGGGGAATCACTGTTGTGCGTCATTCCTTCCCTCAGGGAACCAACGTTATAGTCCTCTTATTATTGTGTCCGATCGCAAGAACTGACTTAATAATCCTGAACTGACATACAAAAAAGTCTGACATGAATGTGCAAATTTCTAGTTGCAATACAGTATAACAAGGGTCACAAAAAATGTCCTTGTGTCACTCTACCGCTGATTTACCTGGCCTCAGATAAGACACCAATAACTCTAACTGATGCTTACTTGACAGATATGATCATTCTACTGCCAATCTGCTAAAACTTAATCCCTTAGCTTGTATCTGGTGGTCTAGTGTATCAAGATCTGTCTGAGGGCCTAGTGTCCCCATGCCCTAGAATATTCCTTCATACATCTCTTAATACCACCAGTTTGCTAAAGCAGAACTCCTCAAAAGATATCTTGAAGTTAATGTAAAAGTAAAAAAAATATTAATCTATTTTATTTTACAAACAACATCAACTATAACAGCAAGTTCAATTACGGTTTTAATGATTTTACGGTTGCATGACACTCCAAGGCACACATACAGTGTTTGACAGTTTGTTTTAGATTTCCAAAATATGTTCAGACCGATGAATGGAAATAAAAACTTTAGCAACTGAAATAATGAGCCAGCACTTGAAACACCATTAGAAAATACTTCTTATAATACTTGGTAAGTACAAAATCTAAGTCAACTTAAGTCACTGAGTAAATGTATGCATACTCTGAAATGTACTTGGAGTAGTTGTGTAAGTGGTAAACAATATAGGGACATACAGTGGGGCAAAAAAGTATTTTGTCAGCCACCAATTGTGCAAGTTCTCCCACTTAAAAAGATGACAGGCCTGTAATTTTCATCATAGGTACACTTCAACTATGAGTGACAAAATGAGAAAAACAAATCCAGAAAATCACATTGTAGGATTTTCAATGGATTTATTGGTAAATGATGGTGGAAAATAAGTATTTGGCCAATAACAAAAGTTAATCTCAATACTTTGTTATATACCCTTTGTTGGCAATGACAGAGGTCAAACGTTTTCTGTAAGTCTTCACAAGATTTTCACACACTGTTGCTGGTATTTTGGCACATTCCTCCATGCAGATCTCCTCTAGAGCAGTGATGTTTTGGGGCTGTCACTGGGAAACACAGACTTCCAACTCCCTCCAAAGGTTTTCTATGGGGTTGAGATCTGGTGACTGGCTAGGCCACTCCAGGACCTTCAAATGCTTCTTAAGAAGCCACTCCTTCATTGCCCGGGTGGTGTGTTTGGGATAATTGTCATGCTGAAAAACCCAGCCACGTTTTATCTTCAATGCCCTTGCTGATGGAAGGAGGTTTTCACTCAAAATCTCACAATACATGGCCCCATTCATTCTTTCCTTTACATGGATCAGTCGTCCTGGTCCCTTTGCAGAAAAACCGCCCCAAAGCATGATGTTTCCACCCCCATGCTTCACAGTAGGTATGGTGTTCTTTGGATGCAACTCAGCATTCTTTCTCCTCCAAACATGACGAGTTGAGTTTTTACCAAAAATTTCTATTTTGGTTTCATCTGACCATATGACATTCTCCCAATACTCTGCTGGACCATCCAAATGCTCTCTAGCAAACCTCAGACGGGCCTGGACATGTACTGGCTTAAGCAGGGGGACACATCTGGCACTGCAGGATTTGAGTCTCTGGCAGCGTAGTGTGTTACTGATGGTAGCCTTTGTTACTTTGGTCCCAGCTCTCTGCAGGTCATTCACTAGGTCCCCCGTGTGGTTCTGGGATTTTTTCTCACCGTTCTTGTGATCATTTTGACCCCACAGGGTGAGATCTTGTCGTGGAGCCCCGGATCTAGGGAGATTATCAGTGGTCTTGTATGTCTTGCATTTTCTTATAATTGCTTCCACAGTTGATTTCTTCACACCAAGCTGCTTACCTATTGCAGATTCAGTCTTCCCGGCCTGGTGCAGGTCTACAATTTTGTTTCTGGTGTCCTTTGACAGCTCTTTGGTCTTGGCCATAGTGGAGTTTGGAGTGTGACTGTTTGAGGTTGTGGACAGGTGTCTTTTATACTGATAAGTTCAAACAGGTGCCATTAATATAGGCAACGAGTGAAGGACAGAGGAGCCTCTTAAAGTTGTTGTTACAGGTCTGTGAGAGCCAGAAATCTTGCTTGTTTGTAGGTGACCAAATACTTATTTTACTGACGAATTTACCAATGAATTCATAAAAAATCCTACAATGTGATTTTCTGGATTTCTTTTTCTCATTTTGTCTCTCATAGTTGAAGTGTACATATGATGAAAATTACAGGCCTCTCTCATCTTTTTAAGTGGGAGAACTTGCACAATTGGTGGCTGACTAAATACTTTTTTGCCCCACTGTATTTACAATAAATATCAACAAATTGACATAAATACATACACACAATATATTAACAGGTAACACTAATATCTTGGACAGGACTTGGAGTGGTGAGCATAGTGCAGTTGAGTTCTCTGCTCTAGAGTCAACTTCTCTCAAGTGCTCTCTGCATTAACCTTCCTTGTAGAGTCATGCGTAAACATTCAGCAATAATCTGAAAGTTTGGTAGAATTTACCAGCATGCTCCCTTGCCCTGGAGTCATGCAAAACCTCAATGGAAGGTAGGTGACAGCTGATGACCTATGCAGCATCTGTCGGTGTGACTTCAGATTGTGGGAGATGATGGTCCTTAGGTTTTTGAATGATTCCGGTGAACTAGAAGAACCCTCAATCTCAAAGGTGAGAGGTTTTTCCAGAATAATACCATCATCTCAAAGGTTTCATCTGTGTTGAGTCCCAGGTTATGTTTGACTGAGTACTGTAGCATGGTATATGAAACTGTTTGAACCTCATCTCTATCAGTGAAGATCATTCTTCTTATCGGAAGTGCCCAATCACACCCGCCTTGTACAAGACAGCAAGAATGAAGAGGAATGTAACAGCCACAATAATGCATACGGCAATGACCATGTAGTTCAGGTTCTTCTTAGGCACTGGAAAAAAGGTCATACATATGAACAGACATATTCTTTAGTGTATCTTCAGCCACCTCAAACGTAAATTATATTGGTAAATCTACAGGTCATTTACCCCATGTTACTGAGACGCTCCCGGTCACACTGCTGTGGTGCACCAAGCAGGTGTAGCTCTGGTTGTACTGGACCCCCTGTGGGACAGTCAGACTCTTCCTCAGCTGGTATGAACCATCTCCGTTAGGCAGAACCTCTCCACTGATCACTCTGTCCACCAAGGGGAGCCCCTCTGACCCTATCCACTCCACTTGCACAGCCCTTGGGTAGAATCCTGTCACATGACAGGTGACTTCCACCTCAGAGCTGCCATGAGGCAGTCTCTCAAACACGATCACCTCAGGGACTTAAGAGAGGATTTTTTTTTATTAATGCATTAGTTCTGCATGTCCACTAAGGGCTCATTTACGACATCTTGACATTACAGGCATGTGTTGTTGGCTTTCTATAATAGAGGCCTACTCGCAGTAATCATAGACTAGATCAATGCTTAGGTTTAACAGAAATATGATGAGAAGTGAGACAAAATGACAATTACCACAATAACTTCTAGAGGTATACAAAATGTACCAGTAAAATGACCCCAAACAGGAAGGGTGTTGTGTTTGTCCTTACCTTTGGGTTCTCTAACTTTAATACTAATTTTAACAGGTTCTCCAGCCAGCGAATACATCCAGATTCATAATGAATGACCAACCTAACAAGATCCTCCAAATCGGTTTCCCTTTTTCTTTTGTAAAATGCAGCATGAGACACAGCAGCGGTCCAAGTTCTGGTTTGTACATCGAAGCTGACAAAATCCTTGCCATCATATGCATGGCTCATAGATGCATCTATGCTTCCATCTGACCTCCATCCACAGCGACCATGAGCTTGGTAAATGTGATCTAATACAACACAGGAAATGATTTCAACACTTTCAAATGACTTACTTAAAATATGGGCTGCTAGTTGAAAGCATCAGCTGACTTTGTCCTGTACAATTATATAAATTCACGATGAAAATAGGTTTACTGCACTTTATGATAATACTGGTTTTTAAGAAGTGAAATTCTTTGCTGCAACCACAAACCATCTAAAGGTTTTGGTTGGTACCAGAAATCGAAGGTTTGGGAAACAAAGAGCAAGACATAAAGCCGCAGGTCAAACAGATGTCTTCTTTAGTAGATCCTTTTTTTTAAAACATTTTTAGTTTTTCACCAACCAAGCAGGACATTTTTGTAAGGAGCATATTTTCTACATTATGCAAATTTGATGTAATATCTGTTTTGCAATGCTTAAATTCTGTTATATTGAGGACATTCCTGCAATGTTTAGAAAAAAATACATTGGAATTCAAAATATTCTGTGAATATTCATAAGGTTAGCAACTCACTCTGTTGGATGCTGGCAGTTGTCTATAATATTCCTCATCAAAAATTCAAAGTATTCAGATAAGATTATGTGTACACCAATCAAAGAAATGTGATTGGTGGAGCTTGATAGTTCAGCTTTCAGAATTTGAAAACTACAATCTCCATTGTAATGCCAAAAGATAACCATCTGTGTTGCAATGTCTTAGCACACACTTTGACTTACCATGTGAATGATTAAAATGTTCACTTGTCATTTTTACAGCTGAATCCATTACAAATCGATTATATTTCAGATTTTGGTGCATTTCCCGCCAGAATTCAATGCCCTCGGAATGGTCCATCCATTCTGGTATGATGGCATCTTGTTCAGCACTGCTGTTGTAGTAATAGACCATAACATCGTCTACCATTACTATCTGGAGGTTTTTTGGATACAAAGTCCCTTGGCTTGCGATGCAATGGCGATGAAAAGTATGAGGGTCTGAAAGACAAAACTTTTTAGTTACTCTTTTTGTGGATATAGTAGATTTGCTATTTTAATTGACCGAACTGAGGCAAGGTTGCTTTGATTTCCTATGGGCTCATTTGTCAATCATATGTAGGAACAAATCTATGCATAAATCATGAATGCAATCATTACTAATGAAAGTGTGAGATTTATCAATATGAAGATTTGCTTGATTCATTTGACATTTTTGGATTCCTACAATTATAGGTATAGACCGCACCCTGATCACCAATAAAAACATTGACCCACGATGAGTTTAACGATGGGAATAGACTAGCCCTCCTCTCATTTAATTGTCAGGTGATACATAAAAGAGCAGGTGAATAAAGTGGCAGATGGAATGTTTATAAATGTTATACAGCTCCGGAAAAAAATAAGAGACCACTGCACCTTTTTCTTTCCTTTCCAAAAAAGTTGAAAAGGAAAGTTTCGAGTAAACAGAGGAACAGAAGCGTTCAATTTGCAGTGGTCTCTTAAAATGTAACTCTTCTGTTCCTCACTCAAACTCTTCCTTTTCAACTTTTTTGGAAAGGAATGGAAAAAGTGCAGTGGTCTCTTAATTTTTGCCGGAGCTGTATTATTGTTGTTCTGCAAACAACAAGCCTAAACTTAACAGGTCATTTTGAAGGGATTCTAAAATTCCTTATGGGATAAAAGAAAAATGAAACGTCAAAAAAAAAACAATATCACATTTTTGCCGCTATGGTTTTACGGACGCGTCGACTATTTAAATCTATTTATGTACATTTTAGTATTCAGTTCACTGCAATTCAACAATATAAACTCTCTGAGATAAGAACGCTAAACATAACTCAGGCAACGAACTCACCTACGATAGAGAGCTGTAGGAATAACACAACAAGTGTAGTTATCATATTTGCATCATTATTTTCTCGGCGTATTAACACAAAACTTAAGCTGCTTCTGTGAAAGTGAAAGTATCAGCATCTCAGCATCGGCGTCTTGTGAGCAACATTAAAGAAACACTTCCGGGTCACGAAAATCAGGAAATGTTCAAAATAAAAGAGACCAAAAAATTACTTCAAAACTGACATAAATTGACTTTTTCTTATTAATTGTTTAAGAAAATGTACCTCTCAAAACATTGACAACAATTCATATATGATCATATTTAAGAGTAATTTCAATAAAAAGTGGGTATTAAAACACGTTCCAAGGGCAAAATTCAGACGCCAATGACTGAATATGGAATACATATTGCCTCATTGCTCATAAACTATTGAATATTCCACAGAGAAAGCGATGTAGGAAATGTTCAGGAGAATGTGTAGAATAAGACAAACCTGTTTAATTATGGGGAATGGACAGCTACATCTAGCAACACAATATTTTCCACACACTCTTCTTCCACAATGTAACTCAATGGATATGAAATACATATTGCCCTATAAAAATAAAAACAATTCTATACGTCGCAGTGAATGTATTGTAGGAAATGTTCAGGAGACTCTATAGATTGATCATATGCAAAGAAATCAAGGGGCACTGTGTATTTGCAATTGTTGCTGGCATTTTACATTCCATTGTCCACATTCTTAATTCTTGAATAGCCATCAATTGAAATCCATTACTCCTTGTGTTAATGGAGGTGATAATCACTACTTTACTTGGTGATTACTTAACAATTCAGCTAATGATTTTAAGTAGTTGTCAATTACTTACATTAACTGGTCATTAGCTTCCTGTTCCACCTTTAGATATGCAGTTGAGCCCAAAAGATTGTTAACAGTTTAATACTTAGATACTTCCAACTATTACAAACTAGTTCAACTTGACCAATTACATTTCTTTGTGAAAATTGTACCTATGTATTTGTCTGTAAATATATATAATGTGTGAATATGATACTGAAAAAAGGGAATGTTTGCATACTTTCTTTGTAAGAAATGTTGTGGTTGTTCCAGTTTTAGCCACATCAGATCAGTACAAAAATTACTTAACTACTGCGAACACCAACATGTAATTATATTCCAACTACCAAAATCTATGCTACAGTATGTAGTACCAAGCCATACTGCAACATGTAGTGTAATTTCCAGTTTAACTAATTTATGTGAAATCTAGCTCACTGCTTAGCATCTGTCCAAATTGTAAATAAAGTAATTTATTACTACAACTTCATGTTTCAGTTTCTTTGATCATATATAGAATTGTTTGCAGGTCTATGAATACAAAACGTGTATGACTTCTGCACTTTTTATCAGTTTTATAATTTAATTGACTATAAAATGAACTTGCACTATTATTATCCCAAATGTCCTTTCAATTGTCAGGTAGCATGTCGTTGACATATCTCTCATTTGATAGGCCTGTAAAATGGGAGGGTGTGTCCCATCAACCAGGTAAGTAGGACCAATCACATTTGCAGACAATCCTTGTTTGGCTCTTTGCTTGAATCAGCTTACATTTGTATTGAATCACCATTCAAAAATCTCCTCAGCAACTTTCGAAGAGGCATTTTTTCTTTATCAGGTTGGCAATTTCTTCTCAATTTGTTGGTGTTGCTGTTTGATTCATGTTGGTATGCATATGTTTTTAATTTCATTGGCCTGTTCAAATTTCTGATTTATTGGTATTGTCAAAATGTACACAGCTTCTCCTTATTGGCTTACTTGGATTATTTACATTAAAACTACCAGAGAGGTTTAATAAAACAGTTAGCCTAGGGCTAAATGGCTGAGACTCTTTAAAGCACCATGGACGTCTCTATGTTACCAAATTTATAGCATGTGGCTGCCCTGTATGTTGGTCCCATTGGGCCAAAACCCAGGTCTTCATGACTTATTCCAACCAGGGATACCATCAGAGTGCAAGTGAATCAGCCTGAGTGCTAACTTGCTCTTAGAAATCAAACACAGTGTTTTCCCCTCCAGGACCAACATTGTGCAGCCCTGTAATATGTTTGTCTCCAAGCAAACGTTCTCATTCTAGACAGCCGGAAATAATATTGACTTTTCAGTCATGACAGGAATGTTGTACCAGTTTGGCTCCCGCCATGCAGCAAAGAATTGGCCACATTCAGAATACAATCCACATCCTAAGCGGCATAAACTCCAACTGTCAAGATGGAAGGAGATCATCTTGGGTAGAAAGGTGAGTAACGGTTTTGAGTAACTGTTATCATTTAATACATCTTTTATATTGCACGATCTCAGGCTCCTTCCCCGCCAATTTTTATATTGCAGTTCTGACTAGAGGTAGAGATCACCTCTACACACGGCTTGGGCTCTGGAACCACACTCCTTGAGAGAGGATGGACTCTTCACCACTCTGGAGTTGCCCATGGTGAGAGGCGGCGGGCTGGTGTGGGTTTTACTTATAGCTCCCCAGCACAGTGCCCTACCAACGCTGTTTACAGTAGAAGTGGGCAGCTGTTGACCTCAACTGGGGATGTCGTCGGGCGGTGGAAGGAGTAATTCGAGGATCTCCTCAATCCCGCCGTCACGTCTTCCAATGAGGAAGCAGAGGATGAGGGCTGAAGTCACAGAGTCCTCGGTGGCAAGGCACCGGGGGTGGATGAGATCTGCCCTGAGTACCTCAAGTCTCTGGATATTGTGGAGCTGTCTTGGTTGACACGCCTGTGCAACATCGTGTAGCGGTCGGGGACAGTGCCTCTGGGATGGCAGACCGGGGTGGTGGTCCCTCTTTTTAAGAAGGGGGACCGGAGTGTGTGTTTCAACTATAAGGGGA